>NC_140946.1:107933333-108332098 GCF_014529385.1 Adiantum capillus-veneris
AACACGAGTGTTCAATTATGGAATTTGTGTTAATCTTAGTGGCATTCCTTCCTAAGAATTATTCATGTTTATCTTGAAGATTGGTGTGACTTTGCATATCATGTAAAAATTTGTTCCATTATGGAGGTCGTGGTAATGTAAGTGACGTTTCTTCCATATATTTATTCATGTATACCTTGAAAATTGATGTGATTTTGCATATTATGTAAAAATATCTTAAAGAACAAGGAGCTAGCTTGGTTTGTTGAGTACTCGTCCTCTGTGACTCCGGTCATGGGTTCGAATGCAGTCAAGCGACCTTGGTACCTCTCATAGATGATTTATGACACCTCAAACGGGAAAGTGTGATCTGCTTTCTTTTTTAAAATCTCTTGAATAACAAGCATCAACAACAACAATAGTTAAGTAGCGAGTCTTACACTATAACAAAATAAAAGTGGCATCTTAAAAATTGCATGGAAGTGGAGCCAGTGAAAGAGTTGCACTACGCTACCACAACAAGTTTGTGACATTTTCCAATGTGAGAAATGAGCTCTTTTCTCATTATTTTTCAGTATAGGGTTCAACATCATGAGCTATTGCGAAGGAGGGAGCACATGCTTAGCTATGTGTGGTTGGGGATGGGAGAGTGCCAGCCCACTCCCCTGGTGTCATCAGGGGTGTCATAGGCTACAATATGGGAATTGTAATGAGTACTTGTCTAAAACTTATTGTGAGTGTGTGATATTGAAGTTGAAAACACACATATAAAGTCTGTGGGTTGGGAGATTCATGTACAATCTTGGCTATTGAGGCGATTTGCAAGTTTGAAGAAACTGGGTATATTTTCAAGGTTGGTACTTTTTGACAACATGTCTTTTAGTAATCGATCTAGCACTATTGATCAATGTTGAGATAAAGGCAGTGTGCCTTACCCCGGGATAGACAGAGTCTTTATCTGCCTACTTACTTCCCTTATTCATTGTATATCTACAAGAATAAGGAGCTCTCTCTTTCCCTACTTGAGAGAGGTAGGTTCACCCTACACACATCTCATCTCTTCTCCTTGCTTGCCCCGCACGCATCCGTGCACTTCCTCGCGCATGAGACGACAACGGTTTGGCAAAGCTTGGAAGCTCAATTTTTAAAAGATTTGGTAGCTTACGAGACGTGCAAACAAAGGGGAAACCTTGCAAAATGATGCACCACTGAAAATTGGTTTTTGAAGCATCGCGTGGATTTTCAAAAGCAATGTTGGGAGATTTAACACAAAAAGCAAGAAGCATGGTACATTTTCAAGACTGGTAGTTTATCACAACATGTCTTTTAGTAATCAATCTTGCATTGTTGATCAGTGCTGGGGTAAAGGCACTGTGTCTTACCCCGGATTGGGCACAATGTCTAGCCACCCTCTTATTCCGCTAATTCATTGTATATATACAAGAATAAGGAGCTTTCTCTTACTCTACTTGAGAGGTAGCTCCACCCCACACATATCTCCTCTCTTCTCCTTGGTTGCACCACACATATTTGTGCACTCAAACCTTCAACTGGTATCAAATCTTGAGTGCGACAATGGCTCCCCAACCTTATCACTCTCTCCTCACATGTGAGGCGATCGCGGTTTGGCAAAGCTTGGAAGCTAAAAAAAATTCAAATCTAACAGCTTACGAGATGGGCAAGAAAAGGTCTGAGACAGAGGGGACTAGCACATGAAAATAACCACCCAGCCATGTTCTTTATAGGCCTTTGGCCTTGCTATTTACAAGACCCCCTTTATCGCATGTCTGTCCTGGCTCTTGGCCTGTTCGGTCTTACCTTAGGCTTGAAATTACTTCCCCCTTGGAGAAGTGTTTTCCTCCTCAAAAACAAAAGTGGTGATATCTTCATAAGAACACTATTTTTTTCTATAGTGGCATCCTTCATGAATCCATCTGTACATTTGATCAAAACACAATTTAGTAGGAGGTTCAATGAAATCAAGAAAAAAAATTTGATTTTCCCCATCGTTGTCCCTTGGCAACCGTTTTGTGTAACCGGCCTATATCCAACATAGTGTATAAACTCTATTCATAACTCACTAGAGTATGCTAAACGAGTTACCACAACTAAGAGGTGTCAAAAAGAATACCTCTTCTCATTTTCCATAAAAGTTACATGCTGACATAGCTTATCAGCATATATTAAGCCCTTCCATAACTGCATAATGCCAAAATATATCTGGGACACTACGGCCCCATAATTCTTTGCTCCTACATGATCTTGCCATGTCTCTGAAGAGCAAAATGGATGAAAGCATTCAAGCTTATATATTCTATTTGGAAAAGTCAATCAAAGCATATTCAAAAATGAAATAAAACCAATTCATATGCATATCTAGAGGTTGAACATAGCGTTCACTTACCGGTAGTCAAGTGCATATGACCAAAGATTCTGCATGAAAAGACCTAGTATGTATTTAACCTATGAAAAACTAAATTAAAGATTAGTGAAAGGCAAACAATATCAAATTGGTAACCCTAGGTGCTGCCTTGGCAATCCAAATCCCTTGGTTATATTCTATAATGTCCAACCCCTATTTTAGATTCGACATAGAAATTGCTTAAAGTATTAGTTAACGGGGACCAACACAGTCTAACGTGTCCAAAATTATTTGTAATCAACTTTTGAAGTTGAGCCTATCCACTACCCCTTGGTAGATTGAGGACTTTCTTCCTTGAAAGTACAATTTTACGAAGGTCAATCAATGACCCTCACCACTCGTGAATCATTTTGGCATTAGCTGGGTCATACCCCTGGAAATACCACTTCTATAGCCATAATTAGTGCTATAGATTAAATAACATATCCTCTCAAGTTGGACTATTATTCACTACTGGATCTTGAAATAATCATATCTCTCTATGAACAAAAGTCTTACATGGTAGTCATACTAGATTGTCTTGGGTGTTTGAACAATAGACCCCTTGCTTTGAGGCTCTCTTAATCTAGTCATGTCATCCCATGAATTAGTTGTGTGATAGCCGGGCCATGCCAACTTATTGTACCTCATGCATAGAGCCAATGATATAAAGTGCCCATGTTGTAGGTATACACAATAATCACAAGCTAACCTACTAGACTCAATTCTTCTTAAGCAGAGTAGCTGATGTTATAGAGTAGCATAAGTGTAAACAATGATAAATTGGGATTAATTCCATAGTATTGGCATGCCATGCATGCATATTAGAAAATAAAATGATAAACCCTTGGCTTCGAAAAAGGTCTCAACAATGTGAGCCGATGCCATGCATGTCTTGCACAATCTGTACTGGCATGGACACATCACAATTTGATGTTGCCAAACATAAAATGTGAGCTTATATCCGGATACTTCCAATTCGTCAAACCTGTGTGCCATTACCTGTGATTCTAAGTCAAAGAGTAGTACTTTGGCACGGAATGGAAGTCTTGCTAAGCAGTTTGCTTTTCACATTAGGGAAATATTTTCCAAATGAAAGATTAATTAGAAAACAAAACAACAAGAAGAACTTGAAATTGTCTAACTTTGTTGCCCCTCTGAGACGAATTTCCTTCGCTTGAATCTAGCTCATAGCATGTATGTTGATCAATTTAGAGCTGTCAAATGTCCCTTGCATGCCCTCTTGGCTTGCTTCATTCTGACCTCTAGTGAAAAAGCATTCAGACATGTTGCAAAGTTTCCCCAAGTTGGTATACTAATAGCATATTCCAAACTTTGGAAACTTCTATGCAATATGCCCTAAATTGAATCCTTGTTTCACATAAATACATGAGAAAGATGTCAATGCAACAAAAAATTGACCTTGTTGATCTTGATGGGTTAGTTGATGTGGAAGCGTACTCCCTAATCACCAATGATTAGCGTTAGGCTATGGAGGGTGAAGCCTTAGCTTAACCATGGTGTTATGGTTAGGGTTAGAGAGATGGTGATTAGGGTTAGGTTATTCCAAAACAAGAGCATAGAGAGAGAAAGAGTATAAACACAATTCTAGGACTCAAAGTGCAATAGATTCATTAGAGAATGGCCTCTACATATGCTTAGTGCTTTACAATCATTGTCTAGAGAGGTTGCACCCTCTTGCTATTGGACCATCTCATCACCTATCTCTTCCTAGGTGGCTAGAGGGCTTTCCCACATGGTGCCACAAGTTGGGCTTACCTAACAATCACCTGCTTAAGCCATACTTTGGGTTTTACAAATACTTTGTGTTTCGGTTCACATGGCTGACACATAGGTTTCACACAGATAAGGGTGTTGTTGCACATAACACAAAAGATATTGCACTCACACAAATTTTCCCCCCTCTGACACGAACACGGATGAAGTTACACAAATTTTCCTCCCCTATCACAATGGGTGTAGGCACACAAACTTCTCCTTACACAAAAGGGTAAGCACATAAGTCTCCCAAACACAAGGGTAGACACACAAAGCTTCCCTATCACAAATGAGGGTGACACACAATTGAGTGCATACACATTTACATGGTTATTCTTGTTTTTAGTGTGGAGGAATTTCCCCCCCACACAAATTTACAACAAGTTGTTTGTTTGTTGTCATTATCTTCGTCTTCATGGTGCTGTCTTTGTTTGATGTTGTTGTCTTATCTTTGTCTTGCATCTTTATCATGTCATTTTGTCAATGTTGAGCCTTGGTTTCTTGATTTTTGTTGGTCCATATTGTCAAAGGTGCAAACTTCATGGCCAATGGTGTAAAACACACATACATATCATGTGTAGTGCTCGTGATCATGGGCGGTCTTATCGTATACTCGGCGTATAGGTAGTGTTTAGAACCCATGATTTTGTGCATGGTGGTATTGGTCACAAATGCATGCAAATCAATCTTCAAGGGAATTTACAAAAAAATTGACTGAGTATGAAGTCACTCTTCCCCTTTTTAAGAAGCATCTCTTCACCTTGATTGAAGTCTGGAAAGTCGGGTTGAATTACTAAGGTAACTGTGGGAAAAGCTCAATGACTTTGCTTCAATAAGAACAAAGGCTTTGGATTCCTACTGAAATTTCGATTCCTTTTATGGTACTTTATAGTGTTACAACACTCTTAGTTTCTGTGGGAAACACCCTTGGTAGGGGCTTGACTTTGGGGGGGGGGGGGGGGGGGGGTTCCTTTGGATCTATTAGAGAGCTAGGAGCTCACGGGAACAATGCCTTGGGAGAACATCTTTTAGGAGGTTGGGATTTATGGTGCTAGACCACTGTGCAAAAAGGGGATCCTGGCAATGGTGGAGCCAAAAGATGGTCTCAATACTAGCTCACCGCCCGGGTGAGGTTTTCCACCAGTTAGCCAAAGAAGGATGCAGGTGCAATCCGGTCATTTGTGGCTGGAAGGAACCGTTTGAACAACAATGACTGTGTGCAGGTGGCCGACAAATGGTCCAATCGGAGCCAAAAATGGAATTGAATCTGATTTACCGCTTGCTTGAGTTTTGCCTAGTAAGTGGGCACCTTGCTTTGGATTTTTAGTCTCTTCCCTTAAATAGGTAGATGTCCCAAGATCCTAGCAAGGGATTTTGTCCTTCCAATGAACCAAAAAGGCTTAGGAGTTTGGATCTGTAGAAAATCGTGGCTTCAAAAGAATGTCAGCTTAATTGATCAATTCAAATGGAAACCCTTAAATGATTTAGGCTCGGAGAAGTAATACGAAAAGCCCTTGATGAGAGCTACGCCCAGACACAAATTATGAACGCCAATTTTGCTAATATGTGGGGCCAATAAGGCTGCTTCTTGCACAAGGATATGCAAAGACTTATTGAAAAAATATGCAAAGGACACGCGCAATTAACTCCCTCTCACCTTATCATAATGGGTAGTGGACCATGTTCATATCCCAAGTGATTATTAGGGAGTGGAATTTATTAATAATGCAAGAGATTAATTAAGCTACTAATGACAATCAAATGAAAAGATTGATTGGCCTAGGTGTGATAGTGTCGGCTTTGATACCACTTGATGGATTATTCAATGCAACAACATACTCCCTAAGCACCAATGATTAGTGTTAGGTTATGGAGGGTAACCATGGTGTTAGGGTTAGGGTTATAGGTGATTAGGGTTAGGCTATGCCAAAAGCAAGAGCATAGAGAGAGAGTATAGACTCAATGCTAGGACTCAAAGTGTAATTGATTGATTAGATAATAGCCTCTATATAGGCTTAGTGCTTTACAATCATTATTCATTGAGGACCATTGTTGGTGATCAGCTTGTGCAGAAAAAATTTGCTCAGGAGCCATGCCCTAGCAAAAGTTCAAACCCAAAACTCGGAGATGAATAAAGAGAGACTCATGTAGGCTTTGTGAACTAGAACATATAGACAACCATGCCGACATGTCTGTCTCCATTGTCAAGCATAGGCATGAGAGGGAGGGCTCTATCTCATTAGCAAAGAGCTGGCCATGCTGAACATCTTTGCCCCATTTTCCATTCTAGGATCATGCCTTGCCTTTGCATTCAAAATTTACTTTGGAAATCTTTTTGGAGGCTTCTGCAATATAGCATCATATGTGAAGTCAAAACAACATACTTGTAAAATATACCAACCTTACGGTCCGTGGTCGGTAAGCTCTTCTATATGATGCCTTGTATGTTTTAGAATTTCCCCAACTTAAAAAAACCCTCTCCAAACATTTTGGGTGCCTACAATATTCAACTTGCCTTATGGTTAGGCAATCTTGTTTACCTGAAACACCCTTGCTATTCTTCTTTGGTTACATAATGTGTGGTCTCACAGCCCCTCCATGCAACCCAAATTAAGCTTCAAAACAAGTGTGAAATATATGTTCACTTTTGGCCTTGCTGCATACTTCTTGTCAATATCATGAGGAAACGACCCTTGGTCATCCCAAAGTCCAAGAAATTGTCCTTGGAAGCATCCCTTGGAACAAGATCCTCCTCCATGATGCACAATGACCTCGAAGATTTCTTTTCCATGTGCAAAAACTTATGGTCAATGATGCCTGATAACTTTGCAAAAGCTAGAAGCCTTTCTTCCTTTGGTAAATTCTCTATTACCATCACTCGGTAGCTTGCCAAGCCTTTGACTCTCCATCGCATCCAACGGCTAGCAAAAGGGACGTGTGCATGTCAAAACTCTAAGATGTTGAGGGATTTGCCAATCATGACCATTACCGACAACCATTGTCGAGGCATGCATGTCAATGTTGAGAGTGTTGTGGATCATGTCATGTTGGCCATGGGCTACCATCACCAGCCTCTTTGTCATTTTTGTCATGTTGGCCATGGCTAGCATCACATGCCTCCTTGCCGCTACCTTGTGCCGTGGGAAGACCCTCCTAAAATTGGGGGTGCCCAAAATAGGGCGCCCGAAATAAACCATGTATGAAGGTGGAGATCTCATGGCATGCAAATGGCACCAAGAAGGGTAAAAGAACTCGCGGCACCTCAATGCCACCTTGATGGGGTGCATCACTATAACAAAAACACTTTCCCAAAGCGAGGTGCATCTTGTTGGTGCTACCTTTTCTCGATTTTTCATGTTCCCCAATTTGGGTGAGCTTGGCTTGCAAGCGGCATTTCATGCGCAATCAGGGAGAGCTTCAAAGGTTGAAGCCACCCATCCCATGCTCTTTATGAGTTTCCTCAGATTGCCCTCCATGGCGAGAGAGCAAAAGAACACCAAGAGAGGGAGAACAAGAGTCCATGCCCTATCTCCTTCCCTTTCTCCATAGCTACTTTTCTCCCTCGAGCTCAAATACCAATCTGAGATAGAGGGACTAGCAGATACAAATTACCACCCAACCATGCCCTATTTAGGCCCTTGGCCCTACTATTTATATAACCTCCTTTATCGCATGTCTGTTCTGGACCTTGGTCTGCGTGGTCTTACCTTAGGCTCGACAAAAGGGGAGACCTTGCAAAATGCGATAGCACTGGAAGTTGGATTTTGAAGCATCGTGTGGATTTTCAAAGGCAACATTGGGAGAATTAACACAAAAATCAAAAGCAAGAAAGCCTTTGGATTGTGTGTGCACATCGACACACACACACACACACACACACACACACACACACACACACACACACACATTGGCTTACCCTCCCTTGGCATCAAAGATTCACTTCATCGAGGAGAGAGAGTGGCATCAGCTCTTGGCTCCCCGCATCGGTGAGCCCAATTTGGCATCCTTGATATCTTCTTTGATGCACAGCCTCACCATCCACAATTATCCTCTAACATCCCCTTAGCTCTGTTGATCTTTCTCCTCGCATTCAACCTTCCCAACACACATCAACCCTTCTATAGCTCCAATGCATTCCATAGTTTGATTTCTAGTGGGCAACTACAACTCTCGGACCGCATTGACCACTCAGGTACATTTTTGGACCATTATAGGATTTTGTTATTCAGATGTAATTTTCTTGGGTATGAAGCTCAGAGGATATGTATGATTTTTGAGGTTATAGGCCTTATGTGTCTAATTTTTGACCGATGAGGTTTTTGGTCGATGAGCTTTCCGGTCAATGAGGTAGTGTGTCAAGTTACAACTTATGTATTTTGGTTGACGATCTTTCCGACCGATGAGGTAGTGTGTCAAGTTATAGGTCATGTATTTTTTGCCAAAAAATCTTCTGGTTGAGGCATTTTGGTCATAGGTTTTAGTGCGAATTATGATGCACAAGTTATGTGTTCATGTATGAATGGGTCGATCATTTCAGAGAGATTTATGCACAGGGTTTGTGCAAGTTTTTTCATATTTCAATACATGTAAGCTAGTTATACCTCGCAGGTGACAAATTTACATGTGTACAAGTTTTGGATAGGAGGAGGAGTTCAAAGAGCTATTCTTATGGGAGTGAGTAGATTAAGGTGGATAGATTGGCTATGATGGTGAGGGCATCATGTATAACTACACTAATACAAAAAGACAATAGACACGAATTGGATTGATAATTGAACTAGATTGCTAGTACAAAGTGAGCCATTATATAGGCTTTTGGAGGGAGCTTTGAATGACATCATAGATGATGGTAGGCATTAGAATCAGCTCAAATATCTTCTAGATCATGCATGCGTCTCCATGAGTGTGTCCATGGGTGTGTGTACCATGGAGTCAATGCAAGCATAAACTAAAAGTGGTAGGCAAGTCTACTAGGTAGATAAATTGAATCTAAAGTAAGTAGACTAAGGGGAGAGCTTCATGGTGTGGGCTTAGGCACAAATTCTAACAATCCTTCCCTTTTGTGTCTGAGCACATGAAATTTCAAAAGGTACCTTCTAGTGGGGTCTAAATCTCCCATCTAGATAGGTATACAAAAGAGTGCCTCCCCTAGAGAGTAGTGGCAATAGGGTATGACCAAAACTCCCTCCCCTTGAGAGAATGATGGATAGCAAGGGTGTAGGGCAGAAGTTCCTCCCCTGGAGAATTGTAAGCAACTAGAGTGTAGTAGAATGTGGGTGTCCCACAATACATCTACGTAGCACATTGCTCCATTGTCTTCTTCACTAGATTCTTCAATGATGTTGATTTTGCCTTTATCTTTGTTTTTATGGTTGGTGCAATTGCAGTGTTTGCATATCTTCTTTGTTTAGTTTCTAGATGATGTAGCAACAAAAACTCCTCCTAA
Organism: Adiantum capillus-veneris; assembly: GCF_014529385.1. NCBI lineage: Eukaryota > Viridiplantae > Streptophyta > Polypodiopsida > Polypodiales > Pteridaceae > Adiantum > Adiantum capillus-veneris. Next base: position 107,942,939 of record NC_140946.1, read on the forward strand.
AGTCTTGTATCTCGAATCTTTGTCATGTGCTCTTGGTGCAAGTTGATGACGTCCTCCAGGTTTGGTATATGCTCCTTTTCCTTGAGCACTACATATAGTACCTCTTTTAGTAGAATGGATACTTGGACTTTGATCTCCACCAAGAATTTTATGTATGCCAGATGGGTGCAGATACTCTTTATTCTATTGACAAGAGAAGAGAGGTCTTCTTCTTGTTCCATAGTAAGACCATAGAGCTGCATTTTGAGAGAGGAGTGTTTTGCTATGGCTCCAAAGTGTCTATCAAAAGTGACCCATGCATCATAAAAAGTAGTGCACTCATCTAGGTAGTGGATGCAATTATCCCCTACAGCAATGAGAAGGATCCCCAATGCTTGCTCGTCTTGTGTCGTGAACTATGCTTGAGACCGCCTAGTCTCAATTCGCCATCCCTCTCCCAATGGTTTGATTGTGGACCATAGATGCTTCTTCATTAAGTAACACTTTGTTCCGATTTTTCAGTTATGGAATCCTCGGTCATCAACAAAGATGAGATTATCTTTGCCATAGTGCACCCCAAGTGTAGTGAGGAAAGGTCTTACCCTTGGTGCATGGGAGTGTCTAATTCCCTTGTGAATTTATAAATGTTTTGTGAAGTCACTCTTCTCCACTTTGTGGAGCACCTCTTCGAATCCCGTGAATGGTTTACAAAAAAGAAAGGGATGAAAAGAAACAATTTTAAGCTTTATGTGAGCAAGGAAATAAATGGCTTAACTTTGAAGCGAGAGCAGAAGTAAATTTGATTTGAGGTGTTGCAAGGATTGTTTCAAAAAATTGACTCAAAAGCATTTCTCATTGCAATCACCTTAACGGTCACCTTGTAGAAATTTGCAGAGTGTCCGTGCATGTGGGTGGCCTCTTGCTAGGCTTATACACCCGAAAAAGTACGATTACGTGTGAAGGGGCTCCTTGGGGTGATGACCCTTTGTGGCTTTGAGGTTGATCTCAAGTGTGGGAACAAGTCTTGCACACCTGAAAGGACATATAAGGTGCACTTTAGTACTTGACTTTAGATCCACCAGTGGTTGTAGCGTACAAGGGATCTCCCTTTGTCGAGCCTGGCCTTGAGAGCCTTAACTTTGGTTGAAGGAAGCTTGCGACATCCGCTAATGTACCCAAAATAGTATGCAAGGTTTGACCTCATGACACCATCCTTCCAACCTTAGGTGTGTGCACTTAACTGGCTCGCCAAAGTCCACTTGCTGTCATTAGAGGCTCAAGATTGTGTAGTTACGCCGACTGTAATAGATTGGCTGAGCTCAAATGCGGTAAACAAGTACCAATTTGAGCTTGAATAGATTCAATAAGGATCTATGGATAATAATCTCATTGCACAGTCATAAATTGAAGAAAAATTGGGCTATGGTGAGCTAAAAAAATTGAAACATGGAACAAGTATATTACTCTCTCTCTCTCTCTCTCTCTCTCACACACACACACACACACACACACACACACACACACACCCAATAATCAATCCAATCTTACTATGAAGAACCTAAATGCAATGAAAAGGAAGTATGAATGGTGACCATCCAAGCAAGAGAGACAAATTGGAATGGCCTAGCTTGGGGGGATGTTGAATCTACTCAAAACCCCAAGACCCAAACCTAAGCTAATAGAGATAGCCTAGCTTAAGGTTCAAAACCAAAAGCAAGTGAAGGAGCAAAGTTTCCAAGGTCAATGTCAAATGTTCAACAAATGCAAGATCAAGAGAAGAACAAGGATAAGGAAGAAGATTGATTGTCTCCTATGAACATAAAATTCAGCATATGCAAAGAAACAAGATTTAAAAGCACATGTTCACCTGTGATAAATCAAGAAGAAACAAAGAATCTGTTGTTTTATGGAACATGGATAATGATGGAAAAGCGACCAATCAACGAGTTAGAGTAAATAGCGTACACAAGTTCTAAAATGTTGATTCCTAGATTTGGAATGACAGAAGTCATACTCAAGTTGAGTATTGGGGAATTCAAGGACACTTTCCACATAATTGACTCCCATCACAACAAGGAGAGTCTGGTCCTGATAGAAAGCTAGAGGAACATCCTATTTCATCAACAACCAAAATCTTCTACAACAACAACAACAACAATAGGAGTCCTTGAAGCTTCTCAAATCCATGCAAAAACGATACATCCATCCATAGCCAGAAAAGGTAAATCTAAGGTAAACACTAAAGTAGATTAACCTCATGAAGACTTTACCTTCAACAAGCCTCCATCAAACTTCCTACGAAGCCTCTACATCAAGAGACACACCATTGACAATGCAATGGAAATCAAAGCAAAATGTTTATCAAGCAAAGTTTCCATCACAAAAAAGACTCTAGAAGAAGCCGAAGAGAGTCACCCAGGTGTTGGTATCCAAAGAGCAAATCAAAGTCAAAGACCCAATTTGGATACATCAAACTTCTAGGGAAACACCAATGTTTGGGCCCAAAAGCCTAAAGTAATAGGCTGGACCTACTTACCTCAAGCAGAAGGTTCTATAAAGAGCAAGCTGAGCTATCAATGAAAGAGGAGATCCTCAACTAGGAGAAATAACAACCAGAGAATGCAATAGAGAAGACCTTCAAAGAAACAAGCAACATGACAAGTATGGGTACCGAAATCAGATTTCAACCAAGCTACCCAGCAAAGACATGTGGAGCAGCAGATGATTCCAATTAAGCTACTCGAAGCACAAGGATTTCATGAAGGTAACACTCAAATATGGTTACCAAAAGTAGTAGCTAAACCCAGAACAAGGAAGATTAGTCATGTAGCACAAGGTCCAACCAAATGCAAGCAATGACAACCAAGAGCCAATAGAAGCCAAGCACATTTGGGGCTGATACAACCTCTAGATGGATACCTCATCTTCAACTAAAAAATCAAGGCTTTTACAACGGAAATAATCTGATATGGGTACCAAATCCTAGTGTCCATTAAGTCATCAAACAAAGGAGAAAATGCAAAAATCAGTCATAGAGAGACCAAAGACAAGGTGGGTTCCAAAATCGCTAGTGGGAACTCAAACACAAAGAACCCACACACATCAAAAATTTCTTCAGATGGAAGATAAAGAAAATGCTCTATCAATGCCAGCTACAAGTGCAGAGCCGGTTTCATAAAACAATGTCAACATACGGCAAGCAAGTCAATAGGAGCTGAAATATGCCAACCTATTGGACAAATGGTGGCATCCATAGACCAACACAATGAAAGAGGCCTAAATTTCCAAGAACTTATGGGATTGGGTTTTGGCCTTGAGTAGGTCTTCCAAGTCATTATTAAAAATACATGGTGTAAGAGTCAGAGTTGGGCAGCTAAGCCACTAAATAAGCGAGGCGTTAGTCCCAAAGCTTCAAGTGATACTCTTTGTGGTCTAAAAGTCTTAGCTATTCTAGGTACTTCTTAAGATGAAAGAGTTGAGTATATTTACATTGTGTTGCTCATGCTGATATAGGTGATCATAAGAGTCAAAGTCTATGTATTTTAAGTTTAGGAGGTGAAGGAGAAAGTCCAAAAGACACTCACACACTGAGCACAGTGAGGTATGAGTGGAGAAGCTTCTACATCCAAAACCCTTCTTGGAAATGTGGGAGCTATTGCAACATCCTTTGATGTTACATGTGCATATCAAATCACGTATCAACAACACAGTAGATATGAATCACTCAAGGAAGGGGGGAGCATCATCTATCATTGAGAGAGACTTGTTTACAAAACAACATTTGTGTTCTTCAAAGCCCAATTGATTCCATGAAGATGGAAAGCTTCATGCACCAAAATTACACTTGGTAGGGACTCAATCCCAAGACCTCAAACACCTTCAAAGGTGGAGAGAGCTAGCGGAGAGTGAGAAAAGAGGAGGAGAAGAAGAAGTATTCTTATCACATTACTTCACTCATAAAGCATACCATAGCATAGTAATGGAGTTGGTGAAGGAGATTAGCATGCTTGTAAGCTTGGCATTTGCTTGGATTTGCATTCCATGGTCAAGTGTTGTTGTAGGCTTCTCCATTTCTCTTAGGCTTGAGAAGGAGTCTCCACCTTGGTAGAATGAGCTTTCTTGAGGTGCAAGAGAGAGAGAGACCCATCGACCCCCCTCCCCCTTCTTGGCATGCTTGAAGACTATTGGACCTCACTGTGGGGTACTAGCTAATGAATGGCTCACTTTGTCATAGCTAGGAACATTTGATGGTGTTTCTAATGCAACATGCTTTGTCGTTAAGGTGAAAAGTACCTCATTTTTTTGTGCTTGTTAAAATGGAAAGATCCGTGCCAATTGAAAAGATGAGATACTCTTGAGAAAATTCATTCCATTCCAATTGCAATTAGTAGCTCAAGCATAGGGCATCTTCAAATGGAGCCTCCTTTTAGGCAAATGCCATGGCTAGACAACAAAATAACTCATTTGGTATTGAAAATGATCACTGCTCAAAAAACTTCAAGTTTAGTTTTTAGCCTAAATTCAAGTCTTGAATATTCAAAAGCACTAGTAATCATTGAAGTTACCATATTCAAAGATTGATTTTGGCAAATCACTCCTTTAGCACACATCTCACATGACGCTTTTCGCAATGGAGTAGTAACATATGATAATTGTTACCATATACATGTGGTAGTGATGTGTGAACACACTTAGGACCGTCGGGGCATTTTTTCCCTCACTAGGAGGTTTTTTCCCCGTGCATTGTATATACATCCATTATTTTAGGTCTATCTATCTTTCCATTGCACACTAAGTAATACACATTCTGTTGTGTGTCTTGAGCTTCCTTCGTCCTCTCCAAGTTGTGTGTGTTTTTTTGTAACCCTAATTCCAACAATTGGAATCAGAGCAGGTTGTGTCCTCTCGGGCTTAGACACCAGCAACTCCAACACACTCATGCTCACTTTCTTTGATTTCAGTGTCTGCTCAGATTTTTTTATTCGAGCTCATTTCGGCCTGCGTTTCCACTATAGGCAGTAGTACTACACAAGTTATTTCATCATTTTGTGCAAAATTTTTGTCAGTGTCGTTTTCTGCATAACAGGTCCCTTACAGTTGTCTACGGTTGGTGCTATATAGCACATCTGTGTTGTTGTCAACAAGATTGCGGCCCCACTTACAGAGATCACCAAAGGCCACAAACCTTTTCAGTGGACATGCAGAGAAGAAGAAGCTTTTGAGAACCTGAAGATTGCCATGTGTAGTACCCCTGTCCTCCGACTACCCGATTTCACCAAACCATTTGAAGTACATACAGATGCCTCCGATGGTGCCATTGGTGGAGTCCTCATGCAAGAGCAGCAGCCCATCGCCTACGAATCTCACAAGTTCACCGATGTAGAAACAAGATGGACTACACATGAGAAGGAAATACTCGCTGTCGTCCACTGCCTCCGAAAGTGGCGACACTATGTCCAAGACAAGCACACAAAGGTCTACACAGATAATATCTCCCTCAAGTACTTCCAGACCCAACCAAAAATCACCCCCAAGCAAGCCAGGTGGCAAGATACACTGGCAGAATATGACATCGAGATCATCCACAAACCGGGCTCCACAAATGTCATGCCCGATGCACTCAGTCGAATGCCTACCCTCAATGCTATCTCCTCAGCAACCAGCACGCTACGCCAACGCATCCTCGACGCTCAGAAAGCTGACCCTGCTGTCCTCCGCATGCTCAACGACCACATCTCTGGTAAAGCGGCAGTGGGTCTCTTTGAAGTCAGAGATAACCTCTTCTATGCGCATGGAAAAATCTACATTCCCAATCACCCAGAGCTCAAGAAAGATCTCATGTGGGAGGCTCATGACTGCAAGCTAGCTGGACATGGGGGCCAGAAGCGATCTTATGAAAAACTCCATCAACACTACATGTGGCCAAAGATGAAGGACGACGTAATCGACTACGTGCGCACCTGCCCAACCTGTCAACTAGTCAAAGCTCAACGAGTCAAGCCTGCTGGCCTCCTCCACCCCATGCCAACACCCTCCTGGCCTTGGGACATGGTAAGTATGGACTTCATCGTCGACCTCCCCCCCTCCCACGGCCACACTACCATCATGGTGGTCGTCGACTACTTCACCAAGCAAGCTCACTTCATACCTGCAAAGCCTCCCGTCACAGCCTACCAAGTAGCCAAACACTTCTTCGCCAAAGTCTTCAAATACCACGGCCTCCCCTTAGCCATAGTTTCTGATCGCGACACCCGCTTCCTCAGCGACCTCTGGCGCGAGCTCTTCAAGCTACTAGGAACCCAGCTCCGCTTCTCCTCCGCCTACCACCCAGAAACCGATGGCCAAACTGAAAGAGTCAACCAAGGCATTGAAGACTACATCCGCAGCTACGTCAAAGCAGATCAGAAGGACTGGTCCGAATACATGGACGTCCTGGAATTCCACTACAACAAATCCATCCATAGCAGCACTGGCTACACCCCCTTCGAGCTCTCCACAGGTAAAGAAGTCATCACACCTCTTGCACTGGCAACATTTATCATGGCTGACAACAACACAGATGTGTTCAAGATGTTTGCTGGCTGAGGACAAATTGGATGGGGACAATTACCCTATGTGGGCTTATATGATGCAACATGTTCTTGTGTCAAAGGGCGTCTAGAATATTGTGCAGGGCATTGATGCACGTCCTGGTTCTGACGATGTACGCGATATTGTGGATGTTGCAAGTTTTGCTGCAAGGATTGCTGCTGTTAGAGTTGTTTTGCCTACAGCTGAGAGCAACCTTGTTGGGATGTAAAAGATGCACAGGCTCATGCATTGATTGCGTTGTTTGTGAACTGCACTATTACTCCCCACATTCGTTCAAGAAAACCTACCAAACATACTTGGGATATTCTAGCTTGTCTTTATGCAAGTCACAATGAGGCTAAAATTGCATTATTGAGTAAAGAGATGGAATCGAAGATTATGCATGAAGAAGATGATATGGACACTTTCCTTGGTGGTGTCAAGGATATCAATGAGCAACTTATTTCTGCAGGTGAAGTCATTTTAGATAGTTCCCTTGTGTACACTGTTCTTGATGCCTTGCCAGATTCTTACCAGACTTTTGCTAGTACTTGGAGACTTATGACCCAATCAAATCCCGAAGTTGTCAAGTTTGATGCATTATGCACATTGTTGTTGCAAGAGTCACTTTCCAGAAAAAACAGGACTATACAGCGTGCAATTGAACAGGCTTTTATTGCTGCTCAAAGAAGGGTAGTAACAGCAATGCAACCACTTCTTATGGTTCTTTTGCGAGTGAAAAATCACATGTTCCTAATGCTTCTGCTGGTAGCAATTCGTCTGGAAATTCTAGTGATAAGGGAAAAAAGAAGACGCGTTGCCATTATTGTAAATCTAATGATCACTTGATCAAGCAGTGTCCTAAGTTGAAGGCCAAAGAGGCCAAGAAGAAAGAGGGTGGTTCCACTACAAATGCTGGATCCACTATAAATGCAGCTATAGTTGAGTCTCCTATGAAACGAGACTGTGATGCTGATCTTGATGCAGAATGGGATTTTAGTGAAGAGTGTACCTATAATCCTGTTGTCCATGATGCCTGCATGTTAGTTGCTGCAGATTCACATGTGTGGTACTTTGACAGTGGTGCTGCAAAGCACATTACCTCACATTGTGATTTGTTCACCTCTCTCGTGTCTATCCCTTATGATAATTCAGTCACTTGTGCCAACAATGCCTCTTATCTGGTTTAGGGAGTTGGAAAAATTATGCTTATTACTGCTACAAATGGCAATTCTTTCACACTTGTTGATGCACTTTATGTACCTGGGATCAAGAAGAATCTTTTCTCTATAACTGCGCTTGCTAGACTTGGACTTGTAGTCAAGTTTGTGGATGAAAAATGTACAGTACATGATCTCGTTTTGGTGATGAAATTGTTTCATCTGGCATATTATGTCGTGGGCTGTATAGGATCACTTTGTATGACAAGTGTGGGAAGAATTTTCCAAATGCAGTTGTGGATTCTAAGGCTATTTCAAATGCAAAACTATGGTATGCACGTTTTGGGCATCTAAATTTTGCCAGTTTGTTGCGTTTGTAGAAATCTGATATGGTTGCTTCTTTACTGCCTCTTGAAGCACTTGTCAAAAGGATGGTTCAGTTAGGGCCACATGCAGGTTGCAGCTTGTGCAGAATGATGTTTGTGGGCCCATGCAAACTCCGTTCTTGGGAAATTACCTTTACTTCGTGACTTTCATTGATTATTACTCTAGGCATGCATGTGTATTTCCACTTAAAGCGAAGGCCAAAGTTTTTATGTGCTTCAAACAATTTGTGGCTATGGCTCAAAATGTCTCGAAATGTACTATGGGCACCCTCCATTCCGATCGAGGGGGGGAGTATATGTCTCATGATTTTAATGCATTTCTCAAAATGTACTATGGGCACCCTCCGTTCCGATCGAGGGGGGATAAAACACCAATATACAGTGCCTTATATGCCTCAACAAAATGGTATTACTGAGAGGAAAAACAGGTCACTTACGAAAATGACACGATGTATGGTCAAAAGTCAAGCTTTGCCGCATTCTTTTTGGCTTGAGGCCATCATGTGTGCCACTTATGTACTAAACAGGTGTCCTATGAAAGCTTTGCAGTCTATTAACTCCATATGAAGCATGGCATGATAGAAAGCCTTCTATTAAGCGTATGCATGTTTTTGATTGTTTGGCATATGCTTTGGTGCCACACACACAACACATAAAATTGAATGATAAGGCTTCCAAATGTATTTTTGTTGGTTATAGTGCTAAAAGAAAAGGTTACATGTTGTATCATCCACAAACAAAGCGTATCTTGGTCTCACGAGATGTTGTGTTTGTGGAATATTTTGTTCAGCCCTTGCTATCATGTACTAGAGACAATAATGTCAGCTCACATGACATTTATGACACTTTGTTGCCTCTTTTTGGTGGTGGAAGTTTGAATGTAAATTCCAATGAGGCAAATGTACAGCCTATGGGGGTTTCTGAAAATGTTACAGACCAACCTATTACTGAGGTAGATGTACATGATGTACTTGATGAGGAAAGGACTGAAAATGAGCAGGCTAGAGGTAGGCCAAAATGGGTGGTGCATACATTGCGTGACAGTAAATTGGATACAACTTTGTCTAGTTGTACTTGTTCAGTATCTTGCCATTTATCTTGTGCATCAGATTGTTATGCTTTGGCTATCTCTAGCTTACATGATGTTGAGGAACCTCTGTCTTTTGATGAAGCACAACATTCAAAAAATTGGATGGCTGCCATGCAATCAGAATATGATGCACTTATAGAAAATGACACATGGACTTTATGTGATTTGCCTCTTGGAAAAAATGCCATTGGTACGAAGTGGGTTTACAAGTTGAAATGCCAGCCGGATGGTGAGATTGACCGCTATAAGGCTCGACTTGTTGCAAAGGGTTATGCACATAAAAAAGGCATAGATTATGAAGAGGCTTTTTCTCTTACTTATCGTATGACTACTGTGCGTTTTCTATGTGCATTGGCAATTCATTTTGGTTGGGATGTACATCAATCAGACATTGCTGCTGCTTTCTTGAATGGTGACATATTTGAGGAAGTTTATGTAACGCAACCTTGTGGTTTTGTCAAGAAAGGACAAGAGGATAAGGTGTGCAAATGTAACAAAGCTTTGTATGGGTTGAAGCAATCTCCTCATGCTTGGTATGAGAAGGTTGACACTCATTTGGTCAAACGAGGCTTTCGTAATAGTCCAACAGAAAGCACATTGTATGTCAAGCGTGAGGGCGATGTACTTCTCATTGTTTTTCTTTATGTGGATGATTTGCTGATCACTGGTCCCAATGAGGCACATATTGCTGAATTTAAGGCTGTTGAATGCTACTTTCAAGAAGAAATATTTGGGACTGTTGCATCATTACTTGGGCATACAGTTTAAGCAGTGTGATGATGGTATTGCCTTGTGTCAGAAAAGTTACATAGAGACATTGCTATGTAAGTTTGGACTTGAGGATCGCAAACCTATTGACACTCCCATGGAAACATGTTTGAAGTTGAGTCTACATGATGCTGGTGATCCTGCTGATGTCACTCTTTACCAAGCTGTTGTTGACTGCCTCATTTATGTATGCAACACGAGGCCAGATATTCAGTTTGCAGTCTCACATGTCAGCAGATTTATGCATAGCCCAAGGTCTAAGCATTGACATGCAATCAAGAGGATTTTTTGCTACTTGAGTGGCACTTTACTTCTTGGCTTGTTTTATCCCAAGGGGAATCATTTTCGCCAAACGTACACGCTTTTTCATACTCAGATTGGGTTGGTTGTTTTGACATGCGAGTGTCCACAAGTGGTTTTTGTTTCATGCTTGGCAGTTTCTGTATATCATGGTTGAGAAAGAAGCAACCTACTGTGGCCACTTCTAGTTGTGAGGTTGAGTACATGGCAGTCTTCACAGCTACGGTTGAGTGTGTATGGCTCAGACGTCTTATGGTTGATTTGGGTGTTGGATAGGACACTGCCAACACTATCTACACTAACAGTCAAAGCGCATTGGCAGTTGCGAGGAACCCTGTTTTTCATGCTCACACAAAGCACATTGAGGTGCATTACCACTATGTCAGGGAGAGGTTCTCAACAGGAGAGATCATCTTGGCTTATATGCCAACACATGACAACCTTGCAAATCTTTTCACAAAGACATTGTCTCGTGAGAAGAAGTTCGAAGCTTTCTACAAAGCTTTGGGCTTACTCCCCTTTGTGGACTGATCATGTCCTCATGGCATGTCCACTTCCCTTTACTCATGTGCCAACACTCGTTCACCGCATCACTCCAAGGGAGATTTGTTACCATATACATGTGGTAGTGATGTGTGTGAACACACTTAGGACCGCTGGGGCATTTTTTCCCTCACTAGGAGGTTTTTTTCCTCGTACATTGTATATACGCCCATCATTCTAGGGCTATCTATCTTTCCATTGCACACTAATTAATACACTGTTTGTTGTGTGCCTTGAGCTTCCTTCGTCTTCTCCAAGTTGTGTGTTTTCCTGCAGCCCTAATTCCAACAATAATCTTTAATGGTAGTACATGTGGGCTTGGTTACTATAGTAAAGCTCACTATCTTTAATGGTAGTACATGTGGGCTTGGTTACTATAGTAAAGCTCACTATCTTTTTGAGCCTCTGTATAATTTCAAGGGTATTGTCACTTTTAGAGGTGTGACGTTATTATCAAGGAATGAGATGACGGTCTTTTGATAGTTGTCCAAGGGTGTAACCCTTGAGCTAGATACTATGGCATAAGTACTATAAGCAGACTACCAAGAGTTGTACACCTATGCTTACAACGTATTGTAGTCAAAGTAAAGTTTCAATGTATATATTTTGATGTACAAAGATGGTCAGGTTTACACATGCCCGGGTTTACTTACATACCTTGTCTTCCCTTCCTCCTCCCCCCTCTCTCTCTCGCACTCTCTCACTCTCTTTCACTCTCTCTCTGGGTAGGTCTCTGGATGTGCTTAGGTTTACACATGCCTGGGTTTACTTACATACCTTTCCTTCCCTCCTCCTCCTCCTCCTCCTTCCTCTCTCTCTCTCTCTCTCTCTCTCTCTCTCTCTCTCTCTCTCTCTCTCTCTCTCTCGGCCTAACATGTACAAGCTAATACTTTAACATAAGCATAGTCTTTCTTATGTCATGTTAGTGACTCAAACATGTAAAAGCTAATACTTGACATTAGCATGTTCTATCTTACTACATGTACAAACATCGACTCTCTCTCTCTCTCTCTCTGTTAAGGTGAAAAAACATGTAGGAACACTTTATATAGATTAACCCAGGCAACTGGCCATGTTCATAACATTTACGTCATATTCACATAGTTACAATAATGCAATCTGTGAATGCCAAAAAATTTCTCAATGGCTTGGCCACATAGTTACAATAATGCGATGTGTGGATGCGTGGATGCCAACAAATTCTTAATGGCTCGGCCACTAGAGCCTCATCATCCTCATCTTGGCCACCTGATGTTGTTGCAACATGACATTTGTAAGAGTTTGTGTCATCAAACACAATGATTTTTTGACCAATCCAAGCATCAAGAGTCTCTCTTGCCCCCCATGGAGTGAGGGACAACACTACATGACATGCTTAACAAGTCGGAACACCACGGTTCACCAATAAGGTCTTTGTGCAACATTGATGCAATACACTTGTTTGTGCTTTGCAAAATAGACTCTCCTTTTTCCCCTTTGATGCTTTTGCCTTAGCACACCTCTTTATATCGTGACAGGGACATTGATGATCATATCATTTTCTTGAGACCTTGATTGTCCATCACCAAGTCAAGTATATGTCATGTGCCCTTGTACTTGAGATATACTTCTTGTCATTGGAAATCGGATCTCCTTGGGTGCTCTTTCATGAAAAAGACAAGCATATGTTGATCGAAATTGCCTTGTCAATGACTCAATTTGTATCTTGTCACATGATGGGATATCCTCGACAATCCTATCCAAGAGTTTTTCTTAGATCTTCAATGCATTGACCTAGTACATGATAGAATTCTAAAGGGATGCATGGATGTAGATGCATGTGTGGAGAGAGAGAGAGAGAGAGAGAGAGAGAGAGAGAGAGAGAGAGAGAGAGGATTTCAATTATATTGAAATTGTGTGTTGACACTTGATTTTGTATGCACTATTACACATTGGAGTATCTCTTATGCAATAAGTGCTCTCTAATTGACACATTCAATTTTACAACATTTGACAAATGGCAATTTGATCAGTCAGAACGAGTGAAAGAGAAAGTTACATGTTTTCAATGAATAAGTCTGCTTGGTCGAAGTGTAATGAATGCGTACCACATAATGGTGCATGTTATGTTTCCGATTTGTAATCTTAATAAAAAAGCACTAAACCTAGGGAAAGTATAGATGAGTTGGTGGACAATCCAACAAAGTTTTAAAAAGCTTGAGAAGTTAAAAGAGTTTGTAGTGAAAAAGGAGTGGTGAGTACCATTCTCTGCTAGATAACTAAAAGGTTTTTTCAAATACTTTCATGCCAAGTGGAAGAGTGCTCATAGTTCACTCCATAATGTAGATTACATGCTCGATTTTGAGTATTGAAATTTAAACTTGATGTTGAGTACAAAGGTGGTCAAGGATTTTTATCACGTCATCAATGCATTCTATTTCAATGCTCAAGATCGTACTAATTGCATCAAAGAGTTGAGTGCATTCAGACTAAAGAAAATCCCTTTTGCAAATGATTTTGTTCAATTGATGGCAAAGGAGTAACCTACATGGAAATCATGAATAATAGTGGTGTGTGAGCGCATTACTCAACTCTTTATCCTCTTACAATGAAAGTTTTGGTGCAATGTGCAACAAAATCGAGCTCCAAGAAAAATTGGAGTATGTATTAGCATGGTCATAGCACAATTCGCAACAGACAAAGCTAAAAAATTAGTTTACATGTTTTGCCAATGAAAAGATATTACATCATATCAAAAGCGTTGTCTACGAGGAAGAAATGCCTAGTTGGGTATACGACTGTCAAATAGAAGATGAAGGTGAGTTCAATGTTGGCGTCGCACAACATCAATATCTTAGATCGAAGAGAACCTCATGATAGATATAGACAATTCAGCAGTGCAAAACAGATAATGGAAAGAGAGAGCAAAACAATGACTACACAGGCTTAGCATAAGATGTCATAAATTTACGAGCCGTAAATTTATAAAGTTTTTATTCTTTAACAAGCCTTGAATGTATATTTAACTCTACTTTAAGTCAAAGTTATAGTCTTTATGTATCCGATGCCTAATGTTGTGAGAGTTGATATTCACAATGTGCTTCTTCACAACAGTGAATAGGTTTCTTATTGCAATAGGGGTGCTTTGTCAAACGTGCTTGAATTTGTATTCATTGGCCAGCCCAAACATACAATATACACCTTGTGGAATTTTCAAAGAAAAAATTACACATCGACTACTATTTTGCATTAGTCTAATTAAGCAAATGAGATGGTAATATTGGTCACACACCAACGTATAGAAGCCACTCCATCCATCAAAAGTTTTGTAGCAAATCAGACATTGAGAGGATGAAGTTGCATCTGAGTTTGATATGGATACTAACTCTGCATGGACGATTGGGTGACTTATGTGTGTTGATTGAGCATGCAAGGGATTTCCTCGTTGTGTTAAACTTTGAACGTTTTTGGCTAAGATGATTAAGACTTTGTTCCATTCTTGCTTTTGACACCGCGGAGATTGGGACACTTGAAAAAGCCATGTGATATCTATATCCTTCTCCGCTAATTGTTTTATCAAAACATCTTTCTTCTTTTTTGAAATCTATCTCTGCGCCTTCAATAGTTAATGTCAACTCCTCTCATGTGGATGTCACACAGCTCTATTATATCATGTGTGACCATGATGGTTTTCTTTGAGGATAAGTCTACAAAACGTTGCTCGACTACTATTTTGCATTAGTCTAATTAAGCAAATGAGATGGTAATATTGATCACACACCAACATATAGAAGCCACTCCATCCATCAAAAATTTTATAGCAAATTAGACATTGAGAGGATGAAGTTGCATTTGAGTTTGATACGGATACTAACTCCGGATGGACGATTGGGTGACTTATGTGTGTCGATTGAACAGGCAAGGGATTTCCTCATTGTGTTAAATTTTGAACGTTTTGGCTAAGATGATTAAGACTTTGTTCCATTCTTGCTTTTGACACTGAGGAGATTGGGACACTTGAAAAAGCCATGTGATATCTACATCCTTCTCCGCCAATTGTTTTATCAAAACATCTTTCTCCTTTTTTTCTATCTTTGCGCCTTTAATAATTAACGTCAACTCCTCTCATGTGGATGTCACACAGCTCTCTATTATATCATGTGTGACCACGATGGTTTCCTTTGAGGATAAGTCTACAAAATGTTGTTGGACAAATTGTGCATACAATATTTTTACAAAGTAAAAAACACAACTTGCATTGTGTAAGGGATGTCTGAACACTTGTAAGTAGAATTTTGCAGTGTTCTTTTTAATCCCTTGATGTTGACACTTCAACAGTTTCCACCAATCTTTTTTGATTTCACAATTTCACATAGCCATTTGATCTTTATCATTTCCTTTATTACTTCCTTTTTGATATCCTTCCACTACACATAGTTTGAGTTTGTCCATTTGGATAGCCGACGGGCTATACGCGTTGCTTGTTGTGCTGACATGCCATATGTAAACAATTTTATGTGTTGAGACAACCTGTGCATCTTGTGTTGGTTTTGCTCAGCCATAGTATCTCGAGAATGCAATTCACCAAATGGACAAAATATTAATGTTTTTTTTTGTCAAACATTTTTCTCTCAAACATCTACTCTTCAAGTCTTTAGTTCACAATGTTTATCAACCAAAATAAAACCATATCAGACCAGCAAATGCGAAATGCTTAAATTCATTGAGAGAGTAAACTAAATTGTATACACCATTGAAAAATAGATAGATCAAGATGATTAAAAAAAATTGACCCAAAATTTTTATATTTACAGCAACATTGGTAGTTTTTATGTGTCTATGCCGGATAAAAAGCAAGTGTGAGTTCAATAAGTGGTCGTTGAATAAAGTTAGGATCTGTTTTTAATTTCTCTTTAAAAATAGCAAAACATCCAAAGCATTCCTTTTGGCCTTAGGCTTCCTCAATTTCATGCAAGTGTCAACTTTTTTTTGTATAGCTCTAAAAGTTTCCTAGTCTGGAGGACAAAACACATCATCTTTGAAAAACACTCTTTTGACTATATTCCAAAAATCTATCATCATCTTGCACATAAAACCAAGATCATTTGATTGAGGTTTTGAGCATCATGTTCAATCAATAATATCAATGCGAGGTTGATTCACTGGCGTGAAATCTAACATTACATTGTACGGATGTAGATCACAATGCATAATACCATCTGAGTGTGCGATTACGATATCGTCCACCAATGCATACAAAATGGTTGGTACATGTTGGATCACTATTATAAGGTGCATGTTCTATCTCTGATGACTCAAAATTTATTGGGGATAGTTTCTTTCAACCATGTTGGAATCCATGCATGTAGCATCGAAACGTGCCTTGCAAAACAGAAACTCGGCACATTAATCCCAAAGAGCCTCCATTCTAGTATAGGAAAAAAGTTATGCATGGGGCCTCTGTGGTGAAACTAATGCATCCAACAATTGACAGATGCAATATTGCATATCTTGCTATATCTAGAAAATGTCAAACTTTGCTTTCATCCCTCGCTTGTAGCATTTATTGATGTAATCGATTTCTCTTTAAAGAAGGAAATGCTCTTGATAGTGTATAAGATGCAAACACCAAAGGACTCTAAGTCAGTTCTAGCACCTTATACTGAAGCTTCGTAGGAGATGCCAATTAGATGTGCACACTTAGCATTCAATGCTATGCGCATGATTATTCTCATGCCAATGGTATCTGACTTGCCACCGATAGCTCCCTGCGTATCTTACGCCATCTTTACTCACTAAAAAAAGTGAATTAGTATTGAACTTTCATTCTCTTCATCTTTACTCGCTTCAAAAAAGTGGATGTCTTAAACTTTCACTCTCTTCATCTTTACCTTTTGTTCCTTTGACTGCTTGTGTAAGATGGATAGCTTTTTATATGAGGTAAGAGCCGCATCATATATTAATTGAGAAGCATCCAAACTACCAACACATCTAAAGACAAGAGAGGTTGCCACATAGAGGGGCTCAAAAGATAGTTCCAGGCCTTGCGAGAGAGCAAAGGTCTGCAATAAACAAAATATTATTAAGCCATGGATTACTTATGGTAGTATGTAACACAACAGTTGGCCCATCCAGCCAGGGATTTTTTTGAAAAATGGTCCTTTAAGTAAAACCTAATTTCCTCTAAAATCCTTGAATGCTTCTTCGGGTCGTAGTTTACTCTCATGCGAGCTATCAATTTAAAATGTTTGTGATCTTGAAAGAAAAAATATATAATTAGTTATGTAGGTTGGGCATGCAATCCTTAAACCTGCAAAGTCATAGACTATAATAGCCGTGAGCAAGTACCAGAATATCAACCTATGAAGGACCACCTAACACTAGCCAACCAATCAAGGAATTATAGGCAGTGAGTCCAACTTAGAACTAAGATTCAAGCTAGTTTTTAAAGCCAGCGTCTTGGTTTTTTCAAAAAGAATGGAAAAACCTTATTTATAGGACGTGTGTAGCTATTTTTACTTAAATAATAAGACATAAATGATATATCAAGCACACTTTATAACTTGACGAGCGATGTCGATTATTTTGGCGAACCATATGGTTTCTTCACTAGTATACCAATCTTCTAACACCAAGTATAAACTGTGTGTATTGCAACCATTGGCATAAATGTGTGAAAAATATTTTGTTATTATATTACAAGCATTTGTACAATTCTTTGCATTGTCCATGACTAGTTGAATGGCATGTTCAATACCTATATCTTTGAATACAACGATCAACACACCAGTACTATAAGGACCACTCTTAGTATAACCAAAAACATCAATAGCGTTTATAAACGTCTCTCTACTTGAACACACTAACATAACATTGATCAATGGTTTTCTTTGAATATTAAACCATCACTGACAATTGTGCATCATAAGAGTGATATATTTCTAAGAATGATTTTGAAAACACACTCTTTGACTTTGATGTAATATTTGTCCAAGAGATCATTCCATATCATGTGATATATAAAGGGATTGAAAATCTTGGATTGTACTCACCGATCTTTTTCAATGCATGTTTTCAATAATGGCTCTCAACCATGAATATCACACTCCCAATGCAAAAAATTGCTTTTGCAAGCAAGCATGTTGTTCTATAGTAACCACATGGTTGACATGATCGGAGTCATGCTCTTGGTAAGCATTCATAACAAACCTCTCTACATGGTGTCTCTTGCTACCCTTCTTCTCAAACTCTTCTCTTAAACGCTTTGTAGCTGCATGCGCTTGAGGAAGTCTACATGTGCGATTGCTCTTTTTTTGGGCCACCCAAAAAATGCTTCCTAATACGTAGAGCCCCATCTGATTTTGTGATTATGCATAGTTTACATTGCCACTTCACATATCAACTGCATATGTTGTTTGCAAACTGACTATGTATTACTTGTCCCGATATTCTCTTCTCTTTGATTGCAAATAAAGGATAAAGGCATAAGAACTATAGATTCAATTATAAAAATACTTTTTACTTTTTAATATATAATAAAAATAAGAATTTCATTAAAAGAGAAATCAAATTACATGTTGTGTGATTTGCAAATAATAATTAACTTCTGGTAAAATCACATTGTCTTTATCTAGTGGTGATAAATTTAATTATTTGCTCGATTGTTAGTGTATGAGACAATGTCACTTTACATATATACAAATTTAAATAAACATAGAATACAAACTAAAAGAACTTCAACTTTACAGTCCACAGTCTTGCAGAAAACAATATCAAAATCAAGCGCCTGCCATACTGCTATCTTTCACAATCCACAATGCACTTTCTATTTGACATTATATATAAAACAAAGCTTTGAATAATTTTTTTACATTGAACGCTCTTACCATGTATAACTTATGCAAAAGAAAATATATATTGTACATATATACAAATTTGAATAAAAACGATCTATGCAATATTTAAGAATATAGTTTGATGGATCACAAGACAACGTCACAAATCAGGCAATTTAATAAAGTTCACACAACTGATATAATGGAAATATACAACATCTATGAAATCTTCAACACAATTACAACTTGGGGACTCCTTTAATTAAATAAATAATTGTAGCCCCTTGACACATTCGTCTAAATATATAAGAGCGCTTTCACCCAGTCAAGGATTGATAGTGTAGTGACAAATAACATACATCAAACAAAACCTTTCATGGTGTGAATTGCACGAATTCAAGGACCTTTATATGCCCGATACACTAGTACAAAACAATTAAACCTTGACTAACGACTCATTTTTAGTACATATTCATCTTCTAAAACCAGCTTAGCCCCTTTACAGACTAGTGGCTTCGTTGCAATGAGCATGACCTTAGAGAGACCCACTTTGTTCAGCAAACAAAATGCTTTTGTGATAATCCAAGGTTTTTAATCTTTTAGGATGTGGTTGCCATATTAAGAATCACGTCCAGCCCCGTATTAGGACCTGTGACTCATTAACCTTAGGTCAGTAAGGAAAATTCATTGTATCTGATATGGTTTTGCATTGTCAAAAGGTTGAATTTGTTAGCCTTTTGTTTAATAAGAAAAATCTAGCAGGAATTCCCAACGTGCCCACCAGGCATTTGTATTTTCTCGACAAGCAAGTCAGAAATTGAAAAAGCCCGACGGCCTTGTTGATTTGGACGATTCCTGCAGGTTAATAGAAAATTCATGTGAGAACTTAACGTGATCACGTGTTTTGAAACATGATCACTTAACATTATTAACATGTTCGCGTGATCGTGATCACATTAAGAAGATCCCTGCTTTAATGCCTTGGTAGCTGCAACTATGCTCTATGGGGTTCAGTTTGGGGACCCTCTGTGGATAAGGATGGGTGGAGAGATATGAGAGGCCCTTGGGATCTATGATCCCTCAACTTATTAGAGCCAAAGGCCTCTGTGCCACATGAGATAATTAGAGCGAAGTTAGGAGCCCCCCCTATGGAGATAGAGACGCTTACCAAATCAGCCTCCTTTATGCACAACTGATGGGATACTACCAGAGACACATATGCGAGATTGACCCTTGAGTCCTCCAGACAGTTAGCTTTACAGGGGGAACATTGTGCTAGTAGTCATCATGGTTCCAAGTACATGGGTTCAATGTACAACTTGCCTCTCTTCCAGTACTCCCTTGATGCAACATCGCTATCTCTTACATATGTGGAGATTACTAGACTCATTCGCGAGGAAGTGACTAGTTGGACGCCAAGACGACATGGATAGAGCCGACATAGGAGTTGGACACGAAGATGAATTTCTATAGAGAACATCTTCTAAAACTCATAGGGGATGGGTTTTGTGTTTTGACCCAACTATCTCATAGGTTATGGTGTGCCATTGGTCAAATATGGACATCTTCACACTAGCTTGAGATTGAGACTCCTAGATTCAAAGGGATACCAGAAGCTAACAAGATATTCCACCTATGCCATATTGATCCAGAGACAGAGATGCATTATATATGTCAATGCACACTGTATCAAGAGATCTCGGGTCACTTCTGCTATCTATTCAAAGAAGGCTTCGGACCCTTCTCCAATGTTATGAGCTATCAGGACCAAAGATGCCTTGGACCGCATCTACTTTAGCTACACAGACACAAAGACAATTTATTGCGAAGATCTAAAGGGGAAAATATAAATATCAGAGATTGATTACTAATTTCTTTCACATGAGAAACTGGACAGAGGGAGGAGCAGCCACCACTGCAAAGCTTAGCTCATCCTCACACCCGTGGTACTCTCATTGACCGAGCATTGGAGCTAGGGCAATTGAGATGTCCACGATTGAGGAGAGGTGTTTCATAACATCGACGGAGACTACAACAGAGCATTCGAGCCATACTATCTCAACATTTAGAGTACATATGAGGATGGATTTATCTCTTGTATTGGGAACCCATTGCATCAATAATCACACATACCCCACACAATTCTAGCTAGTAGCACTTCTAGATTCATTTTAGAATCTCCTTTTCTATACCCAGATAGGCTGCACTCCCTTCCCAGGGACTATGCCATAGAACACCTGGTGTGATGGTGAATGCAGACACCTTTATCGCCGGCTACGTGCGCACCGGACCCTATGGGAGATTACTAATCGACAAGCCAAACGCGGGATGAAGATACTCACAGGCTGAAAGTGACGAGCTTTTGAGGAGGCATAGAAGCTAGAGCTATACCGCTTATTCATGAGCATGGACAATGCCACAACATGGTGCACCCTTCGAGAGCCACACCTAACTACTCCTATTGAGGACCCACAATTATGGCTCCAATTCCATAGCCACCCAAACCTTGACCCACGAGCTCTTCTTTCTTCACATTAGAGATGGCCAAGAAGGGCATCTCCCACCTACATCACTGTCGGTCTTCAAATCATACTGGATAACAGAGTGTGCACCTCATTTACGCAACCGGCACTTTAGCCTCATTGATTGCACATGCATTCAACCGGGCTATAGGGGGGCCTTGCTAGAGGAGCGGACTTGGCACACCATTGTGCCAATCCACAAATCTGGGGACACCTTGGACCTAAGGAATAATAAGACTATCATGATTGCCCATACAATGGCCATATTGTATGGGGCACTACTTGAGGATGAGCTTAGTTTTTTTGTAGAAATTGAGGGCCTACGGGCTTCTACCAGGCAGGGTTCCAACAGACCTTCTCCATCATCGACCACATCTTCATTCTGCGCTGCGTCATCGATGGGGCAAAGGTGCAGAAGAAGAATCTTATTGTTGCTTTTTGGACTTTCCCAAAGCGTTGGACACAGTTCCACGAGAGAGGCTCTTTTGGTGACTTCAGAGTCGGTGGATACACTCAGAGATGATATGGGCCATTTGTGTTCTCTATGAGAGTGACTGGGAGCCTTCATTGTCAAGACGCATGTCCGAGTCCATTGCTAGCAACATTGGTGTTAAGCAAGGATGCCCCCTCTCCCCGACCCTCTTTATATTCTACATCGATGAAATCTCCTACTACTATTTACAAACAGGATGGGCAGGAGCTGTCCTAACAGGACTCCATTCCACATTATGCTATATGCTGATGACTTTATTTTTTATTTCAGAGTCACTAGAGGGTCTATAGAGCCATTTGTACGCCTTGGAAGAGTTTTGTACACACAGAGGACTAACATGGAACCTTGGGAAGACCAAGGTCATGATCTTCCACACCTCCAGGTGAGTTCGGTGAGCAACCACATTTACAATAGCAAGAGGTCACCTCCTACAGAAGAGTTTTTTACACACAGAGGATTGACATTGCACCTTGGGAAGACCAAGGTCATGATCTTCCACATCTCCATGTCAATTTCGTGAGCAGTCACATTTATAGTAGCAAGAGGTACATGCTAGGTAAAGGCGATGTGCCTCACCGTGCTTTGTCCGTGTCCGTCGGGAAGTGTCCGACCATCCACATTTATCTCCTTATTCTTTATTTTGCGATACGTCACTCAGACTACTTGCACGTGTAGGGTACACAGTTGCAAAGTTTTACAGATCTGTTTTGACCTGTAAAAATTGCACATTTCAGGTACATTCCCATAATTCTCAACCATTATCGCGTGGTCTACAACTTTGCAGAAGGAAGTTTCTACAAATTCTGAATGGTTTGGGAGATATGGTATGACCGGCTGCAGGGTGTTCGGAAAGTTGAGGATATGATGTATGCCTTATGTGGTTTGATGCTCATGGAGACTCATGTGATTGCACTTTGAGCTCGGTACTGTATGCCTCGAGCATGTTTTTTGGCAATTCTCACAGGTAGAGCAGATATTTGTGTACTAGATTTGCACAAGTGTTTGTAATGATGTATGCAAAGTGTGGAGATTGGTGCATGCATTTGGAGTGCGGTTTGATGCGCTTTGGTTGCTCATGGTTTTGAGCGTGCAATCACTTTGGTTACTGGTTTTGTATCGTTTTGTTGATGAAACTCTGGTGAAAATTTTCCATCAGTTTCATGCGCATCGTTGGTGCAATCGACATTGCAATTGCTTGTAGCACTCGGGATTTGCGTGCAGTGTTTTCCCTTTTGTGGGTGGTGCATCACGAGCGTGTTTCGCTCTGCATTTTTTGTCTTGAGCTGTGAGTGCTCGGCCATTTGGAGCTTCCAATTTTGACTCCCAGCTTACAGGTTGAGTCTAGTACTCCCACAGATGTTGCCATTTGCAGTTGAGGACATCTTTTGCAGTGTTTTGGCTTGCATACCGGTTTCGACAGCACGTGCCTTGAGCTTCTGCTTTGTGTATGCTTTTGTGCGATAGTGACTAGAGTTTACTCGCCATAGTTTGTGATCGAGCTTAGCTCTCATATTGACAAGTTTTGTTAGTTTGCACCCAGTTTGGTGTTCTTGTACCCACTCTCGCAGGAGTGAGGAGTTTTGTATGCTACGGTTTTCATTGGCACATTTTGGCAACAGTTTTTCACTCACATATGTATGTCATTTGTGGCACCGTTGAGTGATACTCCGACTAGAGCGGTTTGGCTTTGTGTATGACTTTGCGAGGTGATTCCGGACGAGTACATTCCCGAATTGGCCATTTGGGCATTTGTTGTTCTCTCCATTGCGATTTACTGTTGAGTTTTTGATCCAGTTATAGAGGAGACTCTACCAAACTTTTGCCAAAAATGTATACCTATTGCAGAGGGTAGTGAGCTTGATCGTTCGCTCACCTTTTTTGCTTGAGACAATGATTTGATCCAGTTATAGAGGAGACTGCCAAACTTTTGCCAAAAATGTATACCTATTGCAGAGGATAGTGAGCTTGATCGTTTGCTCATCTTCTTTGCTTGAGACAATGATTTGCTCTCAAGTGGGAGAGCTTTGTGATCTCGATCGTTTGCCATAGTTTCGGCATGTATATGAAGACGCTTCAAGTTAGAGATGGTTCTCGCTCACGATTGCAACTAACATGTTGGCACTACGGCCACGATGGGCATATTAGACATCGTTGCTTTAGGCGTATGAGGCAACGGAAGAGGCGGATGCATGGTGCTACTATGAGGACAGATGCTAGAGAGTATGCATGTGACGGGCATGTCACTTTTGAGTCTAGCTTGCCTTCAGACCACGCTATACGGACATCTACATGCCACACACCTCAAGGGTGGAGATTGGTCAACTCAGAGTATCATCACACATACTAGAGATACAAGTGGGGCAAGCTCATGACATTCCTAGGGAGGAGAGAGTCTGTCGAGTATGCAAAAAAGAGGTGAAGAGTGAGGAGCATTCTGTTTGCAGATGCAGAGGTTATGATGATATGAGGGGCATATACGAATCATTCTTCAATGGGAAACCTACCCATTGGGAGCCTTTATCTTGTACGAATTTGGATTGTTGTCTTTTTCGATAGATGAAAGAGACACACATGTATACTTGATTTGTCTCATAGCCCAGTTTTGGCCTCACAAAGATGTTAAAATTTTTTCTTTCTTTCTCTCTCTTATAAGTGTTACTTCGACTCCTGGCTTTTGGGCACCCACCTTGCCCAATCTCGTTCTTTAGCTCCCATTTATTCTAGTGGAATAAAGATTAAAACTCTTTTTGTATTGCAGTTCTTGTTACAAATGGTGAGTTATCGTCGTCTTTGAGGAGTGTTTTGATTTAGTCCGAATGCTATAGGCCAAAGAGTGTTGGACGTTTGGCGAAAGGGTAGTTCCATTGAGGACTTAAATTACAACCCTTCCGCCTACTAAGTACTGTCTGACAGATTAAGCCAATATGCTGCCATCTGGCAACCTAAATCTTCTCCTTTGGCATAGCACAAATAGAAAATAGCTGTAATGATCTCTTCACATGGAGCTCAAAAACTAGCAATAGATGTAATGATCTCTTCACATGGAGCTCAAATACTTGTGTAGTTTAATGGCCACTCCAAATGCAGTGTTTACAAATGTAGCAAACCTTATGGATGGAAATCATCGCTCTTCGTTCTTAATTTAATACAACCTATTTTTTTGTCAGTACCACCTTTTTTTTTCAAGCAGTAATTCAAATTGTGAGAAGAGTGGTGCAGACCAACCCATTCGGCACTCCGCGCAGAGACAGAGAAATGAAATGAAATGTTATATTAACGTCTTCAAAAGGCCAAAGTGACCTATGAGACCTAAAAGTTACAATGTGGTGGATTTGATACAAAGTCCGAGTAACAAAAGTAACAAAATAATATAAAAATGACAATGACAATATGACAAAATGACTAAATGACTACTATGGAATCCTAAACTCCAAGGCGTAAACTAATCAGCTAGCTGGGATAGCTAAAATCACAAGAGATCCAACATCGGTCATTGGCGGATCTCATCAATCTCCTCCATGGTCAGTAAGTAGTCTGACAGGGCGTCCTGCATGTCGGGCCAAAGTGATCCGAATCCTTTGATGCAGCCTCCGTCGGTGCTGTGTAGTCCTCCGTAGTCGCGGGCGTCTGGATCTCCCCAGCTCGGTCACCCGGTCGATCAGTGTGCCTCTTGCGTGAGGCGGCCAGCTTTGCTGTGGTAGTAACTCCTCCGGGTGTCCAATGTCTGCTCTAAAGAAGTCTGTGATCTGTCTCTGATGCTGGCTAGCCTCTCCTCTCATCAAGCTCTCTCTGTGTCTGCGCAGCTCGAGCAAAAACAAACCCAAGCATCTCCGATCCTCGTATCGCATGACTCTGGAGAGTGGTCCAAAGGCCTCTCTGAACAAGCAGTGGAAGCGGCCTCGTATCTCGTAGTAGACGGGGCAGTGACATGTGTAGTCACATAGGGGCACGTCTTGGCCTCTGTTGGTACTCTGCTGTATCTCCCAGTCTCGATCCACAGCTAGTGTGAAGATGTGCGTATCTGGCCAATAGCACATCATACCCCATGAGACAAGTGGGTGTCCATGTACCTGGGCCTCGTCACAAAACCGTCCTCCGTAAGCTGGAGAAGATGCTCTCTGTAGAAAGCCATCTTCGTGCCCAACTCCTGTGCTGGCTGTATCCATGTCCTCCTCGTGTCTAGCTGAGTCAGGTCCTAGCGGGTGAGCCTGGTGATCTCGGACTGTGTAAGAGTCAGAGAGGGTGCATCCAGTGAGTACTGGAAAGGAGACAATCTGTCTATGCTGAACCCATGTGCCTGAAACCATGATGTCATCTCCCCATACCAGCATGCTGTATCTCCCTGCATGGCTAACTGTCGACAGGACTCAAGTGCAAGGCGGGCATATCTATCTCTGGGAAGTTCCCACATGCGGTGTATGAAGGAGACAGATCTGGTGAGTGCCTCAACCACTAGTGGGGGGGCAGCTAGCTCTGCTCGGACAATGGCACGTGGTACTGAAGCCTTGGCTGTAATGAGCCGCGAGATCATAGAGACCAGAGCCTTCTCCATGTCCCCCCATCAATCAGTGCGGCCTGTCCTCCCGTGATGATCCAATGAAGGTCCCCAAATCTCAGCTCCATAAAGCAATGCAGAAGCCACCAAAGTGTCAAAGAGCCAGAGCTTCGTCCGAGGCTTCTGAAACTGAACTTGTGAACACATCCTTTCCAATCTACCCAATGCTGCATGGACTCTGGTCAATCTAGTCTCTGCTGCCCTCCTCAATGAAAATGCTAGCCCACTAAAAACCACTCCAAGGTAAGTATAAGCATCTGTATACTCCACTGTGTCTTGGCCGTATGTGAATGCGGGCGCTGACCTCCTGATCCACTGTGGGGTGGTATTAAATACCATGACCTTGGTTTGACCAAGGTTGACGGACAAACCACTTTCCTGGGGAAACCTATGCAAAGCATCCAAGTGACGTTGCATCCCCTCCGAAGAGTCGGAGATCAACACAATATCATCAGCATATAACAATAGTGGAATCCATGTCCCTGTCAGTTGTGCACCTCTATCACCATCTCTCTCAATGTAGTCAGAAACCTCATCCACATACATACCAAATAGAGTAGGATAGAGCGGGCAACCCTGCTTCACCCCAATAGTGGAGTGAACCGGTGTGGATAGACCCTCTGAGGTGTGTACATGCCCCAATACTGACCTGTATAATGCCATGACCGCCCAAATGAGCCCTGTGGGTACTCCCATCTGCTGTAATCCGCGCATCAATCTAGCTCTGGTACTGTGTCAAATGCTTTGCGAAAATCCACAAAGCTACAATAGATCCGTCTCCCATGTGATCTGCCCTCCTCAATGATGGCTCAGAGTGTCAAGATATGGTCAAGAGTAGAAAAACCCCTCCTGAACCCTGCCTGCCCGGCTGCGCGTATCCCCTCCCTCTCTGCCCATCTACTCAACTGCTGCTCAAGAATAGATGCGTACAACCGTGCCAATGTGTGTCCAATCATGATAGTGCGATAATTCCCAAGCTCCATAGGGTTTCCCGACTTGAAGATAGGTACAATAGTAGATAGGCTCCAAGTATCAGGCAAGCCCTCACACATGGCACGATTAAACATAAGTGCTAGAAGCTGTGCTAGTAGATCTCTGGCATGCGTGAAATGCTCAGCCACTAAGCCATCATGATCATATGCTCTCCTAGTCCTCATCCTGTCAATGGCCTTCCTCACCATCTCAACGGTGAAAAAAGCACGTGTGTGGTCATGGATCGGGGGGGTCGGGAAGGGGGGGCTGCTCAAGAACTGTGTACAGAGATTATGCATATTGGCCCGAGGCCTCTGTAGAAGTGATGGCAGGGAGGGGGGAGTGCTCATGAAAGAGCCGCCATGCCTCACGTGAGTCCCGACTCAAGGATAGCTAGTATAGATCTTGCTCTAGGCGAGCCAAAAATGCCCTCTTCTTCCACCGCACTAGGCGTCGGAAGTCAGTCTGTGACTGTGTGAGTGATGTCCCCCAAAAGCACCTCCCTCTGAGAGAGAGAGGGAGAGAAAGAAAGAAAGAAAGAAAGCTTTATTAACATCTTCGAGAGGCCGAACTCGACCTATGAGACAATATCATATGCATGTGTTGATGCTCTAGGCATCGAAAAATAAAAAAAGGGTACAAACTGAAATGAGCCTATACTATGCAAGAGGGTGTGGTAGGGTGGTGCATGTGGTGTACAATGTATAGTGTGGGTCCTTGTGTCGAGGTGTGCTCACGCATCATCAGGCTCAACTAGGGGCTGCAAGGTGATACCACCATGAGATGATAGGGAGGGTATCTAAAAACAAGCAACATATGTAGGGTAGAGAATGTGGTACATCGGTGGTGGCCTGCTCAGGTATCTCTGGAATGCTGGATCTCCTGGTGCTGGTACATGACTCTGCTCTAGATACTGATGGTGTAAGGTTAGTATCCTCGAGATCTCCCTCTGGTGACACCCATGTGTCCTGTATCCTGGGAGCCTCGGTCTCCGACGTGCCCTCTGAGACTCTGCCTGCAGAAGGGTAAGCCCTCTACTTTGTGTAGGTAGTGTGGGGGGGGTCTGGTCCTGCTCGTCGAAAAAACTGTGTGATGGTAGTCTGTGTCCTGCTATCCTGACTCTGGCGTGGCTGTAACAACTGCTCTCGAACCTCTAAAGCCGCAACCAGGAACTGGCCAAACCTCCTCTGCTCTCGGCCTATCATATGCTGCTGTAATGAGTCTCCAATGCCATCTCTCTCTCTCAGCTCTGTATATGCTGGGCATCTCATGACAAAATGCTCCTCACTCTCCACCTCCGTCTGGCAAATCCGGCATTTACGCTCCTCTCGTGGTATGCCTCTGGCTCTGCCACTCTCAATCTCTAGCTGATGTGATGACACTCGTAGCTGGCCAATGTTGACCCGAAGTCGGTGTGGCATGTACTCTTGCATGTATGATGGAATCTCAATGAATCCCTGCTTTGAGAACCTCAGAAAATGCTCATAGTAATATAGCATTTTAGGAGGTAGGGTGTCTGTGGGCCTGCACCATGTCCTCTGAATATATGTATGCCATATCTCCTGTCTGATGACCCTATTCCGCTCAGAGCGTGAGAGGGTATAGGTCGGGGCCTGGGTGTCATACTGGAGTGGTGGTAGTCTATCAATATCAAAACCGTGCTGAGCTAGCGATTCTCTTGTCTGGGCATACCATGAGCTAGTGTCCCCTGCTTGTGCCATCTCTCTAGATGCAATGAAGGCTCTATGAGAGATCCTATCTGAATCCATATCTTTGAATCTGCGAAGAAGGCAAACAGTCTGAAAGAGTGCCTCTACCAACATCGGTGGTGCAGCCAGCTCAGCTCTAATAATGTCGTGTGGAACTGATGGCTTGCTGCGAATCATCCTGGAGATCATAATAATCTGTGGCCTCTCTATCTGTGTCCATACTGAGTCTGCCAGTCCCGGTCCCCAAATGGCCGAGGCGTACATGAGTGCAAGAGTGACCAGTGTGTCAAAGAGCGACCCCTTCGTCCGGGGCTCCTTGAAGTGGGCCTGGTGGCACTGTCTCTCCATCAGAGCTAGTGATGCGTATCCTCTGGTAAGTCTATCTCTGGCTGCCTGTGTCATGGAGAAGGTCCCTGATGCTGCGGTGAATGTAACCCCCAGATATACATATGAGCCTGTCACCTCTATATTCCCTCCAGCTACTGTAAATCTACTCTGTCGGCGAATCTGAGCCGATGTATGAAATATGAGAACCTTGGTCTTGCCAAGGTTCACCGTGAGTCCTCTCTGTGAGCAGAAATCATCCAGGGCCTGCAAATGTAGTTGTAGTCCCTCTGCCGTCTCTGACATCAAGACAATATCATCTACATATAAGAGTATGTGTACAGTAGTCCCTGCAATATCCACACCCTCTCCACCCCTGTGCAAGATGAAGTCTACAATCTCGTCAATGTATAGACCAAAGAGTGTAGGTGATAGGGGGCAACCTTGTTTCACACCAATGGTGCTCACAAGGGTGTCAGATAATCCACCCGGGCATCTCACTCTGCCAGATACATGCTCATACAATGCATAGATCCCCCATGCCATCTCCTCTCCAATCCCAAGCGCAGCCAGACATCGGAAAAGTCTCTCTCTAGGTACTGTGTCAAATGCTTTGCGGAAGTCAACGAAGCAGCAATATAATCTCCTCTTCCTCACCCGTGTCTGGTCGATCAGACAACGAAGGGTGAAGATATGATCAATAGTAGAGAAAGCTCGGCGGAAGCTTGCCTGTCCTAGTGTCCTCATGCCCTCTCCCTCTGCTAGAGAACTGAGCTCCTCCTCTAAAACCGCGCCATATAGTTTGGCCAGTATAGGACCAATCATGATAGTGCGATATGTGCTAGGATCCATGGCATCCCCAGATCTGTGGATAGGCACGATGGTGTGCGTTGTCCACGACTTTGGGAATCCCTCTGAAAGCGCGCGACTGAAGAGGTGGGCAATGAGTGGTGCCAATGCATCACAGCCATATATAAGATGCTCTGCCTGTAGGCCTGCCTGATCTCGAGCCCTCCGATGCTGTAGGTGGGATATAGCTTTCTTCACCATGTGGGTGGTGAAGAAAGTAGATGATGTGGGTCGGGTAGCCGATGGCGTAGGTATGGGTGGCTGTCCTAGGATCTCGTATAAGCTCTAGGCATATCTGTGCCATGCCGTTGGGTCCTGAATAGGAGTGGATGGCTTGGGAGGTCTGATCCGACGCCATGCCTCAGCACTATTCTTGCTCATGAGTAAATGATAGATGTCCCAATATTGGTGCTCCTCCCACTCCCGTCTTTTACGACGGGTAAGTGTCTGCATCTTGCGCTGAGCCTGGCGATGTGTAATCTCCCCTCTGATCTCCAGTATATGTAGGTGTCTGTGTAGATCTCGACATTCGTCGTCGTACCACCTGTTTTGTGGCATAGTGCCAGTGCGTGGAGGGTGTGTGTGTATGCGATGTGGGAAACTTTGAGTGGCTGACTCATGTAAGATGGATGTAATGTGTGTGGTGAGTGTGTCCAGAGGGGCTGTGGGGTCTAAGTGTATAAGGTGCTCATGCAGGTGATGTATATAAACAGGAGTGAGCTCATGAGTGAAAGAAATGGTAGTGTAAGTGTGAGGGGGGGAGGGGGGGGGGGGGGGGGGTCAGCAAGCTGTGTAGCAAAAAGGGAGAATGTGAGATAAGTATGATCCGCCCCTATCGGTGTGCGTGCAACGCTGAAGGAGTGTATAAGCTCTGCTGTCTGGGTAGAGCCCAACAAATAGTCTACTGTGCTCTCTCCGCCACTGTGTGGGAAGCAAGTGAATCCCCCAGAATCTGGCCACCTCACCATCCCGTTATAAATAACGAGATGGTGCCTGCTGCCAAGCTCAAGAAGGTGTCTGCCATATCCAGTGTTGTCCTGTCCCCCATCTGCAGACACTCTACTCACCCCCATGTCCTCTGCATCAAGTGCCCTCATGATCTCCGGCTGCTCCATATCATAGATCTCACACTGTCGGCTCTGTGTCCTCCCGTTGAGAGAGAGAGAGAGAGAGAGAGAGAGAGAGAGAGAGAGAGAGAGAGAGAGAGAGAGAGAGAGAGAGAGAGAGAGAGAGAGAGAGAGAGAGAAAGAAAGATTTTTAACGTCTATGTCAGGCCGAAATCGGCCTATGAGACAAATCAAATGTACATGGTGTGTATGTCATCCGTCTATCGGAAAGACAAATGAAACAAAACTGATACAAAAATGAACTGAATGTAGGTAGTGGAGTATCTGAGGAGGGATGGAGCTCTATCTCTAGGGGTATATGCATGTCTATATGCTCAAGGTAGTACAATCATGAGAATGCATCAAGCTATCTAGCTCCATCCTGTACTAATGGGGGGATGTAAGATGTGGTACATGGGCGGGGCTGGTGCCAAGGCTACCCGGATGAAAGCTGTCGGGTCGGCCCTCATCTGAGCTACTCGCTCCTCAGTGGCACGGCGCTCCCGGGCTCGGATCTCCTCGATCTGTCGGTGGTGGGAGCTCGCGGCCCTGTAGCCTGTGACTCGTGGTCGCCGTCTAGCTCGGCTCACCTCCGCCTGTGGGAGTGTCACTCCCCTCTGAGTGTCTGGTGAGGGAGGGGCAGCAATCCTCTGAAAGAAGTCTGTGAGCTGCGACTGTCTTCCCTCTGTCTGTGTAGCTGTTTGTGGCTGTAGTAGTGTGTCCCGATGGCTCTGTATCTCTAGTAAGAAACGTCCGAGCTGTCTCTGATCTCGAGAGTCCATGATCTCTCGGAGAGTGGGCTGTCCTCTGAATAAGGCCTCATACCTGCCTCTGATCTCAGTGTATGCTCTGCATCTACATACAAAGTGCTCCTCACTCTCCACCTTCTCTGTGCAGGCTCTGCAGACTCGCTCCTCCCTGGGAACACCAGTATGTCTCCCGATCTCAATCTCTAACCTGTGTGAAGCCACTCTCAGCTGACCAATCGCCACCCGTGAGCTATGTGGCATATATGTGTCCATATAGCGTGGTCTCTGTATGAACCCCCCAGACAATATGGTGAGAAACTGGTCTCTGTAATCTGACATCCTCGTCCCCAAGCCAGGTGACTCCCAGACTCTCCTAGTGTATAGCTGCCACAGATCCTGTCTCAATACCAAGTTCCTCTCACTGCGAGAGAGGTGAACCTATGGTGAGTGGGGGTCGTACTGGAATGGTGGTAGGCTCTCCATGTCAAGACCGTGTCCCTCAAACCATGCTCTGACCTGTGAGTACCATGCTCTCTCATGCCCACTCTCTGATAGCTGTATAGCTGCCTCAAATGCTCTACGAGTAAGTCTGTCAGGAGGTAGCTCTCTCATCCTCTGGATGAAGCAGACTGTCTAGAATAGTGCCTCTACAACCATAGGTGGTGTGGCGAGCTCGGCTCTAATAATGTCATGTGGCACTGTCTTCTTGCTGCGGAGCAAGCGTGAGATCATACATACCTGTGGCCTCTCAAGCTGTGTCCACTGGTCAGTTGTCAATCTTGGTGCCCATACTGCCGCCGAGTACATCAGGGCCGGGGTGACTAAGGTGTCGAAAAGCCACCCCTTCGTGCGGGGCTCCTGAAAGTGTGCCTGGTGGCATCTCCGCTCTAGCATGGTCAGAGCTGCATATCCTCGGGTGAGCCTGTCAGCAGCAGCCTGCCTCATAGTGAAGGGTCCTGGTAGGCTGGTGAATGTGATGCCAAGGTAGACATAGGAGGTGACTACATCAACCTGTCCTCCTGCTGCTGTGAAGGTGGCAGCGCTCCTCACTGCACTGGATGTGTGAAAGATCATAACCTTGGTTTTGCCAAGGTTCAAAGTCAACCCCCTGTGTGTGCTGAATTCGTCCAAGGCCTCAAGATGGCGTTGCAAGCCCTCGGGTGACTCTGAAATCAACACAATATCATCAGCATATAACATGATGTGGACTGGAGTACCTGCCAAGTCGCTCCCCTCTCCCCCTGCTCGCAGTATGTAGTCGGAGATCTCGTCGATGTAGAGCCCAAAGAGTGTCGGGGAGAGTGGGCATCCTTGCTTAACACCAATGGTGCTAGCAATGGTCTCTGAAAAACCGCCTGGGCAACGAACTCGACCCGTCACCCTCTCGTAGAGAGCATATATGGCCCAAATCATCTCTGTTGGTACCCCAATGCTGTGAAGGCGCTGGAAGAGTCTCTCGCGTGGGACTGTGTCAAAGGCCTTGCGGAAATCCACAAAGCAGCAGTAAAGCCTCTTCTTCCGCGCCTTTGCCCCATCAATGAGGCAACGCAGAACGAAGATGTGATCAGTGGTGGAGAAAGCTCGTCTGAAACCTGCCTGGCCTGGGGCTCGTAAACCCTCGGTCTCTGCGTAGCAGCTGAGTTGTGCCTCAAGTACTGCTCCATATAGCTTGGCCATCGTGTGGCCAATCATGATAGTCCTGTAGTTCCATGGATTCAGGGTGTCGCCAGATTTGTGGATAGGCACTATGGTGTGCTGTGTCCACTCCTCTGGGAAGCCCTCTCCTATAGCCCGGTTGAAGACATGTGCAATCAACGGGGCTATAGTGGAGGCCGCATAAATGATGTGCTCACTCTGTAATCCAGTATGGTCAGCTGATCGTCTGTGCTGCATGCGGCGTATGGCCCTCTCTACCATCTCTGCTGTAAAGAAGGAGGAGCACGTGGGGCGTGGCTCGTGTGGCTGTGGGATAGGAGGCTGCACTGGCACCTCATAAAGTCGCTCTGCATAATCATGCCATATCTGTGGATCCTCAATAGCTGTAGTCGGACGTGCCTCGCGCAGGGTGCGCCATGCCGTCGCGCTATCCATGCTCATGAATAGGCGGTATAGCTCAAGCTCCTGTGCCTCTTCGAATGCTCGCCGCTTTTGGCGTGTCAGCGTCTTCATATGTCGTCTGGCCTCTCTCTCTCTGTGATCTCTCCTAAGGCTCGCCGTGCACGGAGGCGTCGGTATAGCTCTCTGCACTCATCATCATACCAGCGATTCTGAGGCATAGTCCCGGGGGGGGGGAGTGCGTCCTGTGTGAGTGGTCTGTGGAAAAGAGCTAATAGCTGAAGTGTGGAGAACGGAAGAGATATGTGATGTGAGAACTGAGAGTGGTGTGGATGGGTGGAGGAGGCATAGGCCATGCTCGACCTCGGCCGAGTAAAGAGAGGCTAGCTCATGTGTGAAATGGATGGTGGTGTGTGGAGTGTGTGCTGTGGAGCTGTGTGGGATGGTATCTCCGGTGATGGAGAAAGAGAGGTATGTGTGGTCGGCTCCGATGGGTATGGGTGGAATGGTGAAGGATGTGATAAGGTGTGTAGCCTCCCTGGGTCCCAGAATATAGTCGACTGTACTCCCCCCTCCCTCTGTAACTCCATGTGGCATACAAGTCAGGCCCCCTGAGGTGGGCCACTGGGCCATCCCGTTATAAATAACGAGACGGTGCTGGGAGCCAAGTCGAAGTAGATGTCGTCCGTAGGCTGTGACTGGAGCTCTGTCTGCTGTATCTCTCATAGTAGCCTCCTCATCTAGAGTGTGTAGTGCCTCTGGGTCCTCGTGGTCATATGCCTCACACTGCTCACTGCGCGTACGAGCATTGAAGTCTCCCATAAGGAAGACTTCACCCAGTGTGGAGTACTCCATAATCTCCTCCGTGAGGCATGCGTACGGTGACTCCTGCTCAATAGGGGCGAATCTGGAGCCTGTGGGAGCAAAGTAGCAAAGGGCAATGTAGACGATCCTGTCTCGTGAGAGCTCGAGGCGAATCCACATGTAGCGGGCCTGTGGGTCCCGGGCAACAATCTGTAGTCTGCTGTGAAGCCCCTGTCTAAAGAGTATGGCCACTCCTCCTGAACCGCGAGTGGTGTGCTTGCGCATACATCCCCGATGTAGAGACTCCCACTGGAATCCATGTATCCGTGCTAACCCTCTCTCTGGGCTCTCGTGTGTCTCTGTAAGTTGAATCATGTCTCGACCTCTCATCACCTCCTCAAGTCTCTTTGGGTGTGTCCATAGGTCTCCATTGCAATTCCAAACCGTGACATGAATCTCCTCGTGTGTCCCACAGGCCGCGAGTCCCTATGCGATGGTCTTGCCATCAACGATAACCCTACCATCTCGATATACTGCCTTCTTCCCTTCTTTGCGGGCTTGGTGGACTCTAGGCATGCACGCGCGACGGTGATCTTGTTGCATCTTTGTGAGGTCATCATCAAGATAAATCGGGGGGCCTTCTAGCCCTCTCAAGATGACCCTCTTTCGGAGAAAAGAAGTTCGAGACTCCTCGGAGACGAATTGGAAGATGAGAGCTCTCTTCTTTGGATCTTTGCCGGCTCTCCAAACTTTGGAGAAAGGGATCTCTTCTTCCTTGTATCCCACTTTCTTGCATAAAGCTTTCCCATCGCTCTCGGGTGTAGACCCTTCTTCTTCTTTGATGCCGGTCACTCGCACATTGAGACGGCGAGCTTGTCGCATCTTCTCCTCCTCGATGGTTGTGTGTACGATGAGTACCTCATCTTTTTGGGCTTCCTCTCTTGCTACCTTCTTGATATTCTTTTTGACCACTTCGACCCATCCTTCTTTGGTGGCCTCTAATTTGTCCTCAATGCTTGCGGTGAGGGCTTTGGTGATCTCCTCCTTGAGGGCTTCCTTAGCCTCCTCTTTAATCTCTCCTTCCTCGGGGGTCAGGGATGTGATGGAAGCATGAAGGAGATCGATTTGTGCCTTCATCTCTTCTTGCTCTTTCCTCCATCTCTCCCTCTCCTTCTCGTTCTCCCGTTCTCTTCTCTCCTTCTCCTCTTTGAGGTTTTGGATTTCCGCTCTCATGTCCTCCTTCTCTTCGTTCCATAGCTTGATGAAGGTGGCTTTCTCCTCCCTCCATATCTCTCTCTCCATCCACCATTCTTTCATGTCCTTCTCCAATTGTGCAAGCCTCTTGTTCGTGAGCATGAAGGTTGTCTTCATTGTCGATGTCGGCGTCTTGATGATGGGGGAAGACATGGTTGTCTTCGAAGCTACCCTCTCTTCATATTGTGAAGAAGAGGGGAGAAGGGGAAGAGAAGGAGTACGTGTGTGTATGCATGTATGTGTGTAGTGTGTGTGTGGGTATGTATCCGTGTGTGTGTGTGTGTGAGAGAGAGAGATGGCTGCGTGATGGGGAGCGAGGAGGGGCTGCGTGAGGGGGAGGCTGCGTGAGGGGAAGAGAGGGAGTACGTGTGTAGCAAGGAGAGAGAGAGAGAGAGAGAGAGAGAGAGAGAGAGAGAGAGAGAGAGAGAGAGAGAGAGAGAGAGAGAAATGAAATGTTATATTAACGTCTTCAAAAGGCCAAAGTGACCTATGAGACCAGAAAGTTACAATGTGGTGGATCTGATACAAAGTCAGAGTAACAAGATCACAAAAATGAAATGACAAATGTCACAATAAAATACTATGGAATCCTAAACTACTAGGTGTGAACTAAGCAGCTAGCTGGGATAGCTAGATCACAAGAGATCCAGCATCGGTCGTTGGCGGATCTCATCAATCTCCTCCATGGTCAGTAGTCTGACCGGGCGTCGTGCATGTCGAGCCAAAGTGATCCGAATCCTCTGATGCAGCCTCCGCCGATGCTGTGTAGTCCTCCACAGTCGTGGGCGTCTGGATCTCCCCAGCTCAGTTGCTCGATCGATCAGTGTGCCTCTGGTGTGAGACGACGAGCTCTGCTGTGGTAGTAACTCCTCCGGGTGTCCAATGGCAGCTCTAAAGAACTCTGTGATCCGTCTCTGAGACTGGCTCATGTGTAGTGCAACTCTGTCTCAGGCTCGATGTCACACAGGGGGCATGTCCTGGCCTCTGCTGGTACTCCGCTCATGATGTAAACGAGAGAGAGTGAGAGCAGCGGCTTCTCTATGCTCTGCGCGTCATGATGTAAACTCCCGTGCATCAAGCTCTGTTTATGAGCATCAAGTGCCCAGTAGCCAAACTTTCGTAGCAAACACAGAAGTAACATAATTGCCCCACCCCAACGCCTTGAAACCTCCTTGAGCACGCTGCCTCCACACCCCCATCCTCTATGGTGCCCGCCACTTCTTCTCCTCTCACGCTAGGGTTTTCATCCATGGCCATCAACCTGCTTATCCCTACCCCCTCTCTCCCTGTCTCCTTAAACTTGCTTTTTGGTGCTTCCCTCCTAACCTATTGATACAGGGCCTTCGTTTGTGGATTTTTGCTGTGTGTTCCGGCTTGTAATGTATGGGCACACGCACTCACATGTATGCATGAGTGTGCACATACACACATGCGCTTGCAGTTTGCCTGTACATGCCCTTTGGTTTCGTGTCTCTTGTTTGTAGATAAAACTTGGATCTACGAGGAGTGCTGTGGGTTTTTGGTATAACTCTCTGGTTTCTCTGGTCTTATCCTGTGAATTAGAAGATGTACATACAAGGCTGGTTTTCATGAACTTGTCTTGTGAGGGGGGGAGACAGAGAGAACATTCGCAAAAGTTCAGAATGACCTACGAGACCAAAAGCGTATATGTAGATGTTCATGAGAAAGAACCACAATGCAGCTCGAAACTGCAAAAAAAAGCAGATACTCAAGACACAAATGAATACTAGAAACAAAAATCTCAGGTTTGTCATTGTAACCTTTGCATTACACAATGAATATATACTTCAACAGCCTATCTTACAAAATCTCATCCGGCATTTCTGATGAATATGTGCAGAGAGCGCATGGAATCTCACGAGGTACAGCTTAACATCAAGAAAGCACTGTAATTCCACATACTGAAATACCCTTGGACTAGCAAAAAGCTATCTTTTGCAGGTGTTGGCGAGAGTCTACCCAATTCTGGTTTCCACATACTGCATGGCCTTTCCTTTCACATATTCCACTCGCTCCTCATCGCCATGAGATTTCTCGTACTCTAGATATTTCTTGAACAAAAACTGCAATCACAATGAGTTCCATTTAAACCAGTAGGTGGAAATATCATACATTTATGCATCACATGAAAGTAGATTCTCAGGTGCGTGTGCGCGCGCGAACACATGAAACACCTAGAAATTTACGTAGAGTTCGAAAATTTGCAAGTGAGAGAATGCAGCTAACTACCTTCATTTTCTTCGGTGGTAACTCTAACGATGTTATCCTCTCAAACAGAGCCCGAACAACTGAAGCATCTCCAAGAACAATCTCCTGAAGTACACGACATGATCTTGAAGTGGTTAACTTTTACTCAATTCATTCACTATCTACCTATATACAAAACCATCAAGACGAGATTGTTTAGCAGCTTGCCTGATCAAGATAAACACTCCACAGATCCACCCTCTTTGGGTAATTACGAAGAATGCTTTCAAAGAGATTACGTGCACGTTCAGCTGACCCTATCCTGAATTCTGTTATTGCAGCTTGTGAGATGGCTTTTATGTGTTTTCGTTGCGGTAAACTTAGCAGAGCCCGGTCTAGTGTCTTGTGGGCAGCCTCAGGCATGCTTTGCTTCAAACAACACTGAATTCTTTTCAGCCACACCTTGCAGGACATTTTGAACTTTTGCAGCATACTCTTAAGCAGCTCGTCTATCATTTCATGTTGCCCACCACGCTCATATATCCCGAGAAGGGCAAAATAGAGCTTTTTAGGATCACAATATTGAAGTGCCCTCCGGAACACTTCCAATGTTGCTTCCTGCAGGCAGCAGAGGCACCACCATTCACATAGATGTTCTTCAAAAGTAATTAAAGTATAAACCACTAATACAGATCCAAGACAGATCTCCTTCACCTTTGCAGGATTCCCATATGCATTTTCCAGGTTCAAAAGAGCAACCCATACATTCAGCTTCTCTCCTTCTTCACGAAAGTTTATGGTTTGCAAAGCCCTTGAAGATTCGAAGAGTAAAAATTACTTAGCAAGAGTAGAACATATTTGTGTGGCAGTGCAACTCATCTCAACCAACTCATGCACATGCTTGGATTGGAAAATCTCACCTATCAGCAACTACCCGAGCTTTGTCAGCATCACCAAGTGAAAGTAAGAAAGCCATGTACTTAATCCAAACAAAGCTGCTATTTGGAGATTCATGTACGAGCTTCTCAAAATCTTCCGAGCTCTCAGGAGCTTCATCACCCTCCAATCGCTTCTGCTCTGCTTCTCGAATGGCAGCTTCCCTTGAACACATATACAAAGGTGGCATGCAAAGTTACACCCATCAATAGCTGCGTTCATCTTTCCTTTCCACGTTTACAAAACCATTATACACAATGCGATTGATTAATAATGATGCTATCGTGTGTCCATCCTTATTGTACCTTAATTTCCAGGATGAGCAACAGACTGGGGAATCAGTTTTCATATTTGCAAATCAGGTTTAATTGGCAAGAAAAGATTACCTCAAATTCTTCATTCTTTTCTTATCCCTTTTGCTTGACTTCTCTTTTATCTCAGTCTTTGTTGGAGAGTCCATGTCTTCCTTAACCACATCCTCTAGAGGTGCGGTCCCATCTGTGTCCAGTAGAACATTCAAGGGTTCCACATAGGAATTGTACACAGTTATATCAGGCATAGAGAGAGGTAAGAGGCTTGAATCACTAAAATGTCCATTTTCATTTTCTGATTCATCCTTTCCAAGCAGAACATTTGTCTCTAGAACCTGCTCCAATGGAAATTCTTCACGATGAAAAACCTTGATTTCATCTTTAGGAAGTTCCTCCTCTACATGCAGATCCTTCATATAGATGTCTTTCATCCCCAAAGAAATCTGTTTTTTATCCTCATTGACCTGCAAAGAAAATCTCTCTCTCTCTCTCTCTCTCTCTCTCTCTCTCTCTCTCTCTCTCTCTATGCCTGATGTCTCTCCTACATGAGACATCCTACGCGAGCTGGTCTCTGATCTCCTACATGCTGGTCTCATACGCGAGCTGCACACCCTCTCCCCGCCCCTGCTGTGACAACGCGCCCAGCCCCTGCGCATTCTCCTGCAGCTGCTGCCGCACTAAGAGAAGAAGCGAGGCCAGCAGAGGGGCAGAAATGGGTGGCCGGCTAGTGTAATGGCACGCGCTAGAGCCGGGCAACTCAGACGCGACAAACAGCCATTGGCGGCAGCAAGGGAGGACATGGACGTGGGCGTACACTAGGGGACGAAGCAAAGGCAGCAGAGGGATGCGAGCCTGTGTGTAGGCTAGGGTTGGTTGCAAGCTCCTCTACGCGTAGAAAGACTTTCTACGCGTAGAAGGTCCTGTCCTACACGCGCCCCTGCATTTATCTACGCGTAGTACCTCCTACGTTAAAGTTTAAAGACTTTTAAGTTTTAAGTTTAACTTTTAAGTTTTGCCCTATTCTCAGTCCCTCACCCTAGTACCCTACCCCACATTTGTGTCTCGGGTTCGATGGATTCGCCTACCGAAGGGGAAGGGCCGGGTGTAGATAGCTACACCACCCCAAAAAAAACATCAGCTACATTTAAACGGAGAAACAGAGACATTGTACTATCACCAGGATCCTTACGAGTTGGGAAAACCTCCAGGATACATGATGAGCTAATGATGGAGAAGGTCCAGGTGATGCTCAAATCAGAGCTAAACTATATGAGGGATGACATCAGGAAGGAAATGCACACGAGCGCTAAGAGCTACAGGAACTCCATGTATGGAGACATGATGAGAGAACTAAGGAGAGAGATCCGGGGGATACAGAATGGGGAAAATCAGATCTTGAAAACGGAATTACGAAACCTAATCAAGGCCGGAGTAAATGTAACAGAATGCGTTATGCAAAAGAATCTCGATGAGGCAGTAGCAAGTTTTGAAGCATGGAGAACAAATATGGAAAAGCACATGGGGGAAAAAGATGCAATAATCGAGGAGCTAAAAGGAGAACTTGCGGCTTGCAAATCTGCA
Organism: Adiantum capillus-veneris; assembly: GCF_014529385.1. Taxonomy (NCBI): domain Eukaryota; kingdom Viridiplantae; phylum Streptophyta; class Polypodiopsida; order Polypodiales; family Pteridaceae; genus Adiantum; species Adiantum capillus-veneris. The sequence goes on from NC_140946.1 coordinate 107,983,977, forward strand.
ACTAAGGAGAAGGGAGAAGACCAACCTTCGGTGCTGAAGGAGCTCGAGGACATGAAGGATCAGATGAAAGCTCTACCGGAAGGAGATGAACAGAATCGAAAACGGCATCTTCATGGGCGGAACGTCTTTTTAAGACACAAGAAAAGGTTGATGAAGCAGAGAAATGGATTGAGGATGCGAAGAAAAGGAAGGCCCAGATGCCCGAGACCACACCTACCTCCACCATTATTAATATGACCATTGAGAAAGAGTAGAAAAGGAAGAATCGGGCTCTGCATGTGCGGGTCACAGGAGTCAAAGACAAAGAGAATGTAGATGAAGAAGTGAAGGAACTGCTACAACGCATGGGCATCACAGAGCCTACTCACACAAGTGCATGGAGAGTGGGCAAGAAAGGAATCGATGAGAAGGGAAACGTAAAGGATAGGGCACTTATTCTCCGTTTCCCGAATATAAGAATAAGGAAAGAATTTATAAAGAAGAGGCCAACTCTTAAGAAAACCGGTATTTTCCTAGGAGATGGCCTTACATTGGCACAAGTGGCACACATGCAAGAGTTGATGCCAGAGATCAGGGCAGCAAGAGAAAAGGGGAAAATTGCCTTTTATAGAGGAGGGAAAGTAGTGGTTCTGGAAAAGTGCTCATCATGACGGTGCTAGACCTATGGGGTGATGCTCCAGTTAGCGGCATGGAATTGTAATGGGTCATACAGGCTAGATGTAGGTGCCTTTGAAGACAGCTTTAGGGACATAGACATAGTTTTCTACACACAGACACACCAGATACCGGGACACTTATGCCACATGTGAAAGGTTATTTATGGGAAACAGTTGGTCGACCAAACAAGAGATCTCTACGGGGAAGCCGGGGTTCAGTACAGATTATCAGGAAAGATGAGCAAGCAAGGTATATGTGGGTGCAAATGAGAGCCGAGACAGGTAGATTTCTATATATCGCTATATGCTACTTCCCTCCAAGTACATCAATCTACTCCTCACCTAAAGGACAGTCCCCTTTCTCCATATTGAATAATGACATATGGGAGTTCTCTAGAGATGGAGACATCGTTCTCTTAGGAGACTTTAATGCCAGAACGGCCAACTCTCAAGCAGTATTCTATGATACTTCTGAGGAAATGCTCAGAGAAGTGGATCTATCACAGAGGGGGCTCACTAGAAACTCAAAGGATACAGAACACACTGCATATGGGACACATCTCATGGAGATGGCAACTATACATGGTTTGGCCATACTTAATGGTCTAGAGAATTTCCCTTTATCTGGGGGATTCACATGCTTCCCGCATAGGCATGGGGCCAATACAGTGGATTATGTCATGACTTCACCAAGATTTATTTCTAGTATCGAGGACTTTAAGGTGGGACCCAGACCGGTTAGGATTGCAGTGGATCATGCTCTCTTGACCCTATCAATCTCCTTCCAATACAATGCCTCTCAAGCACAAAGGAAGAAGACACACACAAGATATACTTTCACGCCAGAGACTGATTCAGTCTATGTGGAAAAGATCCATAATAGGATGTGGGCAGCCGCGCCAGTATATACTGTAGAGGAGATTACTTCTCAGTTAACAGAGATACTGCATGGAGCAGCACAAGAGGCATACCCACATACTCAACCTGATCAGAAGAGAGGATCTTGAAACATGCCTCACAATAGTTGGTATGATGAGGAATGCAGAGAGACGAGAACCCAGGTCCAGAAAGAGCTTACACTTGGGATCATCACATATAAGCAGTCTCGGATTGCTCTTCGGCATATAGTACGTCGCAAGAAATGGGCATTTTTAGCCAAACTGGAGAAGGATTTATATCAGCTCTTCTTGAGTCAGGACTCACATGAGGCCTTTCACGAGCACTCACCGCCTCCGATGATTACTTCTCCTGAGATTTGGGGTAATATGTAACATCATTATATATGGTATCTGGACAGCCTCCATTAGCAGATCCGCTAGAGCCATGCCCTGCTACTAGTACTTTCTTTACTACGGAAATGGTGAAAAAAGCCATTGATAAGATGAAGACAAGAAGAGCATATGATCATGATGGTTTAGTAGCAGAACATCTGATCCATGCTAGGGATCTACTTTCAAAAGTCCTTGCTCGTCTGTTTAATCTGGTCATGTGTGAAGGATTACCTGAATCTTGGAAATTATCTACTATCGTACCTATTTTTAAATCAGGGGATCCTATGATACCCGGGAACTACCGTACCATTATCCTAGGTCACACATTGACCCGACTGTACGCATCCATTCTTGAACAAAAACTGAGTAGATGGGCAGAGAACGAGGGCATAAGGGCAACGGGACAAGCTGGATTCAGGAGGGGTTATTCCACTTTAGATCATATTCTTACGCTCAGAGCCATTATTGAGGAAGAAAGAGCAAGCGGGAGAAGGATGTATTGTTGCTTTGTGGATTTTCGGAAAGCTTTTGATACAGTACCAAGGGCCAGATTGATGTGTAAGATGCAAGAGTTAGGGGTCTCCAAAGAGATTATTTGGGGGATCATGGCCTTATACGGGTCAAGAACTGGTTATATACGTACTCCAGAAGGGGATTCCGACATTGTTCATTCCACCGTTGGAGTAAAGCAGGGATGCCCACTGTCCCCTACTTTATTTGGTATGTACATAGATGAGGTATCAGATTACATTGATAGAGAGGGTGATAGAGGTGCTCAACTTGCAGGGTCATGGATCCCTTTGCTGTTGTATGCAGATGATATTGTATTGATAGCAGAATCACCAGATGGAATGCAGAGGCAGCTAGATGCATTACATAAATTCGCCGAGGACAGTGGACTATCGGTAAACTTGGGTAAAACCAAAGTTATGGTGTTTAACACCACACCGCAGTGGGTTAGGAGATCGGCACCTACATTTGCATATGGCCAGAATACAGTAGAGTACACAGATGCATACACATACCTTGGTGTGGTATTTGCAGGACCGAAGTTTACTCTTAAGAAAGCAACGGATGCTAGATTGTCCAGAGCCTCTGCGGCCTTGGGAGGGTTGGATAGGATGTGTTCACAAGTGCAGTTTCAGGAACCACGAACAAAACTTTGGCTCTTTGATACTGTGGTGGCTTTGGCTATGCTTTATGGGGTCCAGATTTGGGGACCATCTGTGGATCAGGATAATTGGAAGTCAATGGAGAGACCTTTGGTATCTATGATTTCCCGAATGATTACAGCCATGGCTTCCGTACCACACGCGATTTCCCGAGCGGAACTAGCTACCCCTTCGATAGAAATTGAAGCTCTTACAGTGGGTGGTCGTGCAATGTGCGTGACAATCTCACTCAAACAAACTGAACAGAAAGGAAACAATAGACATCAACAGAGCTCACAAAGACACAACAGCAGACCAGAACATATGACTCGACTATCTCAAAGACTGATACAGACTTTGGTGTGGCGGCACACTCAGCTCCAGCCCAGGACTCACACGTACAATGGGGGTGTCGAGGCTCATATGTGCAGGGATGGTGAAGATGTGCTCTGTGCATGGACTCACTCTAGATGGCTACGTACAAGATAATGTAACTGGCCCAAAACGACTACTCATATGTACAACCATAAAGAGCCACCAACGGCTCATAAATGTCCAGTCAGCTAAGTCTATTTCCAAACTGAGTGGTGGTGGTGACCTGGCCACGATGTCCACTAGACCACCGTCCGTACCCTGCCACGTGTCACTCCCCAGCCCAACGGGTCCGTCCAGTGTGAACCAGACCAACTGTAGCTAATTGTCCAACTGTCTGTCTGTCCTGTAAAGTGACACTGTAGCCCTGCTACAGGTTGCCCGCAACAAGACTGGTCACCGTCTCGGTGAACCAAACCCTGAAAAACTGCAAAAAGTAACCATATGTACAATGAAAGGAGTAGCAAGTAGTGTGGTCCTGTCATCCAAGAGAAAGTGTTGTCGCCACTACCGCACCGGAAGACTCGACGTCCAGGGGAGCCATCAAATCCGTTGTGTAATGCTGCGGCTGTTGGACTATGTTTTGAACAAACTGGCTCCCTGTGGTTGGAGCAGCCACCTGCTCCACAGCGGATGGAAGCACCTGCCCTGAAGTGTACTCAGGACGCCTAGTGACACAACCATCGCGGTGTGCACCAGCAACACCGTCACAGCAAGGAACGCTCTGTGGTATCTGACCTTGAGGCCCCGGAGAAGTATAGTACTGATTGGGGGTTGCGTATACGATCCCAAGAATTGTTGAGAGGGACCTGCTGATGCTCCTGCATACCCTGCAGGTGTCTGGACCTGTGTCCCTGGCTGTGTGTACGATCCCAAGAATTGTTGAGTGAGACCTGCTGCTCCTGCATACCCATACCCTGCAAGAGTCTGTACCTGAGTCTGGACCTGTGTCCCTGGCCCAGTCCATCTGTATCCCACAGGAGCCTGTGTGGACCTATTACCATACAAAAGCGTCTCTTGAAATCCTGATAGCTGTGATCTTAGGTCGTCAATAATCTTTGACTTAATCCTCAATGCTTGTTGTAATGCGAAAATCGTAGCATCTCTATCTGCGATGGCACTCTCGGCGACTCTCACAGATCCTTCCATAGCTGCATATGTGGCGGAGTGACGCTGGCGCGTGGCAGCTAGCTGCTTTGTACCTAGTTCTATGGTGGCAATAGTAGCCCGTGATCCCTGAAGGTCCCTCAGATGCATGGGATGCTGGAGGACGTGTAAGTGGCGCAACCGGCGAGCTAGGAGGTGGTATAACTTGTGTGGTAGGTACCTCTGAGATGGTTATTGTAGATGGAGAGTGAGATATGTTGACTGGAGTATGAGTGAAGATGGGAGAGAATCCTGTAAGGTCGCAGCGGCCACCTTGCTCTGAGGAGGGGCGGAAGTAGAGACTGGTGCTGGTGCTGTAGACATTGGTGCTGCTGGCACAGTAGAACTAGGGGTAGAAGTAGATGGAGTGTGACTAAGAAGACGCGTCACCATAGTCTGCTGGCTCTCTGAAACTGGCAAGGAGAGTAAAGACTGCACTGTATCCTTCACCACTTTTGCCTATATCTTCTTTCTCTTGGTAATTGTAGGGTCAGCCTGAATGCTTACATATTTTCTTTTCCCTTTCGAGGGTTCCTGTGGATCTTCAATATTTATGACCCGTGCCACAAGAGGTGCTGCAAAACATTTGAAGCTTAACTACACAGATTGCACTTGGGTCCTAGACTAAAATGAGGTGAAGAGAATCTGGTGGAATCCACAGGGTATGGTGTGGATTAAACAGTAGAGGTCGTCGCAATGGGAGAAGATAGTGGGAAGATCACTTTTTTCTTTATCTTCTTTGGCTTCTCTAGCGAGAAAGTAATACCTGAAGATTGCCAGAATCCGTTTGTTCCTTTCATAGTTTGGGTGATCCGAACTCGGCAGTTCTTGACATGCTTGAATTGTGGCATCCTTGGACAGCTTAGAAAAAGTGCGTGTAGCCGGCTTCACAGATGGAAAGCTAGTCATTCCCATGGCATGGCCAAGCCTCTCAGCTGTCAACTTGTGGCCCCTTACTTTGGGAAAATCCTTTAACATTTGATGTATCATCTCCACAGGAACAATGTTAGGTAGATTGGCATCAGCCAATGCTGTGAGACCTAGAGTGTGCAGCTGAGCATTGGAAAATACCTCGCTCAGAGATGGTCGAGGCTGTTGTAAATAAAAATCCAAAGAGAACGCGGTGCGATTTTTGGATGTTGCAGGCCTCTTGATTATATGACTCGTGATTGGCTGTTTCCCTTTCTTTTGAGCTGTTCTTGTATGGTCCTCTTGATAACTCGAAGCATCTGACTCGGAGTGTGCTTATGACTCAGAGGGCGAGTCTGCTTTTGTAGCTTTCATCATTGGGGTCGCTGGAAGTTATATCATCCAAGCCGTGGCTAGTGCTTGCTGGTATCTCCTCACTCTTTGATTCCTCTGATTCCTCAGCCACAACTTTCTTCTTTCGCAACAATTCTTTTTTGCTGCTACCACCTTCTCCTATCTGTTTCTTGCTAGCTCCTGCCATAGTGAGTACAGTTGGTAGAATATTCAAGTACGAGATCTCGACACTAGAAGAGCAGAAGATTCTATAGACATGTTTTTGAGATTTTTGGTAGGTGCGTTTTGGAGATTTCTATGGATAGGTGCGCAGGGCAGAGAGGGTAGGGCAGGTAGAGAGAGGGTAGGGGACGAGGGAGAGAGTAGGGCGAGGGGGCGGGTAGAGGGTAGGGGCGAGGGGGTGAGTATGGGAGAGGGTAGGGGGCGAGGGAGAGAGTAGGACGAGGGGGTGATTAGAGGATAGGGGAAAGGTGTGAGTATGGGCGAGGGGGTGGGTAGAGTAAGGCGAGTGGTGAGAGGGTAGGGGGAGGGGGAGGGTAGGGTAGGGTAGGGCGAGAGGTGAGAGGGTAGGGGCGAGGGGGTGGGTAGAGGGTAGGGGCGAGGGAGAGAGTATGGGCGAGGGCGAGGGTAGAGGGTAGGGGCGAGGGGGTGGGTAGAGGGTAAGGGCGAGGGAGAGAGTATGGGCGAGGGGCTCGGTAGAGGGTAGGGGCGAGGGGGTTGAGGGGAGGGTAGGGGCGAGTGGAGTAAGGGGAGGGTAGGGGCGAGTGGAGTAAGGGGAGGGTAGGGGCAAGAATAGGAGGGTAGGGGCGAGGGGAGTAAGGGAGGGTAGGGGCGAGGGGGTTGAGGGGAGGGTAGGGGCGAGGGGAGTAAGGGAGGGTAGGGGCGAGGGGGTTGAGGTAGGGTAGGGGCGACTGGAGTAAGGGGAGGGTAGGGGCGAGAATAGGAGGGTATGGGCGAGGGTTTAAGGGGAGGGGGTTAGGGTAGGGTAGGGTCGAGGGGGTGAGGGAGAGTAGGGCGCTGGGGTTGAGTAGATCGTAGGGGCGAGAGGTTGGGTAGAGAGATAGGGTCCAGGGAGAGAGTAAGGGCACAGATAACCGAGAAGAGGACGGAGTGGGCAGATACAAATAGAAGACAAGTTTCTGCTTGCAGATTCAGATTGGGAGAATTAGATCTGTTGGTTGCTAAGCTTAGAGAAAAGAAGGCTATTAGGAGATTAAGGCTCGCAAGCAAGTTTTGGAGCACAAAAATTTTGGAGCCCCTTTCTGCAGCTAGAATACGAGCTCCACTGCTAATGGGACCAAAGGTTTTTTGCTGCTAATGGGACCAAAAGTTTTTTGACATAAACTCTGCCACATAAGACATTATTGCATTGTGAGCCTCATCAAGTCCTTGATTACATATTGTTCACTGTCTCAATCGCCATCTAAGCAGATTCCACTTGTTCAAATTGAACAAAACTACGACCTTTGGAGACTCCCGACTAGAGGCTTAACTGGAAAGACCTTAGTACTTAACGGCAAATAACACTGAGGATAGAAACAATTAGAGGAGTGATTGGACTGTAGAAGTTTACGACAATACCCAATTACCAAGACTTAGTGGAGAAAAGATATCTTAGAGGAAACGCGGAAACTTACAGACGTAGCAAAAATTGAGACAATACAGAACATTCATTCCGGTGGAAAGATAGTGTGGAGGAGAGCAGAAACTGAGACAGTAACATCACACCCGTTCTGATGGAAAGATAATGGGGAGGAGAGAGATGGGACATAGAACCTACAGATGGCAGAATAGTTGCAGACCCTTTACTCAGAGGAGTAATAGCACTTGATTCTGGAGCCATTTACCAGTGGCAAAGGAATGCCTTCCAAAGTGACTAACTGGACAGCCCCCTGTGGCAAAATCTCCTGTACTCTGAAGGGCCCTTGCCAAGCTGGGATCAACTTCTTAGCTTTCTTCAGATACTTAGCTTGATAGAGTAGCACCAGCGAGCCCTGCATTATTTTCGGCCTTCGGAGATGGCGATCATGCCACGCTTTGCGACGAATCTGCTCAGCTTGGAGAGCATGTGAAGCTAATCTACTGCTTTCTTCTAACATTGAGAGTCGCGAGAGGTTTGCTGAAGCACTCCCAATTGTGACACGAACGCTTCCCACTCTTGCTGAACCTGAGTTGAACTCATATGGTGCAATTGCCTCTAAGCCAAAAGCTGGCTGGAATGGGGTGTAGTTAGTGGTTGCCGTGAAGGAGGTGCGATAAGCCCAAACTGTGCCGAGGATAGCCTGAGCCCAAGAGGTTGGATGTAGATGACAAGCTTTCTTAAGAAGCGCGATTAGCAATTTGTTAGTGCTTTCAGCCTGCCCATTTGCTCTAGGATAGTAAGAGCAAGATTTGCGATGAAAAACCTTGTAATTCGTGAGGAGAGTGGAGATCAAGTCGTTGACAAAATGACTACCTCGATCACTGGTGACTTCCACAGGACACCCAAACTTGCAAAAAATATTTTCATACAAAATTTTTGAAACAGTGGCAGCTGTGCAGTCGATGGTAGCCACCACTTCGGCCCATTTCGTTGCATAATCTGTTGCTACCAAGAGATACTTACGATTGCCTGGTTGAGCAGATGAAGTAACTGGACCAACAAAGTCCAAACCCCATCTCTCAAAGGGCAACCACGCCATAGATACCTGGAGAGGGCGATTTGATTGCTTGCTAGGCTTAGGCGCACATCGCTGGCAGACATCACAAATCTTGACATGAGCAATAGCATCTCGAAATATATAGGGCCACCACAAGCCCGTCTGTAAGATTTTTTGTGCCGTGATGTGACCTAGATAGTGGCCACCTGTAGGACCACTGTGTGCATCCTCTAGAATGTGGTCTACCTCATGAGGGGAGACCCACCTGCGCAGCACACCATCTGGCCCTGATTTATAGAGCTGTCCACCAATTAAGGAGAAAGGTCTAGACTTCAGCACGAGTCTTCTTTTTTGCAAGGGAGAAGCATTCTCAGAATATAGGCCAGTAGAAAGCAGATGTAACACATCTCCATACCATTCTGGGGTCGTGTCGACCTTAAAGAGATGACTATCAGGAAAATCATCATCAACCTCAGTTTCGGGCTCACTTGAGTGTATGCGAGAGAGATGGTCGGCCATGACGTGCCGCTTGCCTGGACCAAGGACTACTTCGAAGTCGAACCCTTGGAATATCAGTAGCCACCTCCAGACTCTTCCTGCAACTTGGGGTTTATTCAGAAGATAGCGTAGCGCATGATGATCTGTGATGATAGTGAAGTGAACCCCTAACAAGTAATGACGAAACTTTTGTAAAGAATACACCATAGCCAAACCTTCCCTTTCTGTGGTGCTGTAGTTGCGCTCTGCTTTCGTGAGCACGCGGCTTGCATAGTGAACAGGGCGATCCAGGTTGTACTCTTTACTAGGTTGAGTCAGCACAACCCCCATAGCGAGCTGACTGGCATCCATATGCACATGAAAAGGAAGAGACCAAATCTGGGGCCACTAAAATAGGTGCTTTAGTGACGCGCTTTTTGAGGTATTCAAATGCTTCAACCTCCGGTTTTGACCATTTAAAGGGTACTATAGCACTAGTCAGTCGGGTCAATGGTTGAGCCACCTGTGCATACATCCGTATGAACCTACGATGATATCGTGTGTAGCCTGCAAAGCTCTGAACACCTTTCGGATTGATAGGAGGTGGTAACTTCAAGATTGCCACGATCTTCTCTTGGTCTGGTGCTAAACCTTTGGCAGACACCACATGGCCTAGAAGTGTGCCTTCAGTGACCAAAAAGTGACATTTGTTAGGATTGAGTTTTAGCCGTGCCTCTCTGCACCTGAGGAAGACAGTAGAGAGTTGAGCGAGGTGTTCCTCTAAATTTTCCACTGGGGTGAACATTGAGCACCTGAGAAGGTCGAAAAATCGTCCATGAAGATGCGAAGATGATCCGTAAGCAGAGGACAAAAGATGAGATACACCGCTCGATTGAAAGAAGGTGGAGCGTTTTTCAACCCAAAAGACATTCTAGTGTAGATAAAAATACCCCAAGGAGTCACAAAGGCCGTTTTCAGCTGATCACCTGGATGGATGCCCAACTGATTGTATCCACTAAACCCATCCATGAAATTGTACAATACATGCCCTGCTACATCTTCGAGCACACGCTCAGTGAAAGGTGTTGGAAAACCATCTAGGATAGTTACCTTATTCAGAGCACGGTAATCTACGCACACACGAATTTTGTTGGACTGCTTCTTAGGCGCTATCACCATGGGTGATAACCACTCAGAGTGCTCCACAGGTACAATGATCCCTGCCTCTTGCATTTTTTCCAACTCTAACTTGACCGCCTCAGCATACTTCGGGTTGAGCTTGTAAGCTCGGCCTCTTACAGGCTTAGCCCCTTCAACCAGAGGTATAGTGTGGACACCCAATTCTGGTGGGATCCCCTCCAAATCCTTGTAGGACCAAGCAAAAACATCTTTAAAAGAGTGTATGAAAGAGACTACCTGATTGAGTAATGCAGGATGCTCCCATAACCAAGTTGCTAAGAGGACGTGCTGAGGGTTGTCAGGGTCGCCCAGGTTGACTTTTTTGACAAGGTCAGGAGGTGTAACTGTGGAGGGTACTTCAGAAGTTGAAACATGAGCTGCCTCTTGGAGCTTCGAGACATCATGTGCTGGCGTTTGATCGATTGGAAACTACGCATACTCTTCTTGTAACCATCCAGGCGGAAGCTCATCGAAAGGTAAATCTTCAGACACAAACATAATCGGGTGCTTTAGAGTGGGCGGGGAATCCGACCTGGGAGATGTTAGAGGAAGGGGAAAATCATTGGCGAGTTCATGTAGAGGAGATTTTTTCCCCCTTCGGTGATGTGTATAGGTTCCCTGAGGCCGAGGGCTTCCATAGGAGGATCATCTGAATCTTGAGAATTTGGGGCTGACCCACTTACTGCTTGGACTCATCCACTGTCTGCTGTAGGACTACTGTCTAGTGTAGGATTTGTGACATCTGTGTCTGCCTGAGGAGTTCGAAGAGAGAGTGTTACCAGGACATGTGAGTTTTGAATAGAGACCATATAGCATGGCAACGAGGCAGTAGCTTCCAACCACTGCAGCAGGTCGTCGTCATACCCGTCAGGTGGGATGGGCTGCTCAGGGTCGGGGTTGGACTGTACTGACAATGAGCTGTGATGAACCACTGGATCCATACCTCCTTCGAGCCGAATTGGTTGCATGGGGGAGCCAGGAGTATGTATCCACATGGCGTCGTTGCCCCAATCATGAAGTGCCTTAGTATGCCTCAACCATGGTCTACAATCAGCAAAGGAAATCCTCCCTCCACCTGAGGAAGACTGACCACCACAAAATCCAAGCTAAATGTGAAGTCTTGTATCATCAGAGGCATCTTCTCTACTATGCCCACAGGGTAGACTGTCCTCTGGTCTGCGAATGTAACAGTGAATGGAGCAGGGCCGGTAGGCTGCAGTCCTAAGGCCAACATAGTAAATTCTGGCATCAGATTGATCCCAAATCCACCATCCACTATGACGCCTAGGAATTGATGCCCAAGAATAGATACAGTGAGACAAGGACTTCTATAGTCGGTGAGGGGAGCAACTGGATATGAAATCATGTAATACTCCAAGGGCTGCATTGGTAGGTGCCCGCCACTAGGCCCTGCACCAGGGTACAGAGATTGGATGATGGAAAGGGTGTCACTTCTAAAATTTGCATCAAGTTGAAGCATGTCGTACAGTGACACTTGTTGAAAAGTGTTTTTCAAGATAGACTCTGCTGTGGGCTTGTTTTCTTTGATTAGAGCTTGCTCTGGTATGTTAAGCTTCTGCAAGTCCTCTACTGCTTCGATGAAAGCACCATCAATATCTGATAGAAGCGAGGTAGGCTGGCTCTTGACACTACCTGCTGGTTTGTCAGCTACTACTGGAGGTTGACTCATTTGTGTGACAGGAGATAGAAAGATTGGACCACCAGGGAGGCTGAGGCCAAGAGCAGCTCTCTGTGCCCGTGTGAGCACCCCAGCCGGCTCTTCCACTTGCTTGAACCCTTCTTGAGAGGCAACTACAAGAGTGGAAGGCGGTGCCTGTGGAATGGAGCTTACTGTGATGAGGTTAAGCTTTGGAAATGTAAAATCCTGTTGGCTTGTGCTTACAGATGTGGACGCTCGTTGTTTTGGGCCATCCTTACTATAGTGATCCTTAGCTTCAGGGCAATGTCGGCAAGGAGGGGACCCTTCTGGTAAGGGACATTTGCTATGATAGTGTCCATACTCCCTGCACCTATAGCACAAAATTGGCCTATTTGAGGGGCGAGGTGGTCTCTGCCCTTGCTGCATGGGACCGGAGGCTGACGTGTAGAAGCTTTGGGGAACTAAAGGAGTACTAGTGTGATAAAAGCTGGGAGATGCAAAGATATTGTGCATACCTTGCTGCATAGGAGGTATTGTCAGCAGAGGTGGCAACGGGTTTTGATGGCCATAGGGTGCGACCATGTTCGATGCAGGTGCTAGCCCTTGTTGGAGAGAAGGACCTAGACTTTGTTGTATTTGCCGCAACCCCTTGATACAGTAGCAATCCTTGTCTTCGTGCCCAGATTTTTCGCAGAAGTGGTACTAAGCCCGAAGGGGACAGTCCTGTGGAGGATGCCCTGGAGAGCGACACGAGCTGCACCATACCATAGCCTTAGTCTCTTGTTGAGACCGAAGCTCTTCTAGCTCTCTCTTGATTTGAACCAAAGCCTCAAGATGTGGGGGTTTCTCCTGGCGAAGAGAGATATTTTTCTCCTCTTGAAGAGCGTGTTGTAGTTTTAGGGCTTCAAGTTCTCTACGTAAAGAAGTCAATGGATCAGCAGGACTTTCCGGAAACACAGAGGAGGTCTCTATGTGAGGGGAGTTGTTGAACAGCTTCCTAGCCCCCTCTATCCTAGTAGCAGCTGCGATGAACTCGGGCCGGAGACTCTCTCGGAGTGTTTGTTGAGAAGTTTTGGGAAGCGCCTTCTCCACCCACTTCTTCACCATGAATTCACCGGGTTGTTGAGGAAACTTGGCAACCAGAGACTTGGTCTTAGTCATAAGCTCTGCAAAAGTCTCCTCTGGCTGGAGCACCATGTTGGCTAACACATCCAACACCTTCTCCTAGTAGTCACCGAACCTAAAAGCTGCACAGAACGGTTGCCTTAAGGCTGCCCAAGTTGCAAAATGGTTCTCTGCAAACTGGTTGTACCATTTGTCTGCTAAGCCATCCAAGGTGGATGGAAAGAGTACCAAGTAAGCATCTTCCCTGTTAAGACCACGACCCCTACAGAGAGATACAAACCTCCTTGCATGGTCGTCAACATCTAAGAGAGTCCATTGAATGTAGGGAACTTGATGTTTACCTTAGCCAAAACGCTAGCCAACGGCTCCATGGCCCCTTGCTGAGCCTGTAGTAGCAGAATAGGAGAGAGTTGATGTATGTGGAGGGATAGGTGACGAGGTTGATGGACTTCTACTCGGTACCAAAGGTCGTCTTCTGTTATAGTACTTCAGAGGGCTCAGTAGTGCGCTTTGACACTCGACTGACCGCCTTGTATGTGTCATGCAGTGACCACCAATCCAACCAACCTTGAACTGGCTGAAGACTGGTCTAGACTCTACTAGACCAGGCAAGTGACTAGACCAGGCTGGGCCACGGACGAGGAGGACTAGACTAGCGTCGAGGAGGTCTAGACTAGGGACGAGGACAGGTTGGACCAGGGCAAGAGAGGACTAGACCAGTTGGACCAAGCGAGAGGGAAACAGTTGGACCACGCTATAGGAGAACAGTGCAAGGCAAGGTCGGTGAAGCTAGGCAAGGTACGCGAAGCTAGGTAAACCTAACTAAGGTAAACCTAACTAGCTTCAAGACTTGCACCTCACAGAGTGAGATTTCAGTTGAGGTCCCACCGTGATCGCCAAAATAAGAGCACCTGTAGCGCGGATAATGTGTCGTGCTCTCTACAGTGGGTGGTCCTCAGTGCAATGTACGTGATAATCTCACTTAAACAAACTGAACAGAAAGAAAACAATAGACATCAACAGAGCTCACAAAGACACAACAGCGGACCAGAACATATGACTCGACTATCTCAAAGACTGATACAGACTCTGGCGTGGCGGCACACTCAGCTCCAGCCCAAGACTCATAAGTACAATGGGGGTGTCGAGGCTCACATGTGCAGGGATGGTGAAGATGTGCTCTGTGCATGGAATCACTCTAGACGACTACGTACAAGATAATGCAACTGGCCCAAAACGACTACTCATATGTATAACCATAAAGAGCCACCAACGGCTCATAAATGTCCAGTCAGCTAAGTCTATCTCCAAACTGAGTGGTGGTGGTGACCTGGCCACGGTGTCCACTAGACCACCGTCGATACCCTGCCACGCGTCACTCCCCAGCCCAAAGGGTCCGTCCATTGTGAAACAGACCAACTGTAACTAACTGTCCAACTGTCTGTCTGTCCTGTGAAGTGACACTGTAGCCCTGCTACAGGTTGCCCACTACAAGACTGGTCACCGTCTCGGTAAACCAAACCCTGAAAAACTGCAAAAAGTAACCATATGTACAATGAAAGGAGTAGCAAGTAGTGTGGTCCTGTCATCCAAGAGAAAGTGTCGTCGCCACTGCCGCACCGGAAGTTTGGACGTCTAGGGGAGCCATCAAATCGATCGTATAATGCTGCGGCTGCTGGACTATGCTCTGAACAAACTGGCTCCCTGTGGTTGGAGCAGCCACCTGCTCCACAACAGATGGAAGCACCAGCCCTGAAGTGTACTCAGGACGCCTAGTGACACAACCATGGCGGTGTGCACCAGCAACACCGTCACAGCAAGGAACGCTCTGTAGTATCTGACCTTGAGGCCCCGGTGAAGTATAGTACTGGACTGGGGGTTGCGTATACGATCCCAAGAATTGCTGAGAGGGACCTGCTGATGCTCCTGCATACCCTGCAGGAGTCTGTACCTGAGCCTGGACCTGTGTCCTTGGCCCAGTCCATCTGTATCCCACAGGAGCCTGTGTGGACCTATTACCATACAAAAGCGTCTCTTGAAATCCTGATAGTTGTGCTCTTAGGTCGTCAATAACCTTTGACTTAATCTTCAATGCTTGATGTAATGCGAAAATCGTAGCATCTCTATCTGCGATGGCACTCTCGACGACTCTCAGAGATCCTTCCATAGCTGCATATGTGGCGGAGTGACGCTGGTGCGTGGCAGCTAGCTGCTCTGTACCTAGTTCTATGGTGGCAATAGCAGCCCGTGAGTCCTGAAGTAACTTCTCAGAAAGCTGAAACAGAGAACTAGAGTCGAGCATCCCGGAAGATCCCTCACATGCATGGGATGCTGGAGGACGTGTAGGTGGCACAGCCGGCGAGCTAGGAGGTGGTATAACTGGTGTGGTAGGTACCTCTGAGATGGTTGTTGTAGATGGAGAGTGAGATATGTTGACTGGAGTATGAGTGAAGATGGGAGAAGAAGGGAGAGGATCCTGTAAGGTCGCAGCGGCCACCTTGCTCTGAGGAGGGGCGGAAGTAGAGACTGGTGCTGGTGCTGTAGACATTGGTGCTGCTGGCACAGTAGAACTAGGGGTAGAAGTAGATGGAGTGTGACTAGGAAGACGCGTCACCATAGTCTGCTGGCTCTCTGAAACTGGCAAGGAGAGTAAAGACTGCACTGTATCCTTCGCCACTTTTGCCTTTATCTTCTTTCTCTTGGTAATTGTAGGGTCAGCCTGAATGCTTACAGATTTTCTTTTCCCTTTCGAGGGTTCTTGTGGATCTTCAATATTTATGACCCATGCCAAAAGAGTTGCTGCAAAACATTTGAAGCTTAACTACACAGATTGCACTTGGGCCCGAAATCTTTTAGCCCTAGACTACAATGAGGTGAAGAGAATCTGGTGGAATCCACAGGGTATGGTGTGGATTAAACAGTAGAGGCCGTCGCAATGGGAGAAGATAGTGGGAAGATCACTTTTTTCTTTATCTTCTTTGGCTTCTCTAGCGAGAAAGTAATACCTGAAGATTGCCAGAATCCGTTTGTTCCTTTCATAGTTTGGGTGATCCGAACTCAGCAGTTCTTGACATGCTTGAATTGTGGCATCCTTGGACAACTTAGAAAAAGTGCGTGTAGCCGGCTTCACAGATGGAAAGCTAGTCATTCCCATGGCATGGTCAAGCCTCTCAGCTGTCAACTTGTGGCCCCTTACTTTGGGAAAATCCTTTAACATTTGATGTATCATCTCCACAGGAACAATGTTAGGTAGATTGGCATCAACCAATGCTGTGAGACCTAGAGTGTGCAGCTGAGCATTGGAAAATACCTCGCTCAGAGATGGTAGAGGCTGTTGTAAATAAAAATCCAAAGAGAACGCGGTGCGATTTTTGGATGTTGCAAGCCTCATGATTATATGACTCTACATGTGGGCTCTACATCTGAGGGTAACTGGCCTCAAGGACATAAATTGTGGAGAAAGAGGTCACAATACTCACATCCATGATGGGGGTGAACAAGCCTTCACACACAAAGGCATGGAGAGTGGGCAAGAAGAGTGGTGGCCCGGGAGAGTCTTCAAAAGAGAGAGCTCTCACACTACGCTTCCCCTCCTTAGAAGAGAAGAAATTCCTGAAAAAGAGGACTACTCTAAAGAAGAGAGGTATTTTCCTTGGTGATGATCTTACTCTCTCATAGCTTGCGCATATGAGAGAGGTAATGCCAGAGATTACGGCGGCAAGGGAAAGGGAAAGACGGCTTTTTACAGAGATGGTCGGGTGGTGATTGTAGAGCGGCACTCTACATGACGGTGTGAGACCTATGGGACCACACTGAAGATGGCTACTTGGAATTGTAATGGATCTATAAGGTTGGACGTTCGTGCCTTTGGGGAGAGTTTCAGAGAGAGGGACATTGTTTTCTTCTCAGAGACTCATCAGGCCCCTGGACAGCTTATGCCACATGTGGTGAGATACAGATGGGAGACAGCCCACAGGACACCCGCGAGATCTGAGCATGGAAGTAGAGGTTCAAGAGGAGTAGCAGTGCTATTCAGGGAGGAGTTACAACCACTACTACATATTGTAGGGAGAGATGATCACGCTAGATACATGTCGTTGAGACTGAGAGCTGACACATGCCGGTTTCTATACATTGCCATATGTTACTTCCCCCCCAGTACGTCATTATATATGCTGCACCTGGAGGACAGTCGCCTTTTTCTATACTAGATGATGATATATGGGAGTTTTCTAGGGATGGTGATATTATCCTCCTAGGGGACTTCAATGCCCGAGCGGGCAACTCTTAGACACTCTTCTACAACACTTCAGATGAGATACTTAGAGCTGGATGTGGGTGATGTCACGTGACACATACAACCCTATGTGTCCGTGGACAAGCTACACCATGATCAGGGTTCAGTCAGTCCAGTCAATCTAGATTAGAAGTGATCGGACACTTTTGTGAGTCTATTCGTAGACCGTGCATGCCCAGTCACTTAGTGTAGATGCATATCCTCTGGTTGCACACGGCATGATCATCAGTATTCCCTTTAGAATCCATCAGATTCAGTCAGGGGAATTTTCCAGTGCATTAAGCCTATTTTCCCTATTTTTGACATTTTTCACTTATTATTTTTAAGTGACTTCCCAACAAAAGTAGGTAAGTATAAGCAAACCCAAGTTAGCACTATCTAGCAGAAGAGGCAGAAGAAGCTTCCCGCTCAACAGGCACCTTCTCAGCAGGAACCCCCATCAGCATCCTTGGCGATTTTGGTCTCCATCCTCGCCACAGATACCCCAACGTTTTTGCATACCATTAGCATCCCCACCTAGCATTGGCGATTTCAGCCTTGATCATCACCGACATGCCCAGATCCCCAGCGTTTTACTAACGCCATAGAGCAGTTCCAGATTTGCCAGCGTTTTGCTAACGCTACAATCAGCCATCAGCATTTTTGGTTTTCAGCCATTCCGAAGCAGATGCAGCAGCGTTTTCAGTAGTCTCCACAGTAGCAGATTCAGCCCTAGAAGCATTGCAGAAGACCCCCATTTTCAGCCCATAAAAATGCAGCCAAAACAGTCATTTTCAGCCACCAAAACAGTCCAGAAATTCAGCAGTTAGTAGACCACAGATTTCAGCCGTAAAGTCGTCGTCGTCATCGGCATAGTCCCAAGTTGCATCAGTCCATTGCATCCGCATTGTACCACTTTGTGCAATCAATAGTAGACCACTCTTGCCGACGAGAGTGGGGCCTTCAGAGGAGGGTTTTACAACGTCTCTGGTGTCGTATCTCTCTTCTCTCTATCTCTCAGTCTCATAAACTTTCACGCACAGTGTCCATTCACTTTGTTTGTGATCATAGCAATCTCTCATTAAGAACGGAAGGCTCTACCTTCCATAAGAACAAAAGGAACCTTGAGCACAGTTCGGAGCACTCATCTTGAGCAAAGCGCAAACATTCATTCCGCTCCACCTTACAGGTGACTCGGGGCTTGACAGATGCTCAC
Source organism: Adiantum capillus-veneris (assembly GCF_014529385.1). NCBI lineage: Eukaryota > Viridiplantae > Streptophyta > Polypodiopsida > Polypodiales > Pteridaceae > Adiantum > Adiantum capillus-veneris. Next base: position 108,002,408 of record NC_140946.1, read on the forward strand.
ATGATAAGAGAGCAGACGGAGTATGGGAGATACCTCACGGAGATGACCACCACACATGGGTTAGCCATACTTAATGGCTTACATCGATTTCCTGGAGCAGCCGGTTTCACATGCTTTCCACACAGACAAGGGGCCAGTACATTGGACTATGTTATGGCACATCTGAGCTTTAGTCCTTGTAATTAGGATTTCATAGTGGGAACCAGCACTGGATCACGCTCTTTTGACATTGTCCGTTTCATTTCAATATAGTACAGCCAAGACATCAGGAGGCAGGTCACATACCCGTTATACATTTACACCAAAGACTGACTCGTTTTATACAGAGGAGATCTATAGCCATCTACGCACAACTAGTCCTGGTTTCTCAGTGGAGGAGTGTACCACTTTACTCACTGAGACACTACATGGTGCAGTATCAGAGGCATACCCACACACTCAGCCGGGTTAGAGGCGACATTCTGGGAGCATGCCCCAGAATAGTTGGTATGATGAGGAGTCCAGATAGATCTTCTTTTAGGAGTCATCACTTACAGACAATCACGGATTGCTTCCTGGCGCCTTGTGCGACGGAAGAAACGAGCTTATTTGGCCCAAATGAAGCGAGACTTGTATGAGTTGTTCTTGAGTAGAGACTCAGGAGAGGCATGGCAATACTGTCATGAGCACTCCCCTCCACCAGTGATTATTTCTCCTGATGTGCAGGGCCAATATGCGACATCAATATATACAGCTCCTGGACAGGACCCCCTTCCAGATCCCACAAAGCCATGCCCACCTACCAGCACCTTCTTTACCACTAAGATGGTAAAGAGAGCCATTGACATGATGAGAACCAGCAAGGCATATGATCATGATGGTCTAGTAGTAGAGCACTTTATACATGCTAGAGATATGCTGGTAAGGTTCTTGCAGTGTTGTTCAATCGTGCCATGTGTGAGGGGTTACCTGAGAATTGGAGGTTGTCTACTATTGTGCCTATCTTCAAGGCAAGTGATCCTACAGAGCCTGGGAGATACCGTACTATTATGGTTGGGCACACATTGGCACGATTGTATGCATCCATTCTTGAGCAGCAGTTGAGTAATTGGGCAGACCGTGAGGGTGTACGAGCAAAGGGCCACGCCGGTTTTAGGAGGGGTTTCTCCACTTGATCATATTCTGACACTCAGAGCCATCATTGAGGAGGGCAAGTCACATGGGAGACGGATTTATTGTAGCTTTGTCGATTTCCGCAAAGCATTTGACATGGTACCGAGGGCTCGATTGATGCGCAGACTGCAGGAGATGCGGGTGCCCATAGTATTGATTTGGAGGATTATGGCTCTATACAGATCAGTGATGGGACATGTATGCACCCCAGAGAGGATATCTGATTTAGTTTACTCTACCATTGGGGTGAAACAGGGTTGCCCATTGTCTCCTACTCTATTTGGTATGTATGTTGATGAGGTGTCTGATTACAGTGACAGAGAGGGTGATAGAGGTTCCCAGCTGGCAGGGACGTGGATCCCATTGTTGTTATATGTTGATGATATTGTGTTGATCTCTGACTCACTAGAGGGTATGCAACGACAATTGGATGCATTACATAGTTTTGCAGAGGATAGTGGATTGTCTGTAAACCTTGGTAAAACCAAGGTTATGGTGTTTAACACCACACCACAGTGGATCAGGAGATCAGCACCAACTTTCACATATGGTCAGGAGATTGTAGAGTATACAGATGCATACACTTACCTTGGGGTTGTCTTCATTGGGCCGAGGTTTTCTTTGGGAGAGCAGCAAACACTAGACTGAATAGAGCTTATGCGGCCTTGGGAGGCTTGGAGAGAATGTGTTCGCACGTTCAGTTCCTGGAACCTTGGACAAAGTTATGGCTCTTTGATACTTTAGTAGCCTCAGCTATGTTGTATGCGGTGCAGATATGGGGACCTTCTGTAGGCCAAGATGGTAGGAGACGTATGGAGAGGACCTTGGTATCTATGATCTATCGATTGATCAGAGCCAAGGCCTCCGTACCCCACGCTATCATTCGAACACAGCTAGCTGCCCCTCCTATGGAGATTGAGGCGCTTACCAGATCAATCTCCTTTGTGCACAGCTTGTGGGATACTACTAGAGATAGATATGCTAGACTGGCCCTTGAGTCTTCCAGACAGTTAGCTCTTCAGGGGGACACTTCATGCTAGTATTCACCATGGATAGGCTCGATGTCTCTTACACGGGTGGAGATTACTAGACTCATTCGCCAGGACCTGGACCTGATCCAGCTGGATATGAGGAGGACATGGATAGAGCCGCCACAGCAGTTGGGCACGAAGATGGCTTTCTATAGAGAGCATCTTCTCCACCTCACAGGAGATGGGTTTGTAATTCGACCTAGCTACATGGATACACATGTCTCATGGTTTGCGGTGTGCGATTGGTCAGATACGCACATCCTCACATCAGCTGGAGATGGAGACTGGTAGATTCAAAGGGATATCAGCAGACAGCAGGATATGCTGCTTATGCCAGCTAGAGCCAGAGACAGAGCTACATTACAAATGTCATTCCACAGTGTACTATGAGATTCGGGGCCGTTTCCACTGCTTATTCAGAGATGGTTTCGGTCCTTTCTCTAGGCTCATGAGTCGTGAGGATTAAAGATGTCTTGGGCTATATCTACTTGAATTACAAAGATATAGAGACACTTTACTGGGGAGAGTTAGAGAGAGACAATCCAAGAGACGGATTATAGATTTCTTTTCACTAGATATGGGACAGCCAGAGGAGCAGCCATCACTGCAGAGCTCAGCCCCCACTCATTCGACTACTAGCACCACTCTTATCGACCGAGCACTGGAGCTACGGAAATCCAAACGGCCACAATTGAAGAGAGGGGCTACACAGCATCGACGGAGACTACAGCAGAGGATTCGAGCCATACTCTCTCGACATCCAGAGTGTAGATGAGGATGGATTCTAGTAGTAGTAGTATTTTGTTCTAGTCTTTTGGTACCTAGACATGTTATTAGATTCACAAATTTTGTACAGTTTGGTCTCATAGGTCATGTTGGCCTTTTGAAGACGTTAATATAACATTGCATTTCATTCTCTCTCTCTCTCTCTCTCTCTCTCTCTCTCTCTCTCTCTCTCTCTCTCTCTCTCTCTCTCTCTGTGTGTGTGTGTGTGTGTGTGTGTGCGCGCGCGTGCGCGCACTTGATAGCACAAGGAGATACATCATGTTGGTTGAGCTACATGGTTTCTCTATGGGCAAGCTCACCCTCTCTCACTATCCTCTAGATGCACCCTCTCTCTCTTTGACAAGGAGGGAGGTCACTAGACTTATACGACGGAATCTGTTTCAGCACATCGATACAACCTAATCAGGAGGTTGGAGCTGTGCACGAAGATGACTACATTTAGAGAGCATTTTCTCCAGCTCACAAAGCATGAGTTCTTATCTAGGCCTGCCTACATAGACACTCATTTGTCCCACTGCTTACAATAAGATATGGTACAGATTTGGACATAATCACACCAGTTTGAGATTGAGACTGGTCGATTTCAAGGCATCTCAGCTGAGGTCAGATTGTGCCAGTTATGTCAGAGACAGCGAGTGTAGTAGGTTGGGACACTCCAAATCAAAGATCAACTGTAACACACGTGAGGGAACTGCAAACAACTGAAAAAACTTGACTAAAGAGAGAGACAGAAGAGGAGAGCAGACACTACAAGGCGGAGTTTTGAGCCAAGATGCACTGGCCCCAAAGACTTGCGCCCCTTCTAGAATTTCTTTAATATTACTTTGCAAGAGTACAATGTCTTCGAGTCCTCTCTCTCTCTCTCTCACTCTCTCTCCTCCCCCCCCAAAGCTAATCTACCTAAAGAACAGGGCGTGTCAACTTATTGAAAGGCATTTGGCCGAAAGAATACATAAAAAGCCATGTTCCCAAAAGCAATAACCCAATGGGCTGCACAGTAAAACATGGACATCCGTACAGTGCCACGTTAGCAATCAACGGAAAACGCGAGACGCCCGTACAACAATGCCACGTCATCAACTCTACACGGATTTGGGTCCTTTGCTTTATTTTTAAGGGCTTTAGGCCCCTCGCCCAAGTTCTGGAAGTTGGGAGGGGATGGGTTTAAAAACCTGACCCTTTTAGGCCTCTTGGCCATAATCTTCTTTTGCTTCTCTTTATTAGGGTTTCGTGCCACCAAGAGGTGTATTTTTCTTGTTGCTTTTTTTAAATATGTACTACATATTTTTATTTATTTTCTTTTTACTTGTTTTCTCCAGAATCCTTGAAAAGGTGCAACTCGCCAGTGTGAAACGGTTGTGGCCGAACAGGTTTCTCACATCGGGAGTCTAGGTCAGTCGGTCTGGGATTGGTCGGGCCAATTAGCACTAAATTTTGATGAGTATGGAAGCCTGTGTACGACAAATGGAATTTGGGCCACTTGGCAAGTCACTTATTATAAGTTGGTGGCAACTAGGAATTTAAAGTAAAGGCGCAAACTGGACACATGGCAGTAGGAGAGCAACCTGCAGGTCAACTCACTCTCTCCAGAAGTCTCATCCCAAGAGGAGATGCCCATTTTGAGAGTGGAGGGCGATTTTTGCTTCACAAGTGACCTAGAGTGTGTGTGAGTAGTGGGTGCAGGTTGGAAAGCTTGCCTTCTCCTTTGTCTCATGTAGCGCGATGATTTGCTCTCGCACATCTCTCCCCCCCCTTTGGACATATGGTAATGCTCCCTAGTTGGGCTACTCAATTGACTATGTACAGTTTCGTGCTTTTTATGCGCGTTTACCAAGGCAAGAGCCTTATGAACAGGAACCAAATTAGCTAATTGCTAAACCCCCACAGGTACGCACAATTCCATCCCAAAAGATTGCGAATTTGGAGAGTTTTCTCGAGTGAGAACTCGTCCAAATTACAAGGGAACTATCCCATTGCCTGCGGGAGCCCTTGCGACACGCGTAGACGTGTTTACTCCGCTAAAAACAATCCAAAACAAAGAATTACAGCCTGTTCTGTTTTTCTGCAAGTTTAGGGTTTCGCATCTAAACTGCAAGGAAACACCAGAGGAGCCCCAGGAAAGCCTTGGGATGTGTACGTCTTTGTGTCACTTGGGCCCCATCAGACAGGGTTCCCTAAGTTGACGGGAACTCTTCTTTTGAATAGGCCACTTGGTAGGACTTTGCAAGTTGGTAAAAACTCCTTCTGCTGCTTTTGCTGCTTCTTCTAGGATTTATGTCACCAACAAGTGGCAATTCCATTTTTGTTTATTTTCTCTTTCTTTCGGGAATTTCGTTTGTTTTACCTTTTGGAAACACCCCTCTGGAAATCTAACTGCCCTGCATTGCATAGCCAGTGTGGAACTGTTCAGAGAGAGTCCAGGCCTGAGGGCTAAAGAGCACTAAGGTTGGACAAGGACTATGGTTAGCCAAAGTGGGGTCATTGGACAGCCAAAGCGGAATCCTTTGCTACATAGGCTACTTTTCAGTTCTGGGTGTGGTTGCAGTGTACAAAGAGGGTCAGACGACCTAGAAGAATGCAATGGCAGAAACTCCTAAATTTTAGGGAGTGCTATTTTTGGACGGCAAAATGTCTTCGCGTCATTACGTGCAGTTTGACATGGGGATCATTTTGTTACTCTGTGGCCAAGTCAACAGAGGCTGCAGGTGAGATATTTTAGACCCGAGGGTCTAAAGCGGGAAAATGCACAAATGAGTGACACTTGGCACTCTGAGGCCAGTTTACTACCTAAAGAGAAGGCAAAAACGTGTTTTTCAGTTGTGAGCTCGTTTTTGAGTGCTGTCACAGGTGGGAGAGCTTCAATGGAGTACTGACTTACCCTTTATGTACATTGAGGTGCAGGATGTCATGACCTGCACATCTCACTGCTCTCTTTCTCTCTCTCTCTCCCCTATTCTTTATGGTTATGCCTCTCTAGTGTGCTTTTCAATTGACCAATGTACAGTTATGTGGGTTCATGCGCGATTGCCGAGGCAAGAGCCTCTTGCACAGGTACTGGATTAGCTAGCGGCTAATCCCCCGCAGGTACAAGTGAATTCACAGAGGTTTCACGTGCGAAATCCCGTCCGTTTCAAAGGGCAACTAGCCCTACACGTGCGGGAGCTCGAGGACTTGCTACGGATGCGACCGGCACGCGAAACGGAGCCCGAAACAGTGAATTACAGCCTGCTGTGTATTTTTGCAGGTTTAGGGTTTTGGCCCTAAATGGACCCTAATAGCCCCAAGAGGTTAAGGGACGCAAGGGGACCGCTGTACAGGTGATCTGGCGCATTTTTGGGACAGAAAACAGAGAATTCAGCGTGCTGCAGATTCTCGTCAGGTTTTGCAAAGTGTCCGTATGCGTCGGGAAAGTCATCCAATGCGTGGGAATACTGACTGGGAAGGGTTCTAGTACAGTTATGCTGTCCAAATCAAGCCAGAACATTTGAAATTCAGCCAAGATTGTGCGGGGCAGCTTGTAGGGAACCACAACTTTTATTCCCTCTTTTAAAGAATAAAGAAATACCAAAAGGGACGCCTAATTTAGAGGCCAGTCTAGTGTCGGTCTTCGCATATAGATGCGTTCTAGCATCCGTATCCCATTCCCCTCTCTTGTGTCATTATAGCACAGGTAGAATAGACGACTAATAATGGGTGAAAGCTAAATCAAGGTTTGAAGTAAAGTCTACCGCCCTTTTTGAAATTAACAGGCCGGTTACATGGTTCCATCGACGGGATTAAATCACTTTTTTCTCAAAAAGTGAGCCTTGGTCAGTTTGGGTTAAAAACACAGAGAGAGAGTTTGGGATGACCTTGAAAACACAGAGAGTTTGAAAGTAGATCGAGTGGATTTACATGTGAGAAAGGCTACGAGAGTCTTTCTTTGGATACAGTTGAGAAAGGCTACGAGAGTCTTTCTTTGGATACAGGTGAGAAAGGCTACGAGTCTTTCTTTGGATACAGGATGGATGCAACAAGGAAGAGGGTTTCTCTTCAGCGGATAGACAACCTATTCCAACTACACATGAAATTGGCGAGAGTTCAGGCAAAGTAGAGAAAGCTTTGCAGGTTGTTATTGCTGTGACCATGTTCAAGCAATTGATGGAGAATCCAAGATCTATGGAGTTCATACAATCTTCATCAATAGCACATCAAGTTCAAGGCAGTTTTGGCATGCCAGGAACAGTGTTTTGGGGTATGCAAAGCATGGTGCCCAACCCCATGTATGCAAACATTGGATTGCACCCAGGATTTCAGGACACACAAGGTCAGTTTGGGGTGTCACAAGGCAACTTGGGTATGGCTGGTTTTTCAATCCCATCAGTGAATATGACACTTGGACATCAACATGTTCCTGGCCAGGGAGTACAGATGGCTCCCACAGGTGTACCCACTATGCAAACAGTCTCTTTTGACAATTTGGAGTCAATGGATAAGCTAAAGCCATACAAAGAAGATGATTAGTAAGTCCATTGACACATTCAATGGCTTTGATGAGAGGACAAAGGTTTTCTCTTTCCTCAAATAGTTTGACAAAGCATTTGTTGGAAGAAGCATTTAAAGTTAGGAAGGCTGCCACTTGTCTCAAAAAAAATGCAAGTCAGTGGTGGAATACACTGTTGTTACAACGACAGACTCCTTCCACTTGGAATGATTTCATACAAGTACCGAATTAGCTAAAGGCTAATTCAAAACAAGTACAGGATGATTTAACAAGATTTCTTGCGAGAAATCTCGTGTAAATCAAATGGTAAGTAGTCCTACTGATGCAGAAGATCAAAGGCGACGTATTGGTGCGATTGGCACGCAAAACAAAGCCCGAAAGAAGAAAATACAGCTTGCTGTATGTTTCTGCAGATTTAGGGTTTTGACCCTATTTGATGCCTTTTTGTCCCAAGAGCTTCGGGAAAGCTAGAGGATCGTAATACAAGTGATCTGGAGCATTTTAGGAGCTAAAAAACAGAGAATTCAGCGTGCTGAATTTCCAGGACGGGTTTGCAAAAGTGCTCTATTATGCGTGGATAATCACTTGGATATGTGGATTTTTGGTTGTGAAGGTTTCTACTACAGTTATGTTGTCAAAATTGGGTCAAAAAGAGAATTCTCAGCACAATAAAAGTGACAGCATAAGGGTAGATCACATGTTAATCTCCAAAGATCAAGATGAAGAGCAGAGAAAGATTGTTTTCGATGCTAAGTATGCAAATCGGTGATATTGCATAAAGGCTGAAATTGCCAAAGAGTTGGAAGATTCACAATGCGTTTCACGTGAGTCTTCTCAGACCCTATGTGGGTGATGTGCCAGAAGATATGCCAGTTGAAGATCAGCCGGAACTCCAGGAACTTGACGAGATCTTGGTCTCGGAACAGATTTTGGCACATAAAGAAAGAAAAGAAAAGGCAAGGTTGCAAGGTGCTGTTTGGTAAAGTTCAAAAGCTATTCACCTCTGGATGTCAAGTGGATGGAAAAAAGTGAACTTGCAGAGTCACTAAAAGTATGGGAACTTAAAACCTTGGTTTGCAACCTACCTTGACCCCTTGAGATTCAGAGCTACATGGATTGTCAGTGTGACAATGGCTTCTGAACGAAATGATGTACATGTTACTTACAGTGAGCTCAAATGAAGTGCATGTTACATGAATGTTAGAGCTGTATAGATTGTTAGTTTGGCAATTGCTCTTATGGAATGTCCAAAAGTTTGTTTAGTGCTATAGAAGTGAGTATTTCTTGACAGTTTGTTAAGGGTACAGCAATTATTTCTATTGAAGAGTACATGTGCAACTGCATTCTTAAACTGTCGGTTTGGGTATGCTCGAAAGGTTACTGGATCCAACGTCAGGCCCTTGAGCAGTCTATGCCTCTCATTAGTGGATATAGATGGGAGACAACCTATAGACAGAAGACACAATCAGAGCACAGAGGGCGGGCCTCAAGAGGAGTGGCAGTGTTATTCAGGGAGGAGTTGCAGCCATTGATACATATACCCCGCAGGGATGAGCAAGCTAGGTATATGTGGGTGAGATTGAGAGCAGAGACAGGCAGATATCTTTACATTGCTATTTGCTACTTTCCCCCGACTACGTCAGTTTATGCACCACCCAGAGGACAGTCCCCCTTTTCTATTTTGGATGATGACATATAGGAGTTCTCTAGAGATGGTGGCATCATCATTCTAGGGGATTTCAATGCTAGGACTGCCCATCATCAGACAGTATTTTATGATACTTCAGAGGAGATGCTGAGACAGCTGGATGTTGCAGAGACGGGCCTAACCAGACTATCACGGGATGGGGAACACATTGATTATGGACGACACTTGATAGACATCGGGACTGCACATGGATTAGCCATATTGAATGGCCTACAGAGATTTCCCGCTGCGGGGGGTTTTACATGCTTTCCACACAGACATGGAGCCAGCATAGTGGATTATGTCATGGCACAGCCGAGGCTCATCTCTAGTATCCAAGATCTCACGGTTGGACCGAGACCTGTTGGTGTGGCAGTGGATCATGCTCTTGTGTCGTTGACCATCTCTTTTCAGTTTAGTGTAGCACACAGGCCACGGACAGCAGCCCCTACTTGCTACACCTTCATGCGGCAGACGGACTATGTATACATAGATGGGATCTACAGATGCTCGTGCACAAAGGAGCGAGGGCGACCTCTGGAGGACCTTACTACTATACTGACACAGACACTACATGATGCAACAGCAGAGGCACACCCACATACCCAGCCTGAGTAGAGACGCCGTTCGGGGAGCATGCCCCAGGACAATTGGTATGACGAGGAATGCCCGGACACTAGAGCTAGACTTCAAAGGGAGGTGCTTTAGGGCGACATCACTCACAGACAGTCACAGATTCACTTATGACACCTAGTGCGGCGGAAGAAGAGGGCATTTTTGGCTTGCATAGAGCAAGATCTATACCAGCTATTCTTAAGTCAGGACTCACGTGAGGCATGGCCGCTCTTTCATGAGAACTACCAACCCCCCCCCCCCCCCCCCCCCCCCCCCCCCCCCCCCAACACCATCACTTCTACACAGGCCTGGGACCAATATGCATCATCTCTGTACACAATTCCTGAGCAGCCCCCCCATCGCGACGCCCCCGATCCATGCCCACACACATGCTCTTCTGCTGAGATGGTGAGTAAGGCCATTGACAAGATGAGGATTGGAGAGCATATGATCATGATGGCTTAGTGACTGAGCATTGCACGCATGCTAGAGATCTACTAGCAGAGCTTCTAGCAGTTATGTTTAACCGTGGCACGTGCCATGTGTGAGGGCTTGCCTGATACTTGGAGCCTATCTACTATTGTACCTATCTTCAAGTCGAGAGACCCTATGGAGCCTGGGAATTATCGCACTATCATGATTGGACACACATTGGCACGGTTGTACGCATCTATGCTTGAGCAACAGCTAAGTAGATGGGCAGAGAAGGAGGGGATACGCGCAGCCGACCATATCTTGACACTCTGAGCCATCATTGAGGAGGGCAGATCACGTGGGAGACGGATCTATTGTAGCTTTGTGGTTTTCCGCAAAGCATTTGACACAGTGCCCACAGCTAGATTGATGCGCAGATTACAACATATGGGAGTACCCACAGAGCTAATTTGGGGGGTCATGGCATTATACAGGTTAGTAGTGGGTCATGTACGCATCTCAGAGGGTCTATCCACACCAGTTCACTCCACTATTGGAGTGAAGCAAGGCTGCTCGCTCTCTCCTACTCTATTTGGTATGTATGTGGATGAGGTTTCTGACTACATTGAAAGAGATGGTGATAGAGATGTAGAGCTCGTAGGGACATGGACTCCACTATTGTTATATGCTGAAGATATTGTGTTGATCTCCGACCCTCCGGAGGGGATGCAACGTCAATTGGATGCTTTGCATAGGTTTGCCCCGAAAAGTGGTATGTCCATCAACCTTGGTAAAACCAAGGTCATGGTCTTTAATACGACCCCACAGTGGATCAGGAGGTCAGATCACGTGGGAGACGGAGCTTTGTGGTTTTCCGCAAAGCATTTGACAGCAGATGGGAGTACCCACAGAGCTCATTTGGGGGGTCATGGAATTATACAGGTTAGTAGTGGGGCATGTACGCATCTCAGAGGGCCTATCCACACCAGTTCACTCCACTATTGGGGTGCAGCAGGGCTGCCCGCTCTCTCCTACTCTATTTGGTATGTATGTGGATGAGGTTTCTGACTACATTGAAAAAGATGGTGATAGAGATGCACAGCTCGCAGGGACATGGATTCCACTATTGTTATATGCTGATGATATTGTGTTGATCTCCGACTCTCCGGAGGGGATGCAACGTCAATTGGATGCTTTGCATAGGTTTGCCCAGGAAAGTGGTATGTCCATCAACCTTGGTAAAACCAAGGTCATGGTCTTTAATACGACCCCACGGTGGATCCGGAGGTCAGCGCCCGCATTCACATACGGCCACGAGACAGTGGAGTTACCTTGGAGTGGTTTTTAGTGGGCCATCATTTTCATTGAGGAGGGCAGCAAAGACCAGATTCACCAGAGCCCATGCAGCAATGGGTAGATTGAAAAGGATGCGTTCACAGGTTCAGTTTCAGGATCCTCGGACGAAGCTCTGGCTCTTTGACACTTTGCTGGCTTCTGCATTGCTTTATGGTGCTGAGATTTGGGGATCTTCATTGGATCATCATGCGACAAGAGGCCGCAATAAAGGATGGGGGGACATGGAGAAGCCTCTGGTCTCTATGATCTCGCGGCTCATTAGAGCCAAGGCTTCAATACCACGTGCTATTGTCCGAGCAGAACTAGCTGCCCCCCAACTAGTGGTTGAGGCGCTCACCAGATCTGTCTCCTTCACAGCATGTGGGAACTTCCGAGAGACCAATATGCCCGCCTTGCACTTAGGTCCTCTCGACAGTTAGCCATGGAGGGAGATACAGCTTGTTGCTATGGGGAGATGACATCATGGTTTCAGGCGCATGGGTTCAGCATAGACAGATTGCCTCCCTTGTAGTGCTCACTAGATGCACCCTCTCTGACTCTTACACAATCCGAGATCACCAGGCTCATCCGCGAGGACCTAACTCGGCTAGACACGAGGAGGACATGCATACAACCAGCACACGAGCTGGGCACGAAGATGGCTTTCTACAGAGAGCATCTTCTCCAGCTTACGGAGGATGGTTTTGTGACGAGGCCCAAATACATGGACAACCACTTGTCTCATGGGATACGATGTGCTATTGGCCAGATACACAGATCTTTACACCAACTGCGGATCGAGACTGGGAGATACACCAGAGTACAAGCAGAGGCCAGGACATGCCCCCTGTGTGACATCGAGCCTGAGATAGAGTTTCTTTATACATGTCACTGCCCCGTCTACTACGAGATACGAGGCCGCTTCCATTGCTTGTTTAGAGAGGGCTTTGGACCACTCTCCAGAGTCATGCGGTACGAGTATCAGAGAAGCCTTGGTTTGTTTTCGCTCGAGCTGCGCAGACACAGAGAGAGCGTGATGAGAGGAGAGGCTAGCCAGTCCTAGATATAGATCACAGACTTCTATAGAGCTGCCATTGGACACCCGGAGGAGTTACTACCACAGCAGAGCTCGTCGCCTCACACCAGAGGCAATGTGATCGAACGAGCGACTGAGCTGGGGAGATCCACGCGCCCATGACTGCGGAGGACTACACAGCATCAACGAAGGCTGCATCAGAGGATTCGGATCACTTTGGCCCGACATGCACGATGCACGGTCAGACTACTGACCATAAAGGAGATTGATGAGATCCGCCAGCGATCGATGCTGGATCTCTTGTGATCTAGCTATCCCAGCAAGCTGCGTAGTTCACACCTAGCAGTTTAGGATTCCATTGTATTTTATTTTGTCATTCTGTCATCTTGTTACTCTGACTTTGTATGAGATCCACCACATTGTAAATTTCTGGTCTCATAGGTCACTTTGGCCTTTTGAAGACGTTAATATAACATTTCATTTCATAATCTCTCTCTCTCTCTCTCTCTCTCTCTCTCTCTCTCTATATATATATATATATATATATATATATATATACACACACACACACACACACACACAACCCCCCCCCCCCGGTGCTCCCTTTTGCCCAGCCCCCCTCACGCCCTCTCTCCCGTTCTGTCCCCCCTCGCGCTCTCTGTGCACTCCCCCCTCGCGCTCACTCCTGCACAACCCCCTCGCGCTTTTCCTTGCAGCTCCACCCCCTCGTGCCACTCTCTGTTGTTGTGCTAAGCTCGTGCTCAGGTGCAGCAAGGCAGCGGCAGCATAGGGTCGACCTCGATACACCTGACCCCCCCTAGGTTTTGTTTTTGTTCTTATGATGGACCCTCTGTCCCTAACTCATATGTATCTAACCCTTCCACCCCGAAAGAATAGATGTAATTTTTTGTTTTTGGTCCCATGGGTTAAATCTGGCCTCCGTAGATGATAATTAAATCTCTCTCTCCATGGGTTAAATATGACCTCCGTGGAATCTGACCTCCGTTAAATCTCTCTCTCCATGGGTTAAATCTGACCTCCGTTAAATTAATCGTAATATTCTTCAAAGAGGGAGAAGAACAAAAAGAAATGACAACTTCTTGGGTGGATGTTAGCACAAGGACCCAAAAGAAAGTGGACGAGGCCGAGAAATCGATCGAGTTTGCCAAGAAAGGGAAAGGCAAAGAAACAACGTCCACACCTACCATTATTAAATTGATTCTCGAAGAGGCCTTAAAAACAAAGATAATGTGGAAGAGTAAGTAAAGGAACTGATGGCTATGATGGCGTTAATGAGCCAACGCATACAAGAGCTTGGAGAGTGGGTAATAAGAAAAATGGCAGTAATGGAGAAACCTCGAAAGAAAGGGCACTTATCCTTCATTTCTCCATGGAAGCGAAGGACTTCCTGAAGAAGAGGCCTACTCTTAAGAAGATGCGTATCTTCCTTGGAGACGATCTCACCCTCTCGCAAATTGCACATATGTAGGAGGTAAGGCCGCATATTAGAGCGGCAACAGAAAAGGGAAAGTTTGCTTTTTATCGAGACGGAAGAGTGGTGATATTGGAGTGACACCCCGCATGACGGTGTGAGACCTATAGGACCACACTCAAAGTTGCTACTTAGAACTGTATTGGATCCTTACGCCTTGATGTGGGAGCCTTCGAGGATAGTTTCTGGGAGGGACATTATCTTCTACTCTAAGACACATCAGACCCCTGGGCAGTCTATGCCACATGTCAGCGGATACAGATGGGAGATAGCCTGCAGTCAAGAGACTTGACTAGAGCACAGAGGACGAAGCTCGGGGGGAGTGGCAGTTCTCTTCAGGGAGGAGTTGCAACCATTGGTACATATAGCTCGCAGGGATGAGCAGGCTAGGTACATGTGGGTGAGACTAAGGGCAGAGACATGCAGAGATCTCTACATTGCTATTTGCTACTTCCCCCCGAGTACAGTAGTATATGCACCACCTAGAGGACAATCTCCCTTTTCTATTTTGGATGATGACATATGGGAGTTCTCACGGGATGGTGACATTATCATCCTGGGAGACTTCAATGCTAGGATTGCCCAGCACCAAACAAAATTTTATGATACGTCAGAGGAGATGTTGAGGGAGCTAGATACTGCGGAGATGGGCCTATCTAGACTATGCAATGCATATTGAGTATGGACGGTACTTGATAGACATGGGAACTGCACATGGCCTGGCCATCTTGCATGGCCTACAGAGATTTCCCGCTGCGGGAGGTTTTACATGCTTTCCACACAGACATGGAGCAAGCATAGTCGATTATGTCATGGCACAGCCAAGCTTTATCTCTAGTATCCAGGACCTCACAGATGGACCCAGACCTCTTGGGGTGGCAATAGATCATGCCCTTGTATCAATGACCATTTGTTTCCAGTTTTATGTAGCAGACATGCCACGGGCAGCAGCCCCTACTCTCTACACCTTTACGCGGGAGACGGACTCTGTCTACATAGACGGGATCTACAGACGCTTCTGCACTGAGGAGCCCTGGCTACCCCTAGAGCAGCTTACTACTATGCTGACATAGACTCTACATGATGCAACAGCAGAGGCATACCCACACACCCAGCCTGAGCAGAGTAGTGTAACAGGGAACGCGGGGAACACAGCCCAAACGTTTTGAAATGGCGTTCCGGACGTGTCCCACTCCTGAAACGGAGTCAGGAACGGAACACCGTTCTGGAACAGGGTGTAACCGGAACAAGGTTCCGGAACAGGGCAGAACGGCGGATTGACGGAAAGCGGGGCAAATGAGGAGTGTCGCGAGATGAGAGCCAAACTTCAGAAGGAGGTGCTTTTGGGGGACCTCACTGACAGACAGTCTCAGCCGACGCCTAGTGCGACAGAAGAAGAGGGCTTTTTTGGCCCGGCTAGAGCAAGATCTATATCAGCTATTCTTGAGTCAGGACTCAGGTGAGGCAAGGCAACTCTTTCATGAGCATCCCCCCCCCCCGTGCTGCCATTACTTCTACATAGGCTTGGGGCCAGTATGCATCATCTCTCTACAGACAGCCACCCCTTCCCGATCCCCTCGAACCATGCACACACACATGTGCTTTTTCCACTGCTGAGATGGTGAAGAAGGCATAGGATCAGAACTGAGAGAGCATATGATCATGCTGGCTTAGTGGCGGAGCATTTTATACATGCCACGGACCTGCTCGCAGATCTTCTAGCAGTGATGTTCAATTGTGCCATGTGTGAGGGCCTGCATGATACTTGGAGTCTATCTACTATTGTACCCATCTTCAAGTCGGGAGACCCGATAGACCTTGGGAACTATCGCACTATCATGATTGGACACACATGGGCACGAATGTACGCATCCATTCTCGAGCACCAAAAGAGTAGATGGGCAGAGAGGGAGGGCATATGCGCAACCGGGCAAACACTGTTCAAGGGAGGTTTCTCTACTCTTGACCACATTCTGACACTTACAGCCATTATTGAGGAGGGCAGATCACACAGGTGATTGGAGTACCCACAAAGCTGGTTTGGGGAATCATCTGTAGTGGGGCATGTACGCACTCCAAAAGGGCTATCTACATTGGTTCATTCCACTATCAGGGTGAAGCAGGGCTGCCCACTCTCCCCTACTCTATTTGGTATGTATGTGGATGGGATTTCTGACTATATTGAGAGACATGGTGATAGAGGGGCACAGCTGGCAGGGACACGGATTCCCCTATTGCTATATGCTGATGATATTGTGTTGATCTCCGACTCTCCAGAGGGGATGCAGCGTCACTTGGACGCGTTGCATAGGTTTGCCCACGACAGTGGTTTGTCTGTCAACCAAGGTTATGGTGTTTAACACTACCCCACAGTGGATCAGGAAAGCAGCACCCACATTCACCTATGGCCATGAGACAGTGGAGTACACAGATGCTTACACCTACCTCAGGGTGGTCTTTAGTGGACCAGCATTCTCATTGAGGAGAGCAGCAGAGACAAGATTGACTAGAGCCTATGCAGCATTGGGGGGATTGGAGAGGATGTGTTCACAGATCCAATTTCAGGAGCCTCGGATGAAGCTCTGGCTTTTTGACACCTTGGTGGCCTCCGCATTGCTCTATGGAGTTCAGATATGGGGGCCCTCTTTAGACCATCATGGGAGGTCCAATCGCACTGATGGATGGAGAGACATGGAGAAGCCCTTGGCCTCTATGATCTCGCAACTCATTAGAGCCAAAGCTTTAGTACCACATGACATTATTTGAGAAGAGCTAGCTGCCCCCCACTAGTGGTTGAGACGCTCACCAGATCAGTCTCCTTTATACACCGCTTATGGGACCTCCCCAGAGATAGATATGCTCGCCTAGCACTTGAGTCCTCTCGATAGTTAGCTATGCAGGGAGATACAACATGCAGCTATAGGGAGATGACATCATGGTTTCAAGGACATGGGTTCAGCATGGATAGATTTTCCCCTTTCCAATACTTATTGGATGCACCCTCTCTGACTCTTACCCAGTTTGAGATCATCGGGTTCGTCCGCCAGGACCCTGACTCAGCTTGACACCAGGAGGACCTGGATACAGCCGGCACATGAACTGGGCACGAAGATGGCTTTCTATAGAGAGCAGCTTTTAGAGCTCACTGAGGATGGTTTTGTGACAAGGCCCAGATACATGTACACCCACTTATCTCATGGGATACGATGCGCTATTGTCCAGATACGCACATCTTCAAACTAGCTTCAGATCGAGACAAGTAGGTACAGTGGAGTACCAGAAGAGGTCAGGACATGTCACCTATGTCACATGGAGCCAGAGACAGAGCTGCACTATACATGCCACTGCCGACTTTACTATGACATACGAGGCCGCTTTCACTACCTGTTCACTGAGGGCTTTGGACGACTTTCTAGAGTCATGGGATATGAGGATCAGAGATGTCTGGGACTGTTTTTGCTCGAGGTGCGTAGACACAGAGAGAGCCTCATGAGAGGAGAGGCTAGCCGGTCACAGAGACGGATCACAAACTTCTTTAGAGAGGACATTGGGCGGCAGGAGGAGCAGCTACCATAGGAGAGCTCACATTCTCCGTATACCAAAGGCACGCTGATCGATGGAGTGACCGAGCTTGGGAGATCCAGACGCCCACTACGGTGGAGGACTACACAATACTGTCGGAGACTACAGCAGATGATATGGGTCACTTTGGCCCAACATGCACCCCGCCTGGTCATACTACTGACCATGGAGGATTGATGAGATCCGCAAACGAGCGATGATGGATCTCATGTGATTCAGCTCTTTTGAGGACTGTTCACCCTGCTCATCTTGTACCACACGCATACCCACATTGTGTCATATTAGGCCTCATTCACTACTCCGACCCCTCCCCTGCTTGTATCATACACAGTTCCCTTTTTAGTACCTTTTCTTTTCTTTTTATTATCGGTACTCAGACATTGTATCAGATTCACCGCATTGAAACTTTTTGGTCTCATAGGTCATTTTGGCCTTCTGAAGACGTTAATATAACATTTCATTTTCATTTTCTCTCTCTATATCTCTACACTATTCAGCATGTATGTAGACGTGATTGCTGACTGCCCGGTGATAGAGGAGCACAGTTGGCAAGGACATGGTTCCCACTATTGTTATATGGTGATGATATTGTGTTGATTTTCGACTCCTCGGAGGGGATGCAGCATCATTAAGATGCTTTGTACCATTTGCCCATGATAGTGGATTGTCTATTAACCTCGGGAAAACCAAGGTTATGGTGTTTAACACACCACAGTGGGTCAGGAGGTCAGCACCTACGTTTCCATATGGCCAAGAAACGTAGACTACACAGATGCATACACCTATCTTGGGATAGTCTTCAGTGGACCGGCGTTGTCATTGAGATCAGCACAGACAAGATTGACGAGAGCTTATGTAGCCTTAGGAGGTTTGGAGAAGATGTGTTAGCATGCTTAGTTTCAGGAACCTCAAACAAAGATGTGGCTTTTTGACACTCTAGTGGCTTCAGCTATGCTCTATGGGGTTCAGATTTGGGGGCCCTCAGTGGACCACCAGGGTAGATCTCGTGGCACTGATGGATGGAGATGTATGTATGGAAAGGCCTCTAGTCTCTATGATCTCTCCAATGATTCTGGCTAAGGCCTGAGTGCCACAAGGATTGTATCAGTTTGGTCTCATAGGTCATTTGGGCCTTAATATAACATTTCATCTCTCTCTCTCTCTCTCTCTCTCTCTCTCTCTCTCTCTCTCTCTCTCTCTCTCTCTCTCTCTCTCTCTCTCTCTCTCTCTCTCTCTCAAAAGAACAGTTGCTATATACTGAGTACAGAAGAGACTTCTAGAGATGCTCAAGAGAGCATGTCTTCTAGCATAAGTACAAACTGTGGATGATCACTGGCAGGGCTGTATGTACATCAAGGTGGAAACTGAGAAGAATGATGAATAAACCACCGTGAAGGGGCATAATGCCACGTGATCGTGCCTCTATCCATACCGAAAAGAACTGTAGTATGCCCGCATAGTTGAAGAAACTCATGTCGTCTCCTCTCTGCTGCCCTAGAGAGGTCTGTTGGTTGCGCAAGGTATGCAAAAGCTCATACCAAACTGCAGCCAAAGTAGTGGTCAAATGGGAAGGACGACCACCAAGAA
The DNA here is from genome assembly GCF_014529385.1 of Adiantum capillus-veneris. NCBI lineage: Eukaryota > Viridiplantae > Streptophyta > Polypodiopsida > Polypodiales > Pteridaceae > Adiantum > Adiantum capillus-veneris. The sequence goes on from NC_140946.1 coordinate 108,021,608, forward strand.
CCTGAGCACAGAGAGCCTTCCATATAATCCACAATACTATGCTGCATATCGTAGCAAATAGAATATCACGAGGCTGTATGTCAAACTCATGGACTAAAGCAAGCACCATGTCCAGTGTGCCCCGTTTATATCCCAAGCTTGTTAGCAAAAATACTAGATCTGTGGAAGATCCCTCATACATGGTATATGAGCTCGGATGTCGCAAAAGCCAGGTGACGGGCCCACCACATCACAAAACCCTCATGAATCCCAAGTCTACAAAAAAGGAAACAAACAGCACGCCATACATAATGTGCATGTGGGCACATCCAGAAACAATGGTGGAATGTCTACTCCACCTGTGTCGAACAACACTGACAGGCAGGATCATGTCCTGCCCGAGCGCCCAGGTCCCAAAAATATCTCTCTCTCTCTCTCTCTCTCTCTCTCTCTCTCTCTCTCTCTCTCTCTCTCTCTCTCTCTCTCTCTCTCTCTCTCTTTCATTGAGGAGGGCAGCAGAGACTAGACTAACTAGAGCCCATGCAGCATTGGGTAGATTGGAAGGGATGTGTTCACAGGTTCAGTTTCAGGAGCCTAGGACGAAGCTCTGGCTCTTTGACACTCTGGTGGCTTCTGCATTACTTTATGGAGCTGAGATCTGGGCACCTTCATTAGATCATCACGGGAGGACAGGGCGCAGTGATGGATGGGGGGACATGGAGAAGCCTCTGGTCTCTATGATCTCGCGGCTCATTAGAGCCAAGGCCTCAGTACCACGTGCTATTGTTCGAGCAGAGCTAGCTGCCCCCCCACTAGTGGTGGAGGCGCTCACCAGATCGGTCTCCTTCATACACCGCATGTGGGAACTTCCCAGAGACAGATATGCTCGCCTTGCAGGGAGATACAGCATGCTGGTATGGGGAGATGACATCATGGTTTCAGGCGCATGGGTTCAGCATAGACAGATTGCCTCCCTTCCAGAACTCACTGGATGCACCCTCTCCGACTCTTACACAGTCCAAGATCACCAGGCTCATCCGCAAGGACTTGACTCAGCTAGACACCAGGAGGACATGGATAGAGCCAGCACAGGAGCTGGGCACGAAGATGGCTTTCTACAGAGAGCATCTCCTCCAGCTTACGGTTGATGGCTTTGTGACGAGGCCGAGATACATGGACACCCACTTGTCTCATGGGATACGATGTGCTATCGGCCAGATACGTACATCTTCACACCAGCTGCGGATCGAGACTGGGAGATACAGCAGAGTACCAGCAGAGTCCAGGACATGCCCCCTGTCTGACATCGAGCCAGAGACAGAGTTGCACTACACATGCCACTGCCCCGTCTACTATGAGATACGAGGCCGCTTCCATTGCTTGTTCAGAGAGGGCTTTGGACCATTCTCCAGAGTCATGCAGTACGAGGATCAGAGATGCTTCGGCTTGTTTTTGCTCGAGCTACGCAGACACAGAGAGAGCCTGATGAGAGGAGAGGCTAGCCAGTCCCAGAGACAGATCACAGATTTCTTTAGAGCTGTCACAAGACACCCGGAGGAGTTACTACCACAGCAGAGCTTGTCGTCTCACACGAAAGGCACACTGATCGACCGAGCGACTGAGCTTGGAAGATCCAGACGCCCACGACTGCGGAGGACTACACAGCATCGACGGAGGCTACATCAGAGGATTCGGATCACTTTGGCTCGACATGCAGGACACCCGGTCAGACTACTGACCATGGAGGAGACTGATGAGATCCGCCAGCGACCGATGTTCGATCTCTTGTGATCTAGATATCCCAACTAGCTGCTGTTCACACCTAGTAGTTTAGGATTCCATAGTATTTTATTGTGGCATTTGTCATTTCATTTTTGTCTTTGTTGTCATCTTGTTACTTTGACTCTGACTTTGTATGAGATACACTACATTGTAGCTTTCTGGTCTCATAGGTCACTTTGGCCTTTTGAAGACGTTAATATAACATTTCATTTCATTTCATTTCTAGTATCGAGGATCTCAGAGTTGGGCCCAGACCGGTTGGAGTGGCGGTGGATCATCCTCTGGTGTCCATAACCATCTCCTTCCATTTCAGTGCAGCACACAGGCCACGAGTAGCGGTCCCTACTCGCTACACATTCACAAGGGAGACGGACTCTGTATACATGGACGGAATCTACAAACGCCTATGCACTGAGGACCCGGGGCGACCTCTGGAGAAGCTAACTACTATACTGACACAGACATTACATGAGGCAGCAGCTGAAGCATACCCACACACCCAGCCTGAGCAGAGCCGCCGATTTGGGAGCATGCCTCAGAACAGCTGGTACGCTGAGGAGTGCCGCCAGACTAGAGCCAGACTTCAGAGGGAGGTGTTGTTGGGGGACGTCACTCACAGACAGTCACAGATGGCCTTCCGACGCCTGGTCGGCGGAAGAAGAGGGCTTTTTTGGCTGGACTCGAGCAGGATCTATATCAGCTATTGTTGAGTCAAGACTCGCGTGAGGCGTGGCGGCTCTTTCATGAGCCGTCCCCCCCCCCCCCCCCCCCCCCCCCCCCCCCCCCTTGCTATTTCCTCCACAGAGACTTGGGGTAAGTACGCATCATCTTTGTACACAGTACCTGGACAGCCTCCCCTCCCCAACCCCCCCGACCCATGCCCACATACATGTGTCTTTTTCACTGCTGAGATGGTGAAGAAATCCATTGACAGGATGAAGACTGGGAGAGCATATGATCATGAGGGCCTAGTAGCTGAGCATTTCATGCATGCCAAAGACCTACTAGCAGAGCTTCTACCAGTTATGTTTAACCGTGCCATGTGTGACGGCCTAGCGGACACTTGGAGCCTATCTACAATCGTACCTATCTTCAAATCAGGAGACCCCATGGAGCCTGGGAATTATCGCACTATTATGATTGGGCACACACTGGCACGGTTGTATGTATCCATTCTTGAGCAACAGCTGAGTAGATGGGCAGAGAGGGAAGGAATACGTGCAACTGGGCAGGCAGGATTCAGAAGAGGCTTCTCTACTCTTGACCATATCCTAACACTCAGGGCCATCATCGAGGAAGGCAGATCTCATGGGAGACGGATCTATTGTAGCTTTGTGGACTTCCGCAAAGCTTTCGACACGGTACCCAGAGCTAGACTGATGCGCAGATTAAAGGAAATGGGAGTACCCACAGAACTCATTTGGGGGATCATGGCATTGTACAGATCAGTAGTAGGGCATGTACGCACCCCGGAGGGACTTTCTACACCGGTTCACTCCACTATTGGGGTGAAGCAGGGCTGCCCGCTCTCTCCCACTCTTTTCGGTATGTATGTGGATGAGATTTCTAACTACATTGACAGCGATGGGGATAAAGGTGCTCAGTTGGCAGGGACATGGATTCCACTTTTGTTATATGCTGATGACATAGTGTTGATCTCCGAATCCCCGGAGGGAATGCAACGTCAATTGGATGCTCTGCATACGTTTGCCCACGAAAGTGGTTTGTCTGTCAAGCTAGGTAAAACCAAGGTTATGGTGTTTAATACCACCCCACAGTGGATCAAGAGGTCAGCACCCACACTCACATACGGCCAGGAGACTGTGGAGTACACAGACGCTTACACTTACCTTGGAGTTGTTTTTTTTTTTTTTTTTTTTTTTCCTTTCTTTTTTTTGAGCGGACCTACATTCTCACTCAGAAGAGCAGCAGAAACCAGACTTACTAGAGCCCACGCAGCATTGGGTAGATTGGAGAGGATGTGTTCGCAAGTTCAGTTTCAGGAGCCCCGGACGAAGCTCTGGCTCTATGACACCTTGGTGGCTTCAGCATTGCTCTATGGAACCGAGATATGGGGACCTTCACTGGATCACCACGGGAGGACGGGTCGCTCAGACGGATGGGGGAACATGGAGAAACCTCTCGTCTCTATGATCTCACGGCTCATTAGAGCCAAGGCATCAGTACCACGGGCCATTATCCGAGCAGAGCTAGCGGCCCCCCCACTTGTGGTGGAGGCGCTCACCAGATCAGTCTCCTTCATAAACCGCACATGGGCACTTCCTCGAGAAAGATATGCTCGCATAGCACTTGAAGCCTCTCGACAATTAGCCATACAAGGAGATACAACATGCTGGTATGGGGAGATGACATCATGGTTTCAGGCACATGGGTTCAGCATAGACCGGATGCCACCATTCCATTACTCATTGGATGCACCATCTCTCACCCTTACACAGTGAGAGATCACCAAGCTCATACGCCAAGACCTGACCCAGCTAGACACCAGAAGGACATGGATACAACCAGCACAGGAATTGGGCACGAAGATGGCTTTTTACAAAGACCACCTTCTGCAGCTTACGGAAGATGGTTTTGTGGGGAGACCCAGATACATGGATACCCACTTGTCTCATGGGATACGATGTGCTATTGGCCAGTTACGCACATCTTCTCACCAGTTGCGGATTGAGACGGGGCGATACAGCGGAGTACCAGCAGAGGACAGGACATGCCCCTTGTGTAACATGGAACCTGAGACAGAGCTACACTATACATGTCGCTCCCCCGTCTACTACGAGATACGAGGCCGCTTCCATTGCTTGTTCAGAGAAGGTTTTGGACCACTCTCAAGAGTCATGGGATACGAAGATCAGAGATGTCTGGGTTTGTTCTTGCTCGAGCTGCGCAGACACAGAGATAGCCTGATGAATGGCGAGGCTAGCCAGTCTCAAAGACGGATCACAGACTTCTTCAGAGCAGACACGGGACAGCCGCAGGAGCCACTCCCACAGTAGAGCTCCCCCTCGTCACATACCAGAGGCACACTGATTGATCGAGTGATTGAACTGGGGAAATCCAGGCGCCTGCGACTGCGAAGAACTACACAGCATCGACGCAGGCTACGACAGAAAATTCGGAGCACGCTGGCCAGACATGCACGACGCCCGGTTAGACTACTAACCATGGAGGAAATTGATGAGATTCGCCAACGACCGATGCTAGATCTCTTGTGATTCAGCTATCCCAACAAGCCACCCATTTTTTGCTTGGTCTTTTGCTTGGTTCACATCGATCAACTTAGGACCCCATAGTATATATCTCTGTTTTGTACTGTTGTTAGGTTATTTTGTTACTCTGAGTTTCTATCAGATCCACCACTTTGTAACTTTCGGGTCTCATAGGTCATTATGGCCTTTTGAAGACGTGAATATAACATTTCATTTCTCTCTCTCTCTCTCTCTCTCTCTCTCTCTCTCTCTCTCTCTCTCTCTCTCTCTCTCTCTCTCTCTCTCTCTCTCTCTCTCTCTCTCTCTCTCTCTGCACCATCACTGGCAATCACACGAACGGAGATTAATAAAATCATCCGCCAGGATCTTATACAGTTGGACACTAAGAGGACATGGGTAGACCTTGCACAAGAATTGGGCACGAAGATGGCCGACTACAAAGAAAACTTCCTACAGCTATCTGAAGATGGCTTTGTGATTCGCCCGAGCTACATGGATACCCACCTGTCTCATGGTTTGAGATGTGCTATTGGTCAGATTCGTACATCCTCACACCAGTTGGAAATTGAATTTGGCAGATTTAGGGGAATCCCACCTAAGAGCAGAATTTGCAAGTTATGCGGAATGGAGCCGGAGACAAAATTACACTACATATGCCACTGCACCGTATACTATGAGATACGTGGGCCTTTCCATTGCCTGTTTAAAGAAGGCTTTGGACCTCTAGATAGAGTCATGCAATACCAAGATCAAAGGTGCTTAGGCCTGTGCCTGCTAGAACTACATCAGCACAGGGATAATCTAATGAGAAGACAAAGAGCACTACAGCCTCAGAGGCAGATCACAGATTTCTTCGGATCGAGAGAAGCAGAAATGGAAGGAGAAGCGAGAGGCCAGCAGCGAGCACAAAGGAGTACCCACATTCATACCAAAGGCACCCTCATTGACAGGGCGATTGAGCTTAGGAAATCGAGACGACCACGACCGAGATGCAGAAGCACACTTCACCGGAGGAGATTACAACAAAGGATTAGAAGCATTCTAGCCAAACACCCAGAATGCTCCTAAGAAGTTTATCTAATACTTTGTATTTAGTTTTTCGCATTTATTTTCACATTTTCACACTTTTCAGACATTGTAACAGACTCACCACTTTTGTATCAGTTTGGTCTCATAGGTCACTCTGGCCTTTTGAAGACGTTAATATAACATTTTATTTCATTTGTGTGTGTGTGTGTGTGTGTGTGTGTGTGTCGAGAGGGGGTCCTCTCGACATAGACGCAGATTGCGACAAAGGATCCATACCATACTGGCGCGACATAGGAGCTGTCCCGCCAGAGTGCCTACCCTAGAGGATATTGAATCTCTATAGCCTTTTGGATACTGATGTATTATGTATATGATGCCTCAACTGTCAGAGAGCTCCATTGTATCAGCTCACCCTTTGTATTCCCTTTGTATCAGCTTTTACCCCACCCCTACCCACTATTTTCTTTTCGGTTCTTTGTACTTTTTGAACCCAGACCTGGTATTAGATTCACCACATGTAACCTTTTGGTCTCATAGGTCATTTTGGCCTTTTGAAGACGTTAATATAACATTTCATTTCTCTCTCTCTCTGCTACAAAATTTGGGCGAAGTCAATCCACCAGAGAGGGATGCCTAGGTAGTTGGGCATTTTCAAAGCGGCCTGGGCGGCTCTTACCAAGAATCACCCTCATGAGATGGGATAAAACTCTTTGCGCAAGGTCTCATATTAGACCGTCTTAAAGTGTTTCAAACAAGGAAGACTTCACTGCACCTTGGTGAGGTGTTACTTCAGCATACCTGATTGTAAAAAGCAATACACCTGCTGCAAGTGCCTGAACGCGCAGGGAATTTAAGCAAGGCAAAAGCAGGCAGTAGGCGAAATAAAGCACCCTGCAGGGAGGCCACGTCAGGGACACCATGTAGGTAAACAGTAGGCACAGGCAGGACAGCAGCGACAAGGTATGTGCAGGTCCTCTAGGGTTCGCGCAGGTGGTTGATCTAGATTTCAGACTCTCTGCCAACGTGGCAAAGAGTCCCGCTTACCGGCAACCGGGGTTCTTTTTTAAAGGTAAAACAAACCCCACCCCCCCACCCCGAAGTTTGAACATTAAATGTGTTTGAACACAGGCCTGGGAACGAGCAGACGGGTTATGCTAGTGGCTGAACCTTCACCTCTACCCGTGGGTGCCTCTGTTGGAATCCCAAAGCTGTGTCTGCTGCAATACTTAATCACCTTTTGATTGAGCATGCGCCCTTTGTGGAAGGGGTGGGGCTTGCAAAAAGTTCAAGTGCCCGAAGGATGACCTGTTGCACCGGCCCAGCCAGTGAACACACTCGCCTCATGGAGGACTCTCCATGATGCCACATCCTTGAGAGTCCAATATCTAGTGAGAGCCTCGCGCAGGCTGGACAGCAGCGAGCAGGGATGTGCAGGCTGGGCGGCTGCAGCCGATTAGGGTTCACACAGGTTTTTCAGGTTCGTGCAGGTAAACAAATAGACCGCTGCCCCGCAATTTGCATATGTCAGCCTTGATACCTTACAGTACTGCTTATACCTAAGGAATGATATGTTCAATGAGCATCTCTGATAAGTACCTCCATATGATAAAGAACCCAATAAAACACCATCTAGCAATAACTGTCCAAGTCCTTTTTGCAACGGTTTATCCATTGAAGTCCCTCTTTTACAACTATAAATCATGCAATCAGAATCTCTGACTGCGGGCAGGATGCATGGCTGTCATAAGATCAAAACCCATACAGAGAACCACGTTAAGTATTTAAAGAGATGACCTAAATTTAGAAAAGGCAGGTCCACATCAGCAACTGGTAAAAATGTGTAATGGATTAGATGGAGAGCAATCATGCTTCATTGTCCCTTTCAGTACAAATATGAGCAATCCTTTGTTTAATGTGTACCCATGTTACCAGATGATCAATTGTTTTACACAAACAAAAGTAAATTACTACCTTCGAAACAGTAGTTCAGCAAGTAAAAAAAGAAAACACATTATTTCTCCCCGTCTTAGTACCTTTAGCACTTTGGCTTGCACACTATCACCAACTTTAAAGAGGGCTTCCAAATTGCTGATGCGATTATCCGATACTTGAGAGATATGGCACAGTCCTACCTGGAGAAGTATTTATGTTAGTGCTAACAAGACATTTCAAACCCACCAAAGCAAAAACTATTTTACACCAAGCTAGCAAACTCCTAAGACATACACAACACTAAGGACTGCAGATGATTCACACGGAAGAAAAGACAATATTGCTCAGCTGCTTTCGCTTGCAAGCATTTGAGACACAAATACAAAATGGCATTGTGAAGGAATTCTCCCTCATTTCTTTGATTTTTGATCATGACAAAAATATGGATAACAAATGAGCTCACCCCCTTAAAACTGAAGAGCAGACAACACAAACTGACTAGAGTATATGAAAGTCAGGAAGCAAGGCAAATGGGCAACTAAGAAAGCCAAAATGGCCAACAAGGGCAAATGGACTGCTAGGGAGTTCGGGCAACTAAGAAAGCATCAAGGAGGACATTGCTTTGTAATATGTAGCTCACTCTTATGGGGAGCACCGCGTTTAGATGTGTATTTTACTCTTTCTCGTCCTATAGGTCAACTTTGGCCTACTGGAAATACATCGGCACAGGGAAAATCTAATGAGAAGACAAAGAGCACTACAGCCTCAGAGGCAAATCACAGATTTCTTCGGATCGAGAGAAGCAGGAGGGGAAGGAGAAGCAAGAGACCAGCAACCAGCACAAAGGAGTACCCACATCCATACCAAAGGCACCCTCATTGACAGGGCGATTGAGCTTATGAAATCAAGACGACCACGACCGAGATGCAGAAGCACACTTCACCGGAGGAGACTACAACAAAGGATTAGAAGCATTCTAGGGAGACACCCAGAATGCTCCTAAGAAGTTTATTCAATACTTTGTATTTAGTTTTTCACATTTATTTTCACACTTTCACACTTTTCACACTTAGTACTTTAGTACTAAGGTACCCAGACTTTGTAACAGATTCACCACTTTTGTATCAGTTTGGTCTCATAGGTCATTCTGGCCTTTTTGAAGACGTTAATATAACATTTCATTTCATTTCATTTCTCTCTCTCTCTCTCTCTCTCTCTCTCTCTCTCTCTCTCTCTCTCTCTCTCTCTCTCTCTCTCTCTCTAATATAACATTTCATTTTCTCTCTCTCTCTCTCTCTCTCTCTCTCTCTCTCTCTCTCTCTCTCTCTCTCTCTCTCTCTCTCTCTCTCATAGGTCATTTTGGCCTTTTGTAGATGTCAGTATATCATTTCGCTTCATTTTATCTCGTATACCCGTATTCATTTGTTACCATGAAGGCTGAATGTGGAAACACATGTATGCATAATGCGGTGCGTATAGGTTGCTCTCTCCTCTCTCTTAGAAAGTGAAACAAATAAGGCAAGACAGATGGCGGCGCACTACATGGTCACAAGCAAGAGGATGGCAGCCATTGAAAAGGAGTTGAAAGAATGCAAAGCCCACATGGATGAGTGGAAGAAAGAGAAGAATTTAATTCTTGAATGGAAAAAGAGGGAGAACAGGCCAGGGAACTGGAACGCAAGGAGTTCAGGGATGAAATTCAAGCTTTAAAAAGTAGCATCTCAGCCCTTCGAAAGGAACTCGACGAAACCAAAGAGGGAAGACGCCTTGAAGATGGAGAAATTCAGCCATCAATGATTGACGAGCTGAATAGTATATGAGCACAAGTCAAAGAAATAAAGGAGGAAGGAGAAATGAAGACCTCGTGGATGCAGGTTCTCTCCAAAACGTAAAAGAAAATGGATGAGGCTGAAAAATGGATTGAAGTTGTCAAGAAGGGAAAGGGCAAGGAAATTCCGACTACACCCGACATCATCAACAAAACACTAGAAGAGGAACAACGAAGAAGGGTACGCGCTCTACACGTGAGAGTGACCAACCTAAAAGATTCAGATAAGGTGGACCAAGAGGTGAAGAGCCTCATGTCCATGATGGGGGTGGAGAAACCCTCGCACACACAAGCTTGGAGAGTGGGCAAGAAGAGTGAAGGTAATGGGGAGAGTTCAAAAGAACGGGCTCTCATTTTGCGCTTTCCCTCCATGGAAGAAAAGAAAGACTTTTTAAAGAAGAGGCCAACCCTCAAGAAAACAGGTACCTTTTTAGGAGATGATCTTACACTCTCATAGCTTGCACATATGAGAGAGGTCATGCCAGAGATTATAGCAGCAACGGAGAAGGGAAAGTTACCTTTCTACAGAAATGGACGAGTAGTGATTACAAAGCACCGCTCTACATGACGGTGCGAGACCTCTGGGACCACTCTCAGGATGGCAGTTTGGAACTGTAATGGTTCGTATAGACTTGATGTGGGGGCCTTTAAGGACAGCTTCAGAGATAGAAACATTGTTTTCTACTCAGAGACTCATCAAGCTCCAGGACAGTTGATGCCGCATATATCAGGATACAGATGGGAGACAGCTTGCAGGACATGCACCACAACTGCGCATGGGACTAGAGGATCAGGAGGTGTCGCAGTTCTTTTCAGAGAGAAGCTCCAACCACTACTGCACATAGTTCGGAGAGCTGATCAGGCCAGATACTTGTGGGTGAGGCTGAGCGCAGAGACTGGACGTTTCTTGTACATCGCCATATGCTATTTTCCTCCCAGCACTTCAGTATATGCTTCACCCAGAGGACAGTCTCCTTACTCTGTACTTGATGATGATATCTGGGAGTTCTCCAGAGATGGAGACATCATACTCCTGGGGGATTTCAATGCCCGTACAGGCAGCTCAAAGAGAGTCTTCTATGACACATCAGAGGAGATGCTTAGAGAGCTAGAGCCAGAGGAGATGGGACTTGAGAGATGCTCACACGACACAGAGCATACAAAGTATGGGAGATACCTGAGAGAGATGACGACTACTCACAGTTTAGCCATACTGAATGGCTTAACGACTTTCCCATTGTCTACAGGTTTTACTTGTTTTCCACACAGACATGGGTCCAGCACTGTAGACTATGTTCTGTCACATCCGAGCTTTATCTCTCACATTTAGGATTTCACAATGGGGCCCATGCCTGTTGGGATAGCAGTGGATCATGCACTTTTAACATTATCAGTCTCCTTTGAGTACAATACATCTCAGGCCTCACGGGGTGATAGACATCCACGCTATACTTTTACACCAGAGACTGACTCAGTCTATGTAGAGGAGATACATAGGCTTTTATGCACATCAGAGCCAGTATACACAGTGGAGGAGATCACATCTATGCTGATAGTGACATTACATGGGGCAGCAACAGAGGCATATCCACACACTCAGCCTAGGCAGAGACGTCGTTTTGGGCACATGCCTCAGAACAGCTGGTATGATGAGGAGTGTCGAAAGACGAGAGCTCAGATACAGCGGGAGCTTACATTGGGAGTGATCACCTATAGACAGTCTCGCATTGCTACACGACGACAAGTGCGACGGAAGAAGCGAGCTTTCTTGGTCCAGATGGAGCAAGATTTATATCAGCTCTTCCTTAGTAGAGATTCAGGAGAGCCTTGGCGTCTATTCCATGAGAAATCTCCCCCACCAGTAGTTACTTCTATAGAGATATGGGGGCAGTATGCAGCATCTTTATACACTGTACCTGGACAACCACCACTACCAGACCCACCACAGCCCTGTCCAGCTACGACCACCTTCTTTACCACTGAGATGGTAAAGGAGGCCATTGACAGGATGAAGACCAGACGGGCACAGGATCATGACGGTTTGGTAGCAGAGCACATTATACATGTTGGGGATTTGTTGGCAAAGATGCTTGCACGGCCATTCAACCGTGTCATGTGTGAGGGCTTCCCTGAGTCTTGGAGATTATCTACTATTGTACCTATCTTCAAAACAGGAGACCCCACAGTGCCGGGGAATTACCGTACTATCATGGTAGGACACACATTGGCACGGTTATATGCATCCATCCTCGAGCATAGGCTGAGCAGTTGGGCAGAGATTATGGGCATACAGGCACCTGGCAGGCTGGTTTAAGAAGGGGTTTCTCCACACTAGATCATGTCTTTACACTCAGAGCTATCATTGAGGAGGGTCGAGCACATGGTAGACGGATATACTGCAGCTTTGTGGATTTCCGCAAAGCTTTTGACACAGTACCGAGGGCGAGATTGATGCACCGACTTATGGCATTGGGGGTACCCACAAAGCTGATGTGGGGGATTATGGCATTGTACAGTTCAGTGATGGGTCATGTACGCACATCAGAGGGGATATCTGACATAGTTCACTCCACTATCGGAGTAAAACAGGGATGCCCACTGTCCTCTACTTTATTTGGTATGTATGTTGATGGGGTCTCTGATTGTATTGACAGAGGAGGAGATAGAAGTGCTCAGCTTGCTGGGCCATGGATCCCTCTTTTATTGTATGCTGACGATATCGTGTTGATATCAGACTCGCCAGAGGGTATGCAGAGACATTTGGACGCATTGCATAGTTTTGCAGAGGATAGTGGATTGTCTGTCACCCTTGGTAAAACCAAGGTCATGGTATTTAATACCACGCCACAGTGGGTTAGGAGATCAACACCTACTTTGACATATGGGCAGGACAGTATGGAGTACACTGATGCATACACATATCTTGGGGTGGTCTTTAGTGGACCGAGGTTCACACTGAAAGTGGCAGCAGACACTAGAATGACTCGTGCCTATGCAGCCCTAGGTGGTTTAGAGAGGATTTGTTCGCATGTTCAGTTCCAGGAACCTCGAACAAAGCTCTCGCTTTTCGATACTTTGGTCGCTTCAGTTATGCACTACGGCGTTCAGGTTTGGGGACCGTCTATTGCCAGTGCTGGATTGAGTAATATGGAGAGACCCCTGATATCTATGATTTCTAGGCTGATTAGAGCCAAGGCCTCAGTCCCACATGACATCATACGAGCGGAGCTGGCTGCCCCACCTATGGAGGTTGAGGCACTCACCAGATCAGTATCATTTGTACACAGCTTATGGGACACCACCAGGGACAGCTATGCCAGGCTTGCTCTTGAGTCATCCAGACAGCTGGCATTACAGGGAGATACATCATGTTGGTATGCACAAATGAGCTCATGGTTTCAGAGGCATGGTTTTAGCATGGACAGGGTGCCCCCTTTCCAGTATTCTCTTGATGCACCATCCTTGGCTCTTACACGGATGGAGACTACTAGACTCATTCGGCAGGATCTTATCCAGCTTGATAGCAAGAGGACATGGATAGAGCCATCACGGGAGTTGGGTACGAAGAGGGTTTTCTATAGAGAGCATCTTCTTCAACTCAGGACAAACGGATTTGTCACACGGCCCAGTTACATCGGCACACATCTATCTCATGGGTTACGATGTGCTATAGGCCAGATTCGCACATCTTCACACCAGCTTGGGATTGAGACAGGTAGATTCAAAGGCATACCAGCAGACAGTAGGATATGTCAGTTATGCCATGCAGAGCTAGAGACGGAGTTTCACTACATATGTCGCTGCACAATCTACTATGAGATACGGGGACGCTTTCATTGTCTATTCAGAGACGGTTTTGACTCATTAGATAGAGTCATGAGATATCAGGATCAAAGATGTCTCGGATTATTCCTACTTGAGATTCAGAGACATAGAGACGCTCTATTGAATGGGCAAAGACAGAGACAGTCCCAGAGATGCATCTCAGATTTCTTCAGTCTGAGTACCACAGAGGCAGAGGGGACACCACCACCAGAGAGTCGGTTCCCATCCATACACACACCAGCGGTACTCTCATTGATCGAGCTATAATGTTAGGGAGATCGAGACGACCGCGACTGAGGAGGGGAGCCACGCAGCACCGGCGGAGATTGCGGCAGAGGATCCACAGGATTCTAGCACGACACCCAGAGTGTCGATCAGGATAGGCTTCATGCTACTGCTGTATTGTATCATGATGACACTTATCCCCACTTTGTACCCTTATGGCATGATACCATTGCTCAGCCTACCAGCCACCCATAGGAGTCGGTAGCTCTCCTATAAGTTCTTTGTTTGTAGTTTTCTTTGTTTGTACCCAGACTTGGTACTGGACTCATCATTGTAATCAGTTGGTCTCATAGGTCATTTTGGCCTTTTGTAGACGTTAATATGGAAAGAGCAAGAAGAGATGAAGGCACAAATCGATCTCCTTCATGCTTCAATCACATCCCTCACCCCCGAAAAAGGAGAGATTAAAGAGGAGGCTAAGGAAGCCCTCAAGGAGGAGATCACCAAAGCCCTCACCGCAAGCATTGAGGAAAAATTAGAGGCCACCAAAGAAGGATGGGTCGAAGTGGTCAAAAAGAACATCAAGAAGGTTGCAAGAGAGCAAGCCCAAAAAGATGAGGTACTCATCGTACACACAACCATCGAGGAGGAGAAGATGCGACAAGCTCGCCGTCTCAATGTGCGAGTGACCAGCATCAAAGAAGAAGAAGGGTCTACACCCGAGAGCGATGGGAAAGCTTTATGCAAGAAAGTGGGATACAAGGAAGAAGAAATCCCTTTCTCCAAAGTTTGGAGAGCCGGCAAAGATCAAAAGAAGAGAGCTCTCATCCTCCAATTCGCCTCCGAGGAGTCTCGAACTTCTTTCCTCCGAAAGAGGGTCATCTTGAGAGGGCTAGAAGGCCCCCCGATTTATCTTGATGATGACCTCACAAAGATGCAACAACATCACCGTCGCGCGTGCATGCCTAGAGTCCACCAAGACCGCAAAGAAGGGAAGAAGGCAGTATATCGAGATGGTAGGGTTATCATTCATGGCAAGACCATCGCATAAGGACTCGCGGCCTGTGGGACACACGAGGAGATTCATGTCACGGTTTGGAATTGCAATGGAGACCTATGGACACACCCAGAGAGACTTGAGGAGGTGATGAGAGGTCGAGACATCATTCTACTTACAGAGACACACGAGAGCCCAGAGAGAGGGCTACCACGGATACATGGATTCCAGTGGGAGTCTCTACATCGGGGATGTATGCGCCAGCACACCACTCGTGGCTCAGGAGGAGTGGCCATACTCTTTAGACAGGGGCTTCACAGCAGACTACAGATTGTTGCCCGGGACCCACAGGCCCGCTACATGTGGATTCGCCTCGAGCTCTCACGAGACAGGATCGTCTACATTGCCCTTTGCTACTTTGCTCCCACAGGCTCCAGATTCGCCCCTATTGAGCAGGAGTCACCGTACGCAGGCCTCACGGAGGAGATTATGGAGTACTCCACACTGGGTGAAGTCTTCCTTATGGGAGACTTCAATGCTCGTACGCGCAGTGAGCAGTGTGAGGCATATGACCACGAGGACCCAGAGGCACTACACACTCTAGATGAGGAGGCTACTATGAGAGATACAGCAAACAGAGCTCCAGTCACAACCTACGGACGACATCAACTTCGACTTGGCTCCCAGCACCGTCTCCTTATTTAGAACGGGATGGTCCAGTGGCCCACCTCAGGGGGCCTGACTTGTATGCCACATGGAGTTGCAGAGGGAGGGGGGAGTACAGTCGACTATATTCTGGGACCCAGGGAGGCTACACACCTTATCACATCCTTCACCATTCCACCCATACCCATCGGAGCCGACCACACATACCTCTCTTTCTCCATCACCGGAGATACCATCCCACACAGCTCCACAGCACACACTCTACACACCACCATCCATTTCACACATGAGCTAGCCTCTCTTTACTCGGCCGAGGTCAAGCATGGCCTATGCCTCCTCCACCCATCCACACCACTCTCAGTTCTCACATCACATATCTCTTCCGTTCTCCACACTTCAGCTATTAGCTCCTTTCCACACACCACTCACACAGGACGCACTCCCCCCCCCGGGACTATGCCTCAGAACCGCTGGTATGATGATGAGTGCAGAGAGCTATACCGACGCCTCCGCGCACAGCGAGCCTTAGGAGAGATCACAGAGAGAGAGGCCAGACGGCATATGAATACGCTGACACGCCAAAAGCGACGAGCATTCGAAGAGGCACAGGAGCTTGAGCTATACCGCCTATTCATGAGCATGGATAGCGCGACGGCATGGCGCACCCTGCGCGAGCGACGTCCGACTACAGCTATTGAGGATCCACAGATATGGCATGATTATGCAGAGCGACTTTACGAGGTGCCAGGACAGCCTCCTATCCCACAGCCACACGAGCCACGCCCCACGTGCTCCTCCTTCTTTACAACACAGATGGTAGAGAGGGCCATACGCCTCATGCAGCACAGACGATCAGCTGACCATACTGGATTACAGAGTGAGCACATCATTTATGCGGCCTCCACTCTAGCCCCGTTGATTGCACATGTCTTCAACCGGGCTATAGGGGAGGGCTTCCCAGAGGAGTGGACACAGCACACCATAGTGCCTATACACAAATCTGGCGACACCCTGGATCCAGGGAACTACAGGACTATCATGATTGGCCACACGATGGCCAAGCTATATGGAGCAGTACTTGAGGCACAGCTCAGCTACTACGCAGAGATCGAGGGTTTACGAGCTCCAGGCCAGGCAGGTTTCAGACGAGCTTTCTCCACCACTGATCACATCTTCGTTCTGCGCTGCCTCATTGATGGGGCAAAGGCGCGGAAGAAGAGGCTTTACTGCTGCTTTGTGGATTTCCGCAAGGCCTTTGACACAGTCCCACGCGAGAGACTCTTCCAGCGCCTTCACAGCATTGGGGTACCAACAGAGATGATTTGGGCCATATATACTCTCTACGAGAAGGTGATGGGTCGAGTTCGTTGCCCAGGCGGTTTTTCAGAGACCATTGCTAGCACCATTGGTGTTAAGCAAGGATGCCCACTCTCCCCGACACTCTTTGGGCTCTACAGCGACGAGATCTCCGACTACATACTGGGAGCAGGGGGAGAGGGGAGCGACTTGGCAGGTACTCCGGTCCACATCATGTTATATGCTGATGATATTGTGTTGATTTCAGAGTCACCCGAGGGCTTGCAACGCCATCTTGAGGCCTTGGACGAATTCAGCACACACAGGGGGTTGACTATGAACCTTGGCAAAACCAAGGTTATGATCTTTCACACATCCAGTGCAGTGAGGAGCGCTGCCACCTTCACAGCAGCAGGAGGACAGGTTGATGTAGTCACCTCCTATGTCTACCTTGGCATCACATTCACCAGCCTACCAGGACCCTTCACTATGAGGCAGGCTGCTGCTGACAGGCTCATCCGAGGATATGCAGCTCTGGCCATGCTAGAGCGGAGATGCCAGCAGGCACACTTTCAGGAACCCGGCACGAAGGGGTGGCTTTTCCACACCTTAGTCACCCCGGCCTTGATGTACTCGGCGGCAGTATGGGCACCAGGATTGACAGCTGACCAGTGGACACAGCTTGAGAGGCCACAGATATGTATGATCTCACGCTTGCTCCGCAGCAAGAAGACAGTGCCACATGACATTATTAGAGCCGAGCTCGCCACACCACCCATGGTGGTAGAGGCACTATTCCAGACAGTCTGCTTCATCCAGAGGATGAGAGAGCTACCTCCTGATAGACTTACTCGTAGAGCATTTGAGGCAGCTAGACAGCTATCAGAGAGTGGGCATGAGAGAGCATGGTACTCACAGGTCAGAGCATGGTTTGAGGGACACGGTCTTGACATGGAGAGCCTACCACCTTTCCAGTACGACCCCCACTCACCATATGTTCACCTCTCTCGCAGTGAGAGGAACTTGGTACTGAGACAAGATCTGTGGCAGCTATACACTAGGAGAGTCTGGGAGTCACCTGGCTTGGGGACGAGGATGTCAGATTACAGAGACCAGTTTCTCACCATATTGTCTGGGGGGTTCATACAGAGACCACGCTACATGGACACATATATGCCACATAGCTCACGGGTGGCGATTGGTCAGCTGAGAGTGGCTTCACACAGGTTAGAGATTCAGATCGGGAGACATACTGGTGTCCCCAGGGAGGAGCGCGTCTGCAGAGCCTGCACAGAGGAGGTGGAGAGTGAGGAGCACTTTGTATGTAGATGCAGAGCATACACTGAGATCAGAGGCAGGTATGAGGCCCTATTCAGAGGACAGCCCACTCTCCGAGAGATCATGGACTCTCGGGATCAGAGACAGCTCGGACGATTCTTACTAGAGATACAGAGCCATCGGGACACACTACTACAGCCACACACAGCTACACAGACAGAGGGGAGACAGTCGCAGCTCACAGACTTCTTTCAGAGGATTACCGCCCCTCCCCCACCAGACACTCAGAGGGGAGTGACACTCCCACAGGCGGAGGTGAGCCGAGCTAGACGACGACCACGAGTCACAGGCTACAGGGGCGCGCGCTCCCACCACCGACAGATCGAGGAGATCCGAGCCCGGGAGCGTCGTGCCACTGAGGAGCGAGTGGCCCAGATGAGGGCCGACCCGACAGCTTTCATCCGGGCAGCCTTCGCACCAGACCCGCCCATGTACCACATCTTACATCCCCCCATTAGTACAGGATGGAGCTAGATAGCTTGATGCATTCTCATGATTGTACTACCTTGAGCATATAGACATGCATATACCCCTAGAGATAGAGCTCCATCCCTCCTCAGATACCCCACTACCTACATTCAGTTCAGTTTTGTATCAGTTTTGTTTCATTTGTCTTTCCGATAGACGGATGACATACACACCATGTACATTTGATTTGTCTCATAGGCCGATTTCGGCCTGACATAGACGTTAAAAATCTTTCTTTCTTTCTTTCTTTCTTTCTCTCTCTCTCTCTCTCAGGTGTGTGTGTGCGCTAATAAGAAGAGGAATATGGTATAACCTTCCTATCACCAAAGTGTGGTAGATTAGTTATGCCATTCCCTCTTGAATAACAGGTCTTATAGTTCAACTCTCCTCATCGGGTAGATCTTTTGGGTCTCTTGGGATAGTTTCCTACGACGTAAAAATTCTTTTCTTCTCCTACTCCCCCTCCTCCTCCTCCTCTCTCTCTCTCTCTCTCTCTCTCTCTCTCTCTCTCTCTCATTCGATTAAATCCACCAAGATTGTATTAGTTTGGTATCATAGGTCATTTTGGCCTTTTGAAGACATTTAATATAGCATTTTATTTCATTTTTCTCTCACAAAGGAGGCTTGGACAAAAGATTCGTTCTTCTTGTTTCCTTGTTTATGCATGTTTTGTGTGTCTGCCTGCATGTATATGTATGAGTTTGTGTGTGCAAGTGGTGGTGTAATGCGAGGGGCAGCACGTGCCAATGGAAAAGAACAGATCGAAGAACTTTAAGCACTTGAAATAACAATTGAACTGAAACAGATACATGACACACGAGACGAGGAGTGACGGAGTTCCACCCCGAGAGAGCACTCGCCCCAAACCCTGGCTCAACAAGGTACAATCCCTGCGGCTCTGCTCTACTTCTCCCATTGGGTGGAATACTAGAGTAAGAGCCCAGGCCACATATTTAAAAGCCCTTGGCCTCTCCAAAGAAGTTACATGAAAAGCTTCAATTTCTAAAAGCATATAGTCGCAAAAATTGACACCCAAATCTGCCAACGCGTTTCACGGAAATCCATACAACTGCCACATCATGAACGTAAAATGCGGAATTCCATACATATGCCACGTCACCACTTTGTAGTGCAATTTGCGGGCACATCACCAACTGCTACGCAAGTCTTCTTTATGTATGATTGGGACCTGCTTTATTCTCATAAGTTGATAAAACCTCTTCAATAAGTTGCCCGATTCAGCGAGTGTCGCTAAGTTGGTCACACTTCTTCTATTGCTTCTTCCTTGGGTTTAGGCCCCTCGATCTTCAGTGGCTTGACACGTCAGCAATTTGTGACAAGTGGGTGATTGTCTTTGAGTGTGTGTGTGCTTAGGTGCTTGCTTGTGTGTGGTGATGTGGATTTGTGATTGTCTGCATGTTTCTGCTCTCTCTCTCTCTCTCTCTCTCTCTCTCTCTCTCTCTCTCTCTCTCTCTCTCTCTCTCTCTCTCTCTCTCTCTCTCTCTCCGGCTGCCCCCGCCCCTTGCACCCCCGCCGCCCCTGCACCTGCCCCCTGCTTGCGCGCTACCCCCTACACCCCCACCCTTTGCTCCCCCGCTGCCCCTGCACCCGCCCCCTGCTCGCGCGCCAACCCAACCTAACCTAGCGCGTAGCGAGAGAGAGAGGGGAGGGGAAAAGTAGCGTAGAGAGAGAAAGAGGGGGAAAAACAGGGCGTAAAGAGAGAAAGAGGAATTGCATAGAGAGAGAAAGAGGACAATGTTGCGTAGAGAGAGAAAGAGGGCAGAGCGTAGAGAGAGAGAGAGGTAGAGAGTTTGTGAGCGTAGAGAGAGAAAGAGGGGTTTTATAAAATAAAATTTAAAAAAAAAACTGCAAGCATAGATAGAGAAAGCCCGTCGCCCCTCGCCCTCCCTCGCCCCTTGCCCCTCCACCCTCCCCTCGCCCTCGCCCCCTGACTGCTCGCCCTCCACCCTCACCGACGACTGCTCGCCCTCGTCCTTTCCAAAGGTGCTTGTCCAAGCTGCTAGTCCAACAAAAAATTTTCGCCCTTTCCAAAGGTGCTCGCCGCTCGCCGTCAGGTAGAGCTGCTCGCCTTCAGGTAGACACGAATTGCTCGCCTTTCGGGCGACAATTAAGCATGAGGAAGCTGAACGATAAAGCCAACCCCCTAGAGGATGCCATCCAAAAGTGCAAAGAGGAAATGACGGAGACCATTACCAAGATGAACCGAAATCTATTGGGCACAATAAAAATGCTCGAAGGACGCGTTTTAATTCAAGAAAGCAAGATATATGCACTGGAAGATCCGGTGACGACTCAGGATGAAGAGATTGCGTCACTCAAGAAGGATCTCGTCGAAGGACGATCAAGAAACACACGGGAAGAGGGCGAATTGCAACCCTCAGTAATCGAAGAAATCAACACGATCAAGGAGCAAGTACGGGCCATCAAAGAGGGAGAAGAGCAACACAAAGACATGACGACTTCTTGGGTAGATATTCTTACAAAAACTCAACAGAAGGCAGATGAGGCCGAGAAATGGATCGAGGTTGCCAAGAAAGGAAAAGGCAAGGAGATAACGCCCACGTCCACACCCACAATCATTAATCTGACACTAGAGGAGGAGCAATGAAGACGTGTGCGCGCTTTACATGTGAGAATTTGCGCTCTTAAAAGACAAAGACAATGTGCACGAGGAGGTAAAAGAACTCATGGCCTTGATGGGGGTTCATGATCCGACGCACACAAGAGCTTGGAGAGTCGCCACATAAAAAAAAGTGGAAGCAATGGGGAAACCTCAAAAGAAAGGGCACTCATCCTCCGTTTTCCCTCCATGTAAGCGAAGAAGTCCTTGAAGAAAAGGCCAACTCTTAAAGAGCCGGGCATCTTTCTCAGGGATGATCTTACCCTCTCGCAGATCGCTCATATGCAGGAGGTAATGCCGGAGATTCGAGCAGCAAGGCGAAAAGGCAACCGAGATGGAAGAGTGGTAATACTAGAGCGATGCTCCACATGACGGTGCGAGACTTATGGGACCACACTCAAAATGGCTTCCTGGAATTGTAATGGATCTATGCGTCTTGATGTGGGTGCTTTTGAGGATAGTTTTATTGAAAGAGACATCATCTTCTACTCTGAGACACATCAGGCCCCTGGGCAATCCCTGCCTCACATCAATGGATACAGATGGGAGACAGGAGACGTGATCGAAGCACAGAGGACGGGGCTCAGGGGGAGTGGCACTCTTATTAAGAGAGGATCTGCAGCCAATATGTATCCGCACGGATGAGCAGGCTAGGTACATGTGGGTGACATTGAAAGCAAAGACAGACATATATCTTTACATTGCTATTTGCTACTTTCCCCCGAGTACGTCAGTCTACGCATCACCCAGAGGACAGTCCCCCTTTTCTATTTTGGATGATAACATATGGGAGTTCTCTAGAGATGGTGACATTATCATTCTAGGGGACTTCAATGCTAGGACTGCCCATCACCAGACAGTGTTCTATGATACTTCAGAGGAGATGTTGAGGGAGCTAGATGTTGAGACAGGCTTGTCCAGACTATAGTAGGATGTGGAACATACTAAGTATGGACGGCACCTGATAGATATGGGCACTGCGCATGGACTGGCCATCTTAAATGGCCTACAGAGGTTTTCAGCTGCGGGCGGTTTCACATGCTTCCCACACAGACATGGAGCCAACACAGTGGATTATGTCATGGCACAGCCGAATCTCATCTCTAGTATCCAGGATCTCATAGTTGGGCCCAGACCGGTTGGGTGGCAATGGATCATGCTCTTGTGTCAATGACCATCTCCTTCCAGTTCAGTGTGGCACACAGGCCACGGGTAGCAACCCCTACTCGCTACATCTTCACGCGGGAGACGACTCTGTATACATAGACGGGATCTACAAACAATTATGCACTGAGGAACCAAGGCGACCACTGGAGGACCTTACTACTATACTGACACAGACATTACATGATGCAGCAGCAGAGCAAAGACGCCTTTCAGGGAGCATGCCTGAGAACAGCTGGTAGGATGAGGAGTGTCGCCAGACTAGAGCTAGACTTCAGAGGGAGGTACTTTTGCAGGACATCACTCACAGATTGACTTTCGACGCTTGGTGCGGCGGAAGAAGAGGGCATTTTTGCCTCGACTAGAACAGGATCTGTACCAATTATTCTTGAGTCAGGACTCGCGTGAGGTGTGGCGGCACTTTCATGAGCAATTCCCCCCCCCCCCCCCCCCCCCCTACCGTTACCTCTACAGAGACCTGGGTTCAGTACGCATCATCTTTGTACACAATACCTGGACAATCGCCCCTTCCCGACCCCCCCGATCCATGCCCACACACATGTGCTTTTTTCACCGCCCGCTGAGATAGTGAAGAGAGCCATTGACAGGATGAGGACTGGGAGAGCATATGATCATGATGGCCTAGTGGCTGAGCATTTCATACATGCCAAAGATCTACTAGCAGAGCTTCTAGCACTTATGTTTAATCGTGCCATGTGTGAGGGCTTGCCTAATACTTGCAGCCTATCTACGATTGTACCTATCTTCAAGTCAGGAGACCCTATGACGCCTGGGAATTATTGCATTGTCGTGATTGGACACACACTGGCACGGTTGTATGCATCCATTCTTGAGCAGCAGTTGAGTAGATGGGCAGAGAGGGAAGGAATACGTGCAGATGGGCAGGCAGGGTTCAGGAGAGGCTTCTCTACTCTTGACCATATCTTGACACTCCGGGCCATCATCGAGGAGGGCAGATCTCATGGCAGACGGATCTGCTGTAGCTTTGTGGACTTCCGCAAAGCCTTTGAAACAATACCCAGAGCTAGATTGATGCGCAGACTACAAGAGATGGGAGTACCCACAGAGCTCGTTTGGGGGATCATGGCATTGTACAGATCAGTAGTTGGCCATGTACGCACCCCTGAGGGACTATCTACACCGGTTCACTCCACTATTGGGGTGAAGCACGGTTGCCCACTCTCTCCTACTCTATTCGGTATGTATGTAGATGAGGTTTCTGACTACATTGAGAGCGATGGTGATAGAGGTGCACAGCTCGCAGGGACATGGATCCCACTTTTGTTATATGCTGATGATATTGTGTTGATCTCCGAATCTCCGGAGGGGATGCAACGTGAATTGGATGCTTTGCATAGGTTTGCCCAGGAAAGTGGTATGTTTGTCAACCTTGGTAAAACCAAGGTTATGGTGTTTAATACCGCCCCACAGTGCATCAGGAGGTCAGCACCTACATTCACATATGGCCAGGAGACTGTGGAGTACACAGATGCTTACACTTACCTTGGAGTGGTTATAAGGAGACCGGCATTCTCACTCAGGAGAGCAGCAGAGACCAGATTGACTAGAGCCCGTGCACCATTGGGTAGATTGGAGAGGATGTGTTCATAGGTTCAGTTTCAAGAGCCTAGGACGAAGCTCTGGCTCTTTGACACCTTGGTGGCTTCTGCATTGCTCTATGGAGCTGAGATATGGGGACCTTCATTGGATCATCACGGGGGGTCGGGTCACACTGATGGATGGGGGAGCATGGAGAAACCTCTGATCTGTATGATCTCACGGCTCATTAGAGCCAAGGCATCAGTACCACATGCCATTATCCGAGAAGACCTAGCGGCCCCCCCATTAGTGGTTGAGGCGCTCACCAGATCAGTCTCCTTCATACACCGCATGTAGGAACTTCCTAGAGACAGATATGCTCGCATTGCACTTGAGTCCTCGACCATTAGGCATGCAGGGAGATACAGCATGTTGGTATGGGGCGATGACATCATGGTTTTAGGCGCATGGGTTCAGCATAGACAGGTTGCCACCCTCCCAGTACTCACTGGATGCACCATCTCTCACTCTTACACAGTCCGAGATCACCAGGTTCATCCGTCAACACCTGACCCAGCTACCAGGAGGACATGGATACAGCCGGCGCAGGAGCTGGACACGAATATGGCTTCCCACAGAGAGCATCTTCTCCAGCTTACGGAGTATGGTTTTGTGACAAGACCCAGATACATGGACACCCACTTATCTCATGGGATAAGATGTGCTATTGGCCAGTTACGCACATCTACACACATCTTTTCACCAGCTGCGGATTCAGACTAGGAGATACAGGGGAGTACCAGCAGAGGCCAGGACTTGCCCCTTGTGTGACATGGAGACTGAGACAGAGTTGCACTACACATGTTGCTGCCCCGTCTACTACGAGATACGAGGCCGCTTCCATTGCTTGTTCAGAGAGGGTTTTAAACGAGAATCGAGAGTCATGGGATGTGTGGATCAGAGATGCTTGGGTTTGTTCTTGCTCGAGCTGCGCACAGAGATAGCCTGATGAATGGAGAGGCTAGCCAGTCTCATAGACGGATCACAGATTTCTTTAGAGCAGACACTGGACAGCCGCAGGAGCTACTACCACAGCAGAGCTCACTTTCGTCTCTCACCAGAGGCACACTGATCGACCGAGCGAGTGAGTTGGGGAAATCCAGGCACCCACGACTGCGGAGCACTACAGAGCATCGACAGAGGCTCCATCAGAAGATTCGGAGCACTCTGGCCAGGCATGCACGACACCCGGTCAGACTACTGACCATGGACGAGATTGATGAGATCCGCCAACGCCCAATGCTAGAGCTCCTGTGATTTAGCTATCCCGGCAAGCTGCCCCTTTTGCTTAGTTCACATTGACCAGTCTAGGATCTCATAGTATTTTTTGTTTTGTTTTGTTATGTTGTTAGTTAGTTTGTTACTCTGACTTTGTATCAGATCCACCACATTGTAACTTTCTGCTCTCATAGGTCACTTTGGCCTTTTGAAGACGTTAATATAACATTTCATTTCATTTCTCTCTCTCTCAGCCTGTATATGTGGGTGAGAATGAGGCCAAAGACTTGCAGATACCTATATATTGCTATACGCTATTTTGCACCTAGTACGTCGTCACAAACGGATGACGTGGCATGACCAACTAATAAGATGGTTCCAACTTATGAAGAACTACCGAGGGGCCAAAGGGACACCTAGCATTAAAAATAATGCATAAAGACCTACTAACGTGGCTGTTGTACAGACGGCCGTGATTTGCGCTGACTGCTGCACGGGCGGCCGTAAAACGCATTGACTGCTGACGTGGAAGAACTGTATGGAATTCTACCAGTTACACTGACTGCTTTTTGCTGGTAGATTTTGGCCAAGTTGCTTTTGAGTTTACTGCTTTTGGGGCTCTGCTTTTAGCATCCCTTGCATCAATAAATAAGTCCCAGGGGTCTCACTTTTCCAACCATCTGGACGCAGAGTCTGAGAGCAAGCACCCACGCGAGTTGTACTTTCCTCAAAGATTAATATACAAAGAAATAATAAGAGAATCCCATGTCTTGTTGACTTCCTCCAGAGAGAAAAAAAAAATTCTAACTCTACGAGCTTTTCCTGCAGGTCTTAAAGTTCCACCTGCTTGCTTCTCTCTTGGCTTGTCATGGCTTCTTCTCATATCTTCCCAGAGTCGTCCTCCTTTACATAGAAAGAGAGGAGACCATGCTCACAGAACATGACATACGAAGTTTTCTTGGCCTTTGTTCCTATTATCGGCATTTCGTTCCAGCCTTTGCCGCCATAGTTGGTCCTCTCCATGATTTAACGAAGAAGCGGATTCCATTCCATTGGGAACCTCGACAAAAACAAGCTTTTGAAAAGCTTTAATATCTACTCAGCCACGGACATATTCTCACCGTCCCTGATCTTCGCAAACCTTTCGTGGTGTATTGCGATGCATCTGGAGATTGTGTAGGAGCATATTTGAACCAAGAGGGTCACGCCATAGCCTACGAAAGTCGGCGCCTCAGAGATGCGTAGTTGCATGCTTCCATTTATGAGAAAGTGCTAGAGGCAGTAATTCATGCTCTTTCCATTTGGAAACATTATCTTTTAGGAGCTGATTTTATAATTAAAACAGATCATCAAAGTCTTCGCTACTTTCTTACATAGAGAAAGTTATCAGAAAAGCAAATGAGATGGGCAAACTTTCTTAAAATGTTTCATTTTCAGATTTTACATACTTCTAGAACAAAGAATGCAGTTGCAGATGCTCTTTCCGGGAGTCCAAAGATCAATGCAATGACAACTATTTATCATGAGGAACTAGAATCTTTCAATGAGATGTATCCTCAAGATCCAGACTTCGCTACAATCTAGGCAAATCTTCAAGCTCGTCATTCAAGGTCACCTTATTCCAGTAGAGACGATACAAGGTCACTAGTCAAGTTTGGGTTCCATCGAATCCAAATCAATACATGTTAACTCAATTTCCAGGTTGCAGATTAGTCCTTTCTCTCTTTGCAAGGGTAAAATTTGGAAGTCTCATTTGCTGACTCACTTACCTCAGATTGACTTGATATACACAGAATAATCACAATAGTTAGCAAAAATTGTACAGTCTTTGAGAGAAAACACATAAAATTGACACAAGAACCAGGTTGCATGCAAAGAATTGGGAGCTTGATAGGAGTTGAATTCAAGTCAAGTGGAAAAATGGATAACAATCTAATCCAGTAAGTCCTCTATCTAGGGCTTAACAAGTCTATATGAACCTTAGATCTAGTCGTACACTAGCAAATCAAGGCGTACTTGGAGAATAATTATCCCTATGTCGGGAATCAGGGAATTGCTGCTACCGCTAGTGCTGTCGAAAGATATTTCTTTTGGCCAATACTCTGAGCAGACATTGAAAAATATGTAGTTCAGATTTTTAAACATCATGGATTGCCAAAAACTAGTGTCAGCGATAGAGATCCTCGCATGACTAGTTTATTTTGGCAAGCACTATTCGAAAATTTGGGAACTAAGCATGATTTTTAATCAGCTTATCACCCTCAACTGGTAAAGCTCCATCCAAAATCATATATGGGAAGCCACTCTTACTCCTTATTTTGATTACCAAAGAGAACATTTTTCCCGCAGACGAATTTGTGCGTGATATTGATACCGCCTATCAACAAGTAAAACAAGTGATTCTTCGTACTCAAGAGCAGTAGAAGAGAAAAGCAGACAAGCACACAAGGAACCTCAATCTTGAGAAAGGACAATATGTTCTACTTAAGTTTGAGAAAGCTAGATTGAAAAAGCACGTCAGAAAAGGGAAAGTTGTTAACCTTTCCCATAGATTTTACGGCCCTTTCAAAATTACAGATAAAGTCAATGAAGTGACTTTTAGATTGGACTTGCCTTTGCATTGGCGCATCCATAATGCTTTTCATGTAAGTCTCCTTCGACCATATGTTGGTCCTCCTCCAATGGCTCCAGTACAAGAAGATCCTCCAGAAGTCGAAGAGACCGAGGAAATCCTTCAACTAGAACACATAATACACCACTCAGAGAGACAACTAAAGTCTGGGAGACTACATTGAAAGTATTCAGTCAAGTTCAAGAATTACACCCTTTAGATGCAAAGTGGATGACTAAGTCAGACCTCAAGGATTACCCGGACATCCTACACAGTAATGTTGACGCTCTATAGTTGAGGTCAAACTGTTTAGAACCAACAGGGATGTGATGTCAGTTTTCGTAAATAATTAAAATCTTTATCGGATAAATAATTATTTATTTAGTTGTGTGCACATCAAAATAGAATTAGTAGTTCTAGGGCCTCAGGTGTGCCCGAATGCGACATAGAACACCTTAGGGGGACCCTAGCAGAAACATACCCTGAAGCCCTAGTGATTGGGAAATCGGGCCTTCAATAAGGGGTAGACAGTAGCCTCAGATTTCAGGCTCAGAAAATTACGCGTGTCAATGCAAGCACAGGAATGAGATGGAGTCCTTAGGACAGTGACCCTAAGGCCTAGCATTATTTTTAAGAAAAGGCCTTAGGATAAGTCAGTTAAATTATTTGTGCCGAGTCAAATGGCCGGACAAGTGCGAACAGGTAATGCCACATCAGTGCCGGTACGGCATTGTGCTGGGGAGCGGGAGCAGCTAACGTTTTCATGAACAGCATTCATGTGTACAGTTGTGAGTTAAATTACACATTTCATTAAGAGCTTAGAAACTTTTAAAGTGAACGGTTGAATGGTTTTTACGTTATTAAGTATGCCAAGTCACACTTACCCATGCAAAGCGACTCTCCCACTCTACCCCTACCCACTATTTTCTTTTTAGTTCTTTGTACTTTTTGTACCCAGACCTGGTATTAGATTCACCACATGTAACCTTTTGGTCTCATAGGTCATTTTGGTCTTTTGAAGATGTTAATACTACATTTCATTTCTCACCCTTCCTCATCCTCTAGCGTCCCCCTCTTCTTGAAGGCTATAAGAGAGCAGCCCCACTCTCACTAGAGAGGTTGACAATGCACCTAACCCCCCTCCCCCCCCCCAAAATGTGAGCGTGTTGTATGCACTCAAGCTCTCCATTGAAGCTTAAGGATCAGCCCTTGTTGTGTATGTGGAGTCCTTGAGCTCCCATCACCTAGGACAAGGTTTCTCTTGATCATAGGCTGCTGTGGGAGAAGATTCATTGCGAAAAGTAGAAGAAAACTCTCTTTCTCTCACGCCTAGCAGTTGCAAATTCTCTGCTTTTAGCCCCTAATCACCTCTATTAGGGTGATCAGCAAAGTACTCATAGAATCTCCTTCTTCTCTACCTACACTGTGCGTACACAAAGTTTTCGGAACATACTGAGGTAACATTTTCAGATTATGTACAGAAAATTACAGCAAGCATGTGTGTGTGCATTTTGCGTGGTTCTCCCTTGTGTTTATTGCACGAATGATTATGCACGAAGGGACACACTTAGAGGAAGGCAAACTCACATTTTTTAGAGCTTCCGAAGAGTAATCAGAGAATACTTTTCTCACTTTCTCACTCAAAACCAGAAAAGGAACAAAGTAAGAATAGAGGACGGGCTTTTGGCCCGGTCCTGTGCTTGTAAAGATTCTCCTTTAGTAATAAAGATTTTCTCTTTATGGGATGGAACTAGCCCATCTTTTGGTCCCCAATGATGTGTCAAGCTTTTCTCTCTCTGTCCCAAGTTCTCTGGAGTATATGAATTGCGTTTGACAGTTAGTTTACACTTCCGTATTTTTGTAACATTTGGAGGTTGCGTTCACTGAGGCAGAGTTGCATGCAAGTCTGAGAGACTTAGCGAGATGGAAATCTCCTAGTTGGGATGGGCTTGCTCTTGAGTTCTTCCTCTCCTGTTGGGAATACCTTAAGGAACCTTTATGGGTTTATGGCTTGGAAGAAGAAGGATGTACCCCTTTGTTGGAAGGAGGGGCTGCTCAAGTTAATGCCAAAGCATGTCTTTTGTCATCAGTTTTCCCATTGGCGGCCTATCACCCTTATGCCAGTAGTCTACAAATTGATGGCCAAAATGATAGTCAACAGTGTTAAGGATTACCTACATGAAGGACTTCATCAATCTCAGTATGGTTTCATACTTTGCCGGCACATCACTGACAATTCGGCGAATGTCATCGTAGGTATGGAATATGCAAAATACACTTAGCACAATTTGTTGGTTATGCAAGTTGATATTGAAAAAGCTTTTGATACTGTTTTATGGGATTATATGGCAGAAACAATGCAAAGGCAGGGATTTGGGCCGAAAATTTCAAAGGTGGTCTTCCTCCTGTATGCTCAGAGCACTTCTATAGGTCTGTTGGGTGGTTCTATCACGGATGCTTGGAATCTAGACTGCTCAATCAGATAAGGGTGCCCTCTTAGTGCTTTTCTTTATGCGATTGCTTCACACCCCATGTTGTTACATCTTGAGACCCTCACTTCCTCGGGTCATCTGCATGGTCTTGCTCTGCCTTTTAGAAATCAATTTATCGGCCAAACATATGTTGATGACTCTCTTTTCATGCCCAAAAACGTTAAGGAGGATGTGCAACAGACTATGCATGCTCTGCATTTATTTGGCTTGGCAGTTGGATTGCATGTTAACTTTCGTAAATCCAAGTTGATGCCTCTGAAGGAATTCAATTGGCATAAGCTTCTATGGCCAAGGGAGATTGTTTCCCCTCAGACTATAGTACGCCATTTGGGATATCCGATCGGTTGCAATGTGTCCGCAACACGGAAACTTGAATGGGTGCTACAAAGAATCCACTTACAGCTTAGCTATTGGAGATTGTCAACCTAGCCATTACATGCGCAACTTATGATTGTTCAATGCATAATGATGGCTTATATGCATTTCTATTTGTCACTTTTATGCTGGCCCCAACAGTGCCTTGGGTCTCTTATGTCATGTGTGCTTGAACATTTTTGGCATACTTCCTCCCACAAGAAAGGATTGCGGTTTCTATCTATGGATAAGCTATCCACGCCTAAGCGACTTGGAGGGATTAATATTCTGGATTTACGTCAGCACGTTTTGGCTTGCAAAGTTATGCTTCTGCCTACGCTGGTGGATCAGCGACAGTCATGGACGCTCGTGATTTCACATTTGTGTGAAGGCACTGTCACGCTTTCTTTTGGTCATTGGCATCCTTCGTATTGGGATGTCATTTTTGGGGATGTAGATGAACATATTCCGGGATGTCCCTTCATTTCGTCTCTTGTTGCGGATTGAAAGGTTGTCAACTTACACTTATCCTGGCACGGTCGTCAATCTCCTCCAGGAAATTCACTTCGATTGGAGAGCATTCATTGGAGCAAAGCATTCTCTCTTACTTTGGTTCAATGTTCTCCTCGACAAGCTTGCTTTCTTTCGCAAAAGGGATCTGCCACATTGATCAAGTGGTGGATAATGCGGGACAGGTTCTTTCTTTTCTGGTTGCTGCTATTCGTTATGGCTTGGGAGCTCATTATCAACACTTATGGCAGCAAATTCAGCAACTACTTGCAGATATTTCTCCAGTGCCTACATTGTTTGGGGACTCTTGGCTTTCTGACTCGCATCTCGGCCATATTAGGATCGACTGCATATTCGCTGGGTCTGTTTATGCCTTGCTGCATTCTGATGCATGGATTGTGGCTCATGGAAATCAATTGCGGTCCCTCTCGCAAAAAAAACTCTCTCGCATTTGGAAGAATCACTTGCCACTCAAAGACATAGTTGCCACAGACTTTCGAAACGTTTCGTTTGAAACGAGTTTCAGAAATTTAAAAACAGTTTCGTCCGAGAAATAAACGCCAAAACAGAAGTTTCGTGCAAACTAAAGAAATGTACGTAAGTTTAAGTGGTATAAGCTGAGATCTATGTTTTAAGCATTACCTTACAATTAGACATGAAAGTGAGGGAGAATAGGACTAACTTTCCTTATTAGAAGCAAGACAGAAGCTACATTCATGACATTGAGGATTTCATGACCGAAACAAAGAACAAGAGGCTTCAAGGTTTACATGTAACATGAGCCTTGACTTTACCTTTCAAACGTTCAAACTCATACAGAAACGTTTCTGAAATGTTTCGTACGTTTCATGAGTGAAGAAACGCGTTTCTTGGCAACTATGCTCAAGGAACCCATTTTCTTCTAGACATGGATGGTAATCAATTGCGGTCACTCTCCAGATCTCAATTGTCGTGGCAAAAAACACTCTCGCATCTGGAAGAATCACTTGCTACTCAAGGAACGCATTTTCTTGTGGAGATGCATGGTAGGTGCTCGACCGGTTAGTACTTTGTTGCATGCACAACGTATTGCTTTCGCTCGTTGTGTCCAGTGTCATGGGGCTGACGAATCGGTTACGCATTTGCTTTGGGATTGTCGCTGCTCCCGGACCTTCCTCAGGCAGATGTCCTCTGCTCGTTTCTCATATGGGATCTTTTCACATAGATTTTGGATTTTCAGGCAGATGTCCTCTACTCTGCACCTTCCTTTCTCATCTGAGATCTTTCACATACGATTTTGGATTTTTGGGGTTCTTCAACCGCCACGACCTCCGTTTGAGATCTTCTTCAGTTGGGTTAAATTTTGGGTTATGTGGATCATGTGGCATCAGCACAACTCCCGGATGTTTCATGCATTAGAAATTGACCCTTTCCCTTACTTCAAGTTTTCCCTTGGACAAGCCCTACCTTATGCTTATGATGTGGGAGGTATCTCTCTTGAAGCTTACAAGATTTTCTTTGATTGTTTCTAGCTTTCGAAGCATCACAACGCTCCGATTACTGTACTTTTTTACTGTGGGTTTTCTTTGTTTTGAGGTTTCCCACTTGTAAACTAGATCATGACTTTTTCGTTTTGAAGTATATGTATGGATGTATGTGTGTGTCTGTGCACACACATACACACACACACACACACACACATATATATAGATACCTAGATGAATCCAAGATAATCCCATATTCACCCTTACATGCCAAACATAGACCCGTAGTAGTCATCCACAAACAATATAACCATCAGCTCCATCATGCATAGTATTGACTAAATACCACGACATCTCCCACTAACATCGTCAGTGCCCAATAGTGGGTGTAGAACTAGGTAGTAACATATGCTCCCAAACGCCACACACACCACATGCGCGCACACACATGAGCATACACCAGCACAAAGTTCAGCATACTAAGTTTCTATCATGAATCCGGAGATCAAGGGCAAGAGAAAGAGATGTATTCTATGTACATAAAAGACCCTATGGAGATGCTCAACGGACTATCACCCAGAGGAGGTACAAAAGCCTGCTAGAGTGGTAGGCTCTTTCCAGAGGAGATCATGTGTTGACCCTGCTTTCACTATTAAGGAGGTGGCCCTTGTTCAGTTAGACAAGGATCGTGGTGAGTGGCAGTGGCCTTCGTTGAGCAATGATGCAACCCCTCTTAACCTTTTTTGAGTGCAATGTCTCCCTTGGGAGTAGGTTTGTTTTGCAGACACAGCATCCACCTCATTGTCCACGCCAATTAAAGGTATGGCGGGATCAACGCATCCTCCCAACTCTCCAGCGACAATTTTGGTCATGCATATGGACTCTCCGGATAAGCCGCATAATATAATTTTTCATGTGGATGATAGCACATGCAAGATTTCCTGATGGCACTTGGTTGACAGTTACTGGTCATGATCCGACTTATCACAAAAGTACTTTAGAGCCTTAGTCTTTGAGCCATTGGTTAGTCTTTGAGGCAATGGTTCTGGGTTTGTCCATATGCGCAGCCACTGTGGATGGCAGTTTGCTGCTTGTTGATCACTGTGGGCATCCATGATGGGTTCATGACATGGGGAGTAATTTCCGAGATCACACATCCTTTATCAGGGCTTGTCGAGAGCTCCGGTCTTCAGGCTTACTTTCACAAGACGGGCACCACATGCCAATAGAAAAGAACAGAGGGGGGTTAATTTTTGTCACTTAATTGTAAAAATTTCTAGCCTTGGGTTTGTTGTGCTTAAGATTCCAAAAATACCATTTTTAATTGCTTTTGAGATAGTGTTTTACCTGTTTGTATGTCCAATGCTTTATCCTAAAGCTTTGAGTTCATTCCTCTGCAGTTGGAAAGGTGGAGACCTTACAATCACCCCAACTTAAGAATTTGAGATGCCCTCGTCTCAACCGAAATTGGGAAAGTCTTTGAGCAAAGAGGTTTCATCTTCCCAAGTGGCATCTTCGGTGGGATAATCTTTCCACTTTACCAAGTGTTTCTGATTACTCTATTACTAAGAGTTCTCTCTCTTATTTCAAGGATACAATTTGGTTCGAGATTCCACAATTCCCTAATTTAGTATTACTAATTACTTGCTACTCTAAATTTTTCCAAAAATTCTCAGTGTTGAGCCATCTTAAAAACCTTTACAAACCAGTTGTATTCTCTCAAAGACTATGTCAAATCCATTCCATATATCCTCCTTGTCAACATGAACGCACTCGGTCTAACTGACCATTTAGAGCAATCAAAGTTCGACAAGTATTATGTATTCCAGTTTTGTCAATCTGAATGCGCTCGAAGTATTCTTGCCCATTCAAAGAAATCTGCATTCGGCACAAGCCTCCAATGGGAATAATTCTCTCTCTTTCTTTCTCTCCCTCTTTTCAACTAAATACCTCTTTAATTGAATTTATCAAAGATCACTTATTTCAACCTAACACTTTAAACTTTTCCCTAGGTCCAAGACTTTAATTAACACAAACTCTGATACCACTTGTGAGATCCCCAACCCGCCCACACCAATTGAATCGAGATGGAATCCTTGATAGGTCTCTAGGCCTAATAAAAATCAGAGTCTCTAAAAAGAAAAATCCAAAAAATAGACCTTTACCATTGACAATGGCTTAGGTCTATAGCCCTAGAAGAAGACCTAATCCTGTCTCACAGCGGAAACGGGACAATGTCTTACAAGTCCAAAACTCTTTTGGCCCTATAACTTCCACAAATTGGGATAAGGTATTCTCAACAGACGCTTTTTTTCCTCTAACAGATGTGAGGGCATAGTGGACTCCTCTTCCAAGTGAAGAAGTTTTCTAAACGTTTTTAGTACGCATAAATGGATAGTTACCTGACTAATCAGATCCACCCGTCCATGATTGACAACCTTAGTCAATCCCCACTTGCCACGCCGCAGTCACGCATGATTCTTTTGTTTTCTAATTACTATCACATTGTTTTAACATTTAAAATAATGGTTTCTTTTAACTTTTCAATTGAACAAACTTTTAACACTTCAATAACAACTGAACTGAGAGAGAGAGAGAGAGAGAGAGACGACACGCAACACGGAGTGGCAGAATTCCACCCCAAAGAATATTGGCCCCAAACGTTGGCGTCCCTTTAGGTATTTCTTTATATTGCATCAACACAGTACAAGCCAATCCTCCAAACTCTGCACCTTCTCCAGGAAGCATGCCGGAGAATGAGCCCTTAGCACATATTTAAAGGCCCTTGGCCTATGAAAAGCACTTTACATGAAAAGCCTTCAAACTCAAAAGCTTCTGGTCCAAAAGCAATGCCAAAAAGCTGCCAGCGTAAACCACGGCCTGCCACGTCATGAGCCAACGCCAAACGCGAAAATCCGTACAACCTACCACGTCATCATGCCAACGCAATTTTTGGAAATCTGCCGCAAGTCTCTTTTGTGTGTGTGTGTGTGTGTGTGTGTGTGTGTGTGTGTGTGTGTGTGTGTGTGTGTGTGTGTGTGTGAGAGTCCTGCTTCATTTTAATCCTTTATGTCATTTGGGGCCCCATTGGACGGGGCCCCCATAAGTTGGTAGGACTTCTTCTTCTGTTGCTTGTTCTTCTTAGGGTTTAGGCCCCTCGGCCGGCATCTGTAAGTTGGACTTTGACATGTCAACAGTCTGTAACATCTCCCCTTCTTGCAAGAGAGTAATCCTCCACGATTACAGCATATCTGCAAAACAACTCAACTTAGTTCAAAAAGAAAAAATCGAGGGTCATTCCAAGGGACAATCAGTTTGCTCTTTTTGTTAAGGAGTTAGCTTCTCCTCTCGGCTCTTTTGATCAAGGAGTTAGCTTCTCCTTCCGCCCAGATTGGAACTCTTCATATTCCGGCGTATGTTACAAGACACAACAAACAGCGCCGCTGAGCACTCCCCCGAGACAAACGGTCTGCGGTATGAAGCTACTCAAAGACTACCTTGTCATCCCCTCGCAAATAACCTAAAACGGTCCGAGCCATGAGTTCAGAGGACTGTACAACCAAACGCTTCCCAGACTGCAGTCTGCGTCACTTTGAGGTTCAAGCATACAACGAAACGCTCCCCAGGCATCAGTCTGCGTCGTTCTGAGGTTCAAACAATACCAAAACAATATTTCTCACTTCTCCACACGGGAGTAAAATCACCAATCATTAAACCCAATATTTAAAACCAAAGTTTCAAATCAGCACAAAGACAAGTTCAAAACAGATACCAGCGGTGAAGACGGGAGCGCGCCTGATGCGTGATAAAGTAAGGGTGGGAGTGGCTAATAAGTCCCGGCTCGGAGTACCAAAACTATCTCGAATAAATTCCAAGAATTCCGGGGTCGGAGCACGAGGAACAAACTGAACACACTTTTAACACTTCAATAACAACTGAACTGAGAGAGAGAGAGAGAGAGAGAGAGAGAGAGAGAGAGAGAGAGAGAGAGAGAGAGAGAGAGAGAGAAATGAAATGAAATGATATATTAACGTCTACAAAAGGCCAAAATGACCTATGAGACCAACTGATTACAATGATGAGTCTAGTACCAAGTCTGGGTACAAACAAAGAAAACTACAAACAAAGAACTGATAGGAGTGCTACCGACTCCTATGGGTGGCTGGTAGGCTGAGCAATGATATCATGCCATAAGGATACAAAGTGGGGATAAGTGTCACCATGATACAATATAGCAGTAGCATGAAGCCTATCCTGATCGACACTCTGGGTGTCGTGCTAGAATCTTGTGGATCCTCTGCCGCAATCTCCGCCGGTGCCGCGGGGCTCCCCTCATCATTCGCGGTCGTCTCGATCACCCTAACTCTATAGCTCGATCAATGAGAGTACCGCTCGTGTGTGTATGGGTGGGAACCGAGCTCTGTGGTGGTGGTTTCCCCTCTGCCTCTGTGGTACTCAGACTGAAGAAATCTGAGATGCGTCTCTGGGACTGTCTCTGTCTTTGCCCATTCAATAGAGCGTCTCTATGTCTCTGAATCTCAAGTAGGAAAAATCCGAGACATCTTTGATCCTGATATCTCATGACTCTATCTAATGAGTCAAAACCATCTCTCAATAGACAATGAAAGCGTCCCCGTATCTCATAGTAGATTGTGCAGCGACATATGTAGTGAAACTCTGTCTCTGGCTCTGCATGGCATAACTGACATATCCTACTGTCTGCTGGTATGCCTCTGAATCTACCTGTCTCAATCCCAAGCTTGTGTGAAGATGTGCGAATCCGGCCTATAGCACATCGTAACTAATGAGATAGATGTGTGTCCATGTAACTGGGCCGTGTGACAAATCCATCTGTCGTGAGTTGAAGAAGATGCTCTCTATAGAAAACCTTCTTCGTACCCAACTCCCGTCATGGCTCTATCCATGTCCTCTTGCTATCAAGCTGGATAAGATCCTGCCGAATGAGTCTAGTAGTCTCCATCCGTGTAAGAGCCAAGGATGGTGCATCAAGAGAATACTGGAAAGGGGGCAGCATGTCCATGCTGAAACCATGCCTCTGAAACCATGAGCTCATTTGTGCATACCAACATGATGTATCTCCCTCTAATGCCAGTTGTCTGGATGACTCAAGAGCAAGCCTGGCATACCTGCCCCTGGTGGTGTCCCATAAGTTGTGTACAAATGATATTGATCTGGTGAGTGCCTCAACCTCCATAGGTGGGGCAGCCAGCTCCGCTCGTATGATGTCATGTGGGACTGAGGCCTTGGCTCTAATCAGCCTAGAAATCATAGATATCAGGGGTCTCTCCATATTACTCCATACAGCATTGTCAATAGACGGTCCCCAAACCTGAACCCCGTAGTGCATAACTGAAGCGACCAAAGTATCGAAAAGCCAGAGCTTTGTTCGAGGTTCCTGGAACTAAACCTGCGAACAAATCCTCTCTAAACCACCTAGGGCTGCATAGGCACGAGTCAATCTAGACAGAGAGAGAGAGAGAGACGACACGCGACGGGAGTGGCCGAATTCCACCCCAGAGAATATTGGCCCCAATCCTTGGCGCCCCTTTTGGTATTTCTTTATATTGCATCAACACAGTACAAGCAGGTATTCCAGACTCTCCACCTTCTCCTGGAAGCATGCTAGAGAATGAGCCCTTAGCACAGATTTAAAGGCCCTTGGCCTATGAAAAGCCTTCAAACTCAACAGCTTGTGGTCCAAAAGCAATGCCACAGAAATCCGTACAGCCTGCCACATCATCATGCCATTGCAATTTTCGAAAATTTGCCGCTGCAAGTCTTTATCATGTGTATGTGTGTGAGAGTCCTGCTTTATTTTAATCCTTTATGTCACGTGGGGCCCCATCGGACAGGGTCCCCATAAGTTCGTAGGACTTCTTCTTCTTCTGTTACTTGTTCTTCTTAGGGTTTAGGCCCCTCGGCCAGTGTCTGTAAGTTGGACTTTGACACGTCAGCAGTTTGTGACACTTACTCCCATAGGATATAGACGGGTGCTCCATAGAGGATCCCAGATGCAAGTCAAGAGTTGGATTTCTCCAAC
Source organism: Adiantum capillus-veneris (assembly GCF_014529385.1). NCBI lineage: Eukaryota > Viridiplantae > Streptophyta > Polypodiopsida > Polypodiales > Pteridaceae > Adiantum > Adiantum capillus-veneris. The sequence continues at coordinate 108,060,337 of NC_140946.1, forward strand.
AAGACAAGTTTCACCACGAACTCCTGCATCACGATTTGGACCATGTAAAAAGCTCAATGTGTCCAACATTTTGGGCTCACAATTCTCCCCTATGTACACCATCTTGCCAGCAATTTGAATTGAATTGCTGAATACTCTTCGGAATCACTCGGATTCTCCAATTGGCTCCTCGAGGGCAACGGAGCAACATCGGTGCGTCCTTCGTTACACATGGACAAGGTCATCAGTTCTTGTCTATTGGGATTATGACCACATCACGTGGCATTATGCACCCCCACATTGGTTCATAATACAATCATCATACAAACCACCTTGATGTTTACATAGCTCTCTCTCTCTCTCTCTCTCTCTCTCTCTCTCTCTCTCTCTCTCTCTCTCTCTCTCTCTCTCTCTCTCTCTCTCTCTCTCTCTCTCTCTCTCTCAGATTTAGTTCACTCTACTATTGGAGTGAAACAGGGTTGCCCATTGTCTCCTACTCTATTTGGTATGTATGTTGATGAGGTGTCTGATTACATTGACAGAAAGGGTGACAGGGTTGCCCAGCTGGCAGGGACGTGCATCCCATTGTTACTCATGCTGATGATATTGTATTGATATCTGACTCAGAGAAGGTATGTAACGGCATTTGGACGCACTACGCTGTTTTGCAGAGGATAGTGGATTGGGTGTAAACCTGGGTAAAACAAAGGTTATGGTGTTTAACACCACACCGCAATGGGTCAAGAGATCAATACCTACTTTCAAATATGGTCAGTAGATTGTGGAGTATACAGATGCATACACTTACCTGGAGATAGTCTTCACTGGGCCGAGATTTTCTTTGAGAAGAGCAGAAGAGACTAGACTAACTAGAGCCGGTGCGGCTCTGGGAGGAATGGAGAGGATGTGTTCACATGTTCAGTTCCAGGAACCTAGGAAAAAGTTATGGCTCTTTGATACTTTGGTTGCCTCTACTATGTTATATGGGGTGCAGGTTTGGGGACCTTCTATAGGTGAGGATGGCTGGAGGCGTATGGAGAAGCCCCTGTATCTATGATCTCTCGGCTGATTAGAGCCAAGGTTTCTGTACCGCATGATATCATTCGAGCGAAATTAGCTGCCCCCCCTATGGCGATTGAGGCACTCACAAGATCAATCTCCTTTGTACAGAGTCTGTGGGATACTACCAAAGACAGATATGCCAGGGTGGCTCTAGAGTCCTCCAGACAATTAGCTCTTAACGCGGATACATCATGTTGGTATGCTCAGATGACATTACAGTTTCAGACACATGGTTTCACCATGGACAAGTTGCCTCCTTTTCAATACTCTCTTCAGGCACCCTTGAGGTCTCTGACCCGGGTAGAGATAAATAGACTCATTCATCGGGATTTGATCCAGCTGAACACGAGGAGCACATGGATAGAGCCGTTACAAGAGTTGGACACAAAGATGGATTTCTATAGAGAGCATCTTCTCCACCTCACGGGGGATGGGTTTGTAATTCGACCTAGCTATATGGACACACATCTTTCGCATGGTTTGCGTTGTGCCATTGGCCAGATACGCACGTCCTCACATCAGCTCGAGATTGAGACAGGCAGATTAAGAGGGACACCAACAAATAACAGAATATGCCGCTTATGCCATCTAGAGCCAGAGACAGCAGTACATTACATATGTCATTGCACAGTGTACTATGAGATACGAGGTCGTTTTCACTGTCTATTCAAAGAAGGTTTTGGGCCTCTATCTAGGGTCATGAGTTATGAGGATCAAAGATGTCTTGGGCTTTATCTACTTGAGTTACACAAGCATAGAGAAACCTTACTGAGGAGAGGTGAAGAGAGACATCCCCAGAGACAGATCACAAATTTCTTTACACTAGATATTGTACACACAGAAGAACAGAAAAAGGAGCAACCAGCGACGGTGGAGAGGTCTACCCGCACTACTGGCATTCTCATAGACCGAGCATTGGAGCTAGGGAGATCTAGACGACCCCGAGGGAGGAGAGGAGCTACACAATTTCGAAGGAGGCTATGGCAAAGGATTCAAGCCATACTCTTTCGTCGTCCAGAGTGCAGATGAAGATGGATCTCTACTACCCTCCCATATTGTCTTCACATTGTACTGCTTAGTTTAGGATTCCGCAGTATTTATATTTTGTTATCCTAGTTTAATTTATTTTGTTAATCTGACTTTGTATCAGATACACCGCATTGTAACTTTCTGGTCTCATAGGTCACTTTGGCCTTTTGAAGACGTTAATATAACATTTCATTTCATTTCTCTCTCTCTCTCTCTCTCTCTCTCTCTCTCTCTCTCTCTCTCTCTCTCTCTCTCTCTCTCTCTCTCTCTCTCTCTCTCTCTCTCTCTCTCTCTCTCTCTCTCTCTCTCTCTCTCTCTCTCTCTCTCTCTCTCTCTCTCTCTCTCTCTCTCTCTCTCTCTCTCTCTCTCTCTCTCTCTCTCTCTCTCTCTCTCTCTCTCTCTCTCTCTCTCTCTCTCTCTCTCTCTCTCTCTCTCTCTCTCTCTCTCTCTCTCTCTCTCTCTCTCTCTCTCTCTCTCTCTCTCTCTCTCTCTCTCTGAGCTCTCCTCTGTCTACAGGTTTTACTTGTTTTCCACATAGACATGGGTCCAGCACTGTAGACTATGTTCTGACACTTCCGAGCTTTATCTCTCACATTCAGGATCTCACAGTGGAGCCCAGGCCAGTTGGGATAGCAGTAGATCATGCACTTTTAACATTATCAGTCTCCTTTGAGTACAATACATCTCAGGCCTCACGGGGTGGTGGACATACACGCTATACTTTTACACCAGAGACTGACTCAGTCTATGTAGAGGAGATACGTAGGCTTTTATGCACATCAGAGCCAGTATACACAGTGGAGGAGATCACATCTATGCTGACAGTGACATTACATGGGGCAGCGACAGAGGCATATCCACACACTCAGCCGGGGCAGAGACGTCATTCAGGACACATGCCTCAGAACAACTGGTATGATGAGGAGTGTAGACAGAGGAGAGATCAGCTACAGCGGGACCTTACATTGGGAGTGATCACCTATAGACAATCTCGCATTGCTACACGACGACTAGTGCGGCGGAAGAAGCGAGCTTTATTGGTCCAGATGCAGCAAGATTTATATCAACTCTTCCTTAGTAGAGATTCAGGAGAGGCTTGGCGTCTATTCCATGAGAAGTCTCCCCCACCAGTGATTACTTCTACAGAGATATGGGGGCAGTATGCAACATCTTTATACACTGTACCTGGACAACCACCATTACCAGACCCACCACAGCCATGTCCGGCTACGAGCACCTTCTTTACCACTGAGATGGTAAAGGAGGCCATTGACAGGATGAAGACCAGACGGGCACAGGATCATGAGGGTTTGGTAGCAGAGCACATTATACATGCTGGGGATTTGTAGGCAGAGATGCTTGCACGGCTATTTAACCGTGTCATGTGTGAGGGTCTCCCTGAGTCTTGGAGATTATCTACTATTGTACCTATCTTCAAGACAGGTGACCCCACAGTGCCGGAGAATTACCGTACTATCATGGTAGGACACACATTGGCACGGTTATATGCATCCATCCTCGAGCATAGGCTGAGCACTTGGGCAGAGATTATGGGCATACGAGCACCTGGGCAGGCTGGTTTCAGAAGGGGTTTCTCCACACTAGATCATGTCTTTACACTCAGAGCTATCATTGAGGAGGGTCGAGCACATGGTAGACGGATATACTGCAGCTTTGTGGATTTTCGCAAAGCGTTTGACACAGTGCCGAGGGCCAGATTGATGCACCGGCTTATGGAATTGGGGGTACCCACACAGCTGATGTGGGGGATCATGGCATTGTACAGTTCAGTGATGGGTCATGTACGCACATCAGAGGGGATATCCGAAATAGTTCACTCCGCCATCGGAGTGAAACAGGGATGCCCACTGTCCTCTACTTTATTTGGTATGTATGTTGATGGGGTCTCTGATTATATTGACAGAGGAGGAGATAGAGGTGCTCAGCTTGCTGGGACATGGATCCCTCTTTTATTGTATGCTGACGATATCGTGTTGATATCAGAATCGCCAGAGGGTATGCAGAGACATTTGGACGCATTGCATAGTTTTGCAGAGGATAGTGGATTGTCTGTCAACCTTGGTAAAACCAAGGTCATGGTATTTAATACCACGCCACAGTGGGTTAGGAGATCAGCACCTACTTTCACATATGGACAGGAAAGTATGGAGTACACTGATGCATACACATATCTTGGGGTGGTCTTTAGTGGACCGAGGTTCACACTGAAAGTGGCAGCAGACACTAGATTGACTCGTGCCTATGCAGCCCTAGGTGGTTTAGAGAGGATTTGTTCGCAAGTTCAGTTCCAGGAACCTCGAACAAAGCTCTGGCTTTTCGATACTTTGGTCGCTTCAGTTATGCACTACGCGGTTCAGGTTTGGGGACCGTCTATTGACAGTGCTGGATGGACTAATATGGAGAGACCCCTGATATCTATGATTTCTAGGCTGATTAGAGCCAAGGCCTCAGTCCCACATGACATCATACGAGCGGAGCTGGCTGCCCCACCTATGGAGGTTGAGGCACTCACCAGATCAGTATCATTTGTACACAGCTTATGGGACACCACCAAGGACAGGTATGCCAGGCTTGCTCTCGAGTCATCCAGACAGCTGGCATTACAGGGAGATACATCATGTTGGTATGCACAGATGAGCTCATGGTTTCAGAGGCATGGTTTCAGCATGGACAGGCTGCCCCCTTTCCAGTATTCTCTTGATGCACCATCCTTGGCTCTTACACGGATGGAGACTACTAGACTCATTCGGCAGGATCTTATCCAGCTTGATAGCAAGAGGACATGGATAGAACCATCACGGGAGTGGGGTACGAAGAGGGTTTTCTATAGAGAACATCTTCTTCAACTCACGACTGACGGATTTGTCACACGGCCCAGTTACATGGACACACATCTATCTCATAGGTTACGATGTGCTATTGGCCAGATTCGCACATCTTCACACCAGCTTGGGATTGAGACAGGTAGATTCAGAGGCATACCAACAGACAGTAGGATATGTCAGTTATGCCATGCAGAGCCAGAGACAGAGTTTCACTACATATGTCGCTGCACAGTCTACTATGAGATACGGGGACGCTTTCATTGTCTATTCAGAGATGGTTTTGACTCGTTAGACAGAGTCATGAGATATCAGGATCAAAGATGTCTCGGATTATTCCTACTTGAGATTCAGAGACATAGAGACGCTCTATTGAATGGGCAAAGACAGAGACAGTCCCAGAGACGCATCTCAGATTTCTTCAGTCTGAGTACCACAGAGTCAGAGGGGAGCTCGGTTCCCACCCATACACACATTAGCGGTACTCTCATTGATCGAGCTACAGAGTTAGGGAGATCGAGACGACCGCGACTGAGGAGGGGAGCCACGCAGCACCGGCGGAGATTGCGGCAGAGGATCCACAGGATTCTAGCACGACACCCAGAATGTCGATCGGGATAGGCTTCATGCTACTGCTATATTGTATCATGGTGACACTTATCCCCACTTTGTACCTTTATGGTGATACCATTGCTCAGCCTACCAGCCACCCATAGGAGTCGGTAGCACTCCTATCAGTTCTTTGTTTGTAGTTTTCTTGTTTGTACCCAGACTTGGTACTAGACTCATCATTGTAATCAGTTGGTCTCATAGGTCATTTTGGCCTCTTGTAGACGTTAATATATCATTTCATTTCTCTCTCTCTCTCTCTCTCTCTCTCTCTCTCTCTCTCTCTCTCTCTCTCTCTCTCTCTCTCTCTCTCTCTCTCTCTCTCTCTGTGTGTGTGTGTGTGTGTGTGTGTGTGTGTGCTCCCCCCCCTCCCCCCCCTCTCGCGCCCCTGCTGCTGGTTGTAACCTGCGGCTGCCTCTTCGCCCTCTACACCTGCTGACGTTCGCCCTCTGCTACTCACCTGCACCTGCACGCGCTGCCCACCTGCACATGCTCATGTACGCATGTTGTTAAAGTACGTAAATAGTCTACACTAATGCAGCCCGAATAATTGTGCGGGCAAATACATGGCAGCAACCAAGGGTTGTACGCAGCAGTAATGACAGTAGTCTGGCGCAAGACTAGACAAGTGAAGGAAACAATTCTCAGATTTTAAGACAACAGGGACACAATTGCCGGAAGCCAACACGGAAACACCGGACATGGCGCTCTAGATAAGAGAGAAGTGGAGGAGATGATTGCAAGGGCGGTCACACAAGCCAAGAAGGAGGCCGAAAAGGCATTAAATGCCGAGGTACGCAAGATGGTGGAGAAGATAAAGCAAATGGAGGAAGAGCGGAAGCAATTAGAGGAGCAAATCACGGGACTCGAAGAGGAGGTCAACGTCTTGAAGGGAGAAGTGGCGGCATCAAAAGACCTCAAGAGGATCTCACCAAGACACAAGTGGAGCATCAAAAGCTTTGTATGCACAAAATCATGCAAGCAAGGAAAGAGGGCAAGAAGGCTTTCTATAGAGATGGGCGAATCTTCATAGATGGAAAACCCATCGCATAGGGATTCGCAGCCTATGAGACTACGGAGACCACTATGGAGGCGACACAACATGAGATCACACTCGGAGTATGGAATTGTGACGGATGCCTATGGACTCAACCACGCAGACTCGAGGAGGTGATGGAGGGGAGAGACATTGTGATGCTGACAGAGACACATGAGAGCCAGGAGAGAGGTCTACCACATGTCTCTGGCTACCACTGGGAGTCCACATACAGGGGATCCACAGGGAGGCAGGGGACATCACGAGGATTAGGGGGGATTGCTCTTTTAGTGAGGAGAGAGCTACAGGACAGGGTCACAGTAGTGAACAAAGATGTAGAGGCCCGCTTCATCTGGGTGAGGATACAGCTAGCCCCAGACAGAGCCATACATGTTGCACTATGCTACTTCCCCCCACGCGGGTCAAATTTCGCAGACCATACAGAGATACGACAAGCATCTACGACAAAGGAAGAGCCGCCAGAGGAGCATGCCGATGAGAGTATGGTAGAGGAGGAGGAGGAGGGACCACAGTCACAGTCACCCTTTTCAGTTCTCTCGGAGGACCTCCTACACTACGCGGCATTGGGAGAGATCCTACTTGTAGGTGATTTCAATGCCCACACACAGAGCCGACAGTGCGAGATATATAACTTTGATGATTCCACCCTACTCCATACCATCGCGACGGAGGACGTGGGACTAGGGAGGACATCAGAGGATAGAGGGAGTGACTCTACCAGATACGGATCACACTTACTGGCACTAGGATCAGCGCACCACCTCCTGATCTACAACGGGATGTCCCGTTGGCCGACGTCTGGTGGATATACTTGCTTCCAGAAGGGAGGCAAGACAGGACAGGGAGGCAGGAAAGGCCAGAGCACAGTGGACTACATCTTACGCTCCACAGGGGCCATGGATATTATACGCTCCTTTACCATACCACCACGGCCCATCGGCGCGGATCATACATATCTCAGCCTCTCTCTCAGGACCAGTTTACCGACACCACCTCCCCAGTCCCCCACACAGCATACCACTATACACTGCAGTGAGGAGCTTTCCGAGAGTTGTAGATACCATGTGTACGTAGGGATCAGCCAGCTAGACCCTGACGCCCCACTCTCCACACTCACCAGTGAGCTCACCTCCATACTCCACTCAGCAGCGCTCGAGAGCTTTCCCTCGACCATGCACTCCAACGACACATCACGATCTGGGACAATGCCCCAGAATAGATGGTATGATGATGAGTGCAGACAGCTATATCAGAGGCTTAGGGCACAGCATATTACTGGGCTGAGAGACAGATGCACCGTCAAATGGGTACTCTTAATAGACGTAAGAGGAGAGCCTTTAAGGAGACACGGTGGTGGGATGTGTACCATACACTTCAGAGTCGAGAGGCAGCGATCTCTTGGAGAGATATGAGACAGCAGACCCCACCCACGCCTATAGAGGACCCAGCGGTATGGCATGCATATGCTGACACTCTATCAGGTGCCAGCTCAGTCCCCCCCTTCCACACCCGGTGCCTCCCTGACCTACAACTCCCACTCTCTTTACCATAGATATGGTGAGACGAGGCATTCAGAGTCTACAACAGCACCGAGCCACAAACCACACCGAGCTTCAGGGTGAGCATTTTATATATGCTACACACACTTTGGCTCCATTGATTGCACACCTGTTCAACAGGGCATTGGCAGAGGGATTTCCAGACAGCATTGGCAGAGGGATTTCCAGACAGCTGGACTATGCATACTATTATGCCTTTACATAAGGCTGGAGACCGCATGGATCCAGCCAACTACAAGACTATCATGATTGGTCATATGATGGCCAAGATTTATGGAGCACTTTGAGAGTCAGAGTTAAGCAAATATGCAGAGACCAAGGGGCTACGCGCCTCCGGACAGGCAAGCTTCAGACGCACATTCTCTATTGTGGACCACATCTTCACTCTCACATGCCTGATAGAGCAATCATTGAGCCGAGGTAGACGCCTCTACTGTTGTTTTGTGGACTTCCGCAAAGCCTTTGACACAATCCCCAGAGAGAGACTCCTACAGCGACTCATATCTCTTCGGATACCCCCGGACATGATATGGGCCATATATGCTTTGTATGAGAGAGTGTCAGGCAGGGTCAGATGCCCAGGAGGACTATCAGATAGCATCACTAGCACCATTGGGGTGACACAGGGGTGTCCACTCTCCCCTACTCTATTTGGTCTGTACATAGATGAGATGGAGGCCTACATCCAACAGAGAGGAAAAGCAGGCGCCGACCTATCAAGCACTCACGTACATATTATGCTATATGCTGATGACATTATTTTACTTGCAGAGTCACAGGAGGATCTCCAGCTCCACATATAGGCTCTAGACCTATTTTGTACACAGAGAGGAGTGACAATGAACCTTGGCAAGACCAAGGTTTTGATATTCCACACATCAGGCATTGTTCGGAGGAGATCAGTTTTTCCTTTTGAGGGCAGTCAGATTGAGGTAGTAGAATCATATATATACTTGGGCATCCCCTTTACAGCCAGGACTGGCCGCTTCTCTATGGCAGAGGCAGCCCGAGATCGCACCACACGAGCGTATGCAGCTCTAGCCATGCTTGAGAGTGGATGCCATCAGACACATTTCTAGGAGCCCCGAACGAAGAGCTGGCTATTTGACACTTTGGTGACACCAGCTCTTCTATACGCTGCCCCAGTGTGGACCCCAGGATTATCAAAGCAAGCTTGGAGCAGACTCGAGAGGCCACAAATATTAAGCTTTCCCGGATGATCCGGAGCAAGCCATCAATCCCACGTGATATTGTGAGAGTAGAGTTCGGTGCCCCACCCATGGTAGTGGAGACGCTATTTCAGACAGTGGGATACCTCCACAGGCTGCGAGACATGAGGGCAGATAGACTACCTCGCCTTGCTCTTGAGGCCTCCCGCGGGCTGGCAAACTCGGGGGATGAGAGATCATGGCCCTCTCACACACTGACAGGAACACAGTTATCAGATATGAGCTCATACATAGGCATGTAGAGCAGACTTGGATCACACCTTTGCGGCCATTGGCCACGAAGATGGCATATTATAGAGATCATTTCCTTATGCTCACAGAGGACAGGTTCATAAAGAGGCCCCACTACATGGATGTATATCTACCACATGGCATGAGGGTAGCCATCGGACAGCTCAGAGTATCATCCCACCAGCTTGAGATTGAGAGCGGCAGAGCAGCACGGGTCTGACGCGAGGCCAAGATATGCAGATTATGCAAGCAGGAGGTAGAGTGTGAGAGCCGCTTCTTATGCAGATGCCCTCACTATGAGGAGATCAGATCACGGTACCCCACTCTATTTGACAGGCCAGAGGTCTCATTATAGACAGTGCTGACATCATTAGATCAAAGACTACTTGGGAGACTCTTGGTGGAGATGCACCAGCATAGAGAGAGAGCCCTCCAAGCGCGTGGAGGTGGAGGATCGGACAGGCAGACACACCTTACAGACTACTTCCAGGCTAGAGTACCCATGCAGCCATAGCCATCCACACATCAGGAAATGACTTTGATGCGAGCTGAGGAGGCCAGAGCTAGGCGGCAACCACGACTACCAGGATATTGTTCCAGGGCCTCTCAAAGACACAGACGAGAGGTCCAGGCCATCAGGGACCGACATACAGCATATATTCAGAGGAGGACAGAGCAGACACTAGACATGGCGGGCATAGCCAGAGTCCTGACATCAGGCTCACGGATGTACCAGATACTACACCCTGCCATCAATACTGGATGGAGCTAATGTACCACACCACCCTCCTCCCGTCACTCTCACTACACACATACATGCCTCTTTATGTACACCGGATATTTTGTTACTACCCGGTCACCCCCACATCTGCACACCGGATGCTTTGTTATTACCCGGTCACTTACCACACTACACTTTGTCCACCGGATGCTATTATTACCCAGTCATTTTGCACATACCAGATATCCAGAGGATATTCACATTTTTGTACATGGATCTGTCTCATACGCCAGTTTTCTTTGGCCTTTTGAAGACGTAAATAAAATCTCTCTCTCTCTCTCTCTCTCTCTCTCTCTCTCTCTCTCTCTCTCTCTCTCTCTCTCTCTCTCTCTCTCTCTCTCTCTCTCTCTCTCTCTCTCTCTCTCTTCTTTTCTTTTTTTCGCAAGAAGGGGTTGTATTCTATGTACATAAGAGACCTTGGTGGATGCTAAATTGCCTATCACCCAGAGGAAGTACAAAAAAGGAGTGACAATGTATAGGCTATGTTAACATCAAGGTGGTTTGTACAATGAATATAAAATGTACCAGTGTGGGGGTGCATAATGTGGGCATGATCCCGACGGAAAAGAACTGACGACCTCGCCTATGTGTAAAGAAACACACATCGATGTTGTTTCGTTTCCTGGAGGATCCCGCTAAAGAATCCCACAGACAGCGAAGCGTACGCAGCAACTCTGTCGAGATGACTGTCAAAATCTTGGACGTAGGGGTGAGTATGATCCCAGAATGCAAGCACATCGAGCCTTCCAGAGGGTCCAAAGCATGATGTTCCATATCGTGGTGACAAATGTGTCTCGCTGGTAGAAATCCAATAAGTATCTTGCATATGAGATAATATGTAGAGTGCTCAGTCTTTATTCAAGGGGAAGCTACGAAGATGCACAGAGAGCTTGTTGAGAGGAGAGGCTAGACAGTCTTAGAGCGGATATTGTGCAGCCGGAGGTGCAGCGACCACAGCAGAGCTCATACACTTTCTATCACCCAAGTGTGGTAGATTGGGATAAGGTCTCTTAGGATAGTTTCCTACGACGTTAAAACTCTCTTCTTCTCGAGTGTGTGAGTGGGTGTGTGTGTGTGCGCTAATAAAAAGAGGAAAATGGTATAACCTTTCTATCAGCCAAGTGTGGTAGATTGGTTATGCAATTTCCCTCTTGAATAATCTTGAGTTCAACTCCTCGTCGGCTAGATCTTTAAGGTCTCGTGGAATAGTTTCCTACGACGTTAAAACTCTCTTCTTCTCCAGTGTGTGAGTGGGTGTGTGTGTGTGTGCACGCTAATAAAAAGAGGAAAATGGTATAACCTTTCTATCAGCCAAGTGTGGTAGATTGGTTATGCAATTTCCCTCTTGAATAATCTTGAGTTCAACTCCTCGTCGGCTAGGTCTTTAAGGTCTCTTGAAATAGTTTCCTACGACGTTAAACTCTCTTCTTCTTTGGTGTGTGTATGTGGGTGTGCGCTAATAAAAAGAGGAAAATGGTACAACCTTTCTATCACCCAAGTGTGGTAGATTGGTTATGTCATTTCCCCGTTGAATAACACGTCTCGAGTTCAACTCAGAGTCGGCTAAATCTTTAAGGTCTCTTGGGATAGTTTCCTACGGCGTTAAAACTCTCTTCTTCTTGGGTGTGTGTGTGGGTGTGCACTACTAAAAAGAGGAAAATGGTATAACCTTTCTATCACCCAAGTGGTAGATTGGTTATGCCATTTTCCTATTGAATAACAGGTCTTGAGTTCAACTCCTCATTGGCTAGATGTTTAAGGTCGTTTGAGATAGTTTCCTACGACGTTAAAACTCTCTTCTTCTCGAGTGTGTGCATGCGCGCGCGCTAATAAAAAGAGGAAAATGGTATAACCTTTCTATCACCCAAGTGTGGTAGATTGGTTATGCAATTTCCCTCTTGAATAAAAAGTCTTGAGTTCAACTCCTTGTCGGCTAGATCTTTAAGGTCTCTTGGGATAGTTTCCTACAACGTTAAAACTCTCTTCTTCTCCTTTCCTCTCTCTCTCTCTCTCTCTCTCTCTCTCTCTCTCTCTCTCTCTCTCTCTCTCTCTCTCAACTAACCCATTATATCAGCCCTCACCCCATCACCCCTCCCCACCTACCTCGTTTCAGTTTCAGATTCACCAATTGTAGCTTTTGGTCTCATAGGTCATTTTGGCCTCTTGCACACGTTAATATAACATTTCATTTCATCATCTCTCTCTCTCTCTCTCTCTCTCTCTCTCTCTCTCTCTCTCTCTCTCTCTCTCTCTCTCTCTCTCTCTCTCTCTCTCTCTCTCTCTCTCTCTCTCTCTCTCTCACAACTAACCCATTATATCAGCCCTCACCCCATCACCCCTCCCCACCTACCTCGTTTCAGTTTCAGATTCACCAACTGTAGCTTTTGGTCTCGTAGGTCACTTTGGTCTCTTGAAGACGTTAATATAACATTTCATCTCTCTCTCTCTCTCTCTCTCTCTCTCTCTCTCTCTCTCTCTCTCTCTCTCTCTCTCTCTCTCTCTCTCTCTCTCTCTCTCTCTCTCATGGTTTTGCGTTGTGCAATTGGTCAGATACGCACATCCTCACATCAGCTCGAGATTGAGACTCGCAGATTCATAAGGATACCAGCAGATAGCAGGATATGCCGCTTATGTCATTTAGAACCAGAGACAAAGTTACATTACGTATGTCATTGCATAGTGTACTATGAGATACGAGGCCGTGTTCATCGCCTATTTAGTGAGGGTTTTGGGCCTCTATCTAGGGTCATGAGTTATGAGGATCAGAGATGTCTTGGACTATCTACTTGAGTTACACAGGCATAGAGACACTTTACTGAGGAGAGCTAAAGAGAGACACTCCCTGAGACAGATTACAAATTTCTTTACACTAGATTCTCTAGGGTCAGGAGTTATGAGGATCAAAGATGTCTTGGGCTATATCTACTTGAGTTACACAGATATAGAGACACTTTACTAAGGAGCGAAAGACAAAGACAGTCCTAGAGACAGATTACAGATTTCTTTTCACTAGATATCGGACAGCCAGAGGAGCAACCATCATTGCATAGCTCGGCCCACACTCATTCGACCACTATCGGCACTCTCATCGATCGAGCACTCGAGCTACGAAGATTCAGACGGCCACGATTGAGGACAGGGGCTACACGGCATCAACGGAGAATATAGCAGAGGATTCGAGCCATACTCTCTCGACATCCAAAGTGCAGAACAGGATAGATTCTAGTAGTAGTATCTTTGTTCTAGTTCTTTTGTATATTAGATTCACCATTTATTAACAAATTGGTCTCATAGGTCATTTTGGCCTTTTGAAGACGTTAATATAACATTTCCTCTCTCTCTCTTCCTTAGTAGAGATTCAGGAGAGGCTTGGCGTCTATTCCATGAGAAGTCTCCCCCACCAGTGATTACTTCTACAGAGATATGGGGGCAGTATGCAACATCTTTATACACTGTACCTGGACAACCACCATTACCAGACCCACCACAGCCATGTCCGGCTACGAGCACCTTCTTTACCACTGAGATGGTACAGGAGGCCATTGACAGGATGAAGACCAGACGGGCACAGGATCATGAGGGTTTGGTAGCAGAGCACATTATACATGCTGGGGATTTGTTGGCAGAGATGCTTGCACGGCTATTCAACCGTGTCATGTGTGAGGGTCTCCCTGAGTCTTGGAGATTATCTAATATTGTACCTATCTTCAAGACAGGTGACCCAACAGTGCCGGGGAATTACCGTACTATCATGGTAGGACACACATTGGCACCGTTATATGCATCCATCCTCGAGCATGGGCTGAGCAGTTGGACAGAGATTATGGGCAAACGAGCACCTGGGCAGGCTGGTTTCAGAAGGGGTTTCTCCACACTAGATCATGTCTTTACACTCAGAGCTATCATTGAGGAGGGTCGAGCACACGGTAGACGGATATACTGCAGCTTTGTGGATTTTCGCAAAGCCTTTGACACAGTGCCGAGGGCCAGATTGATGCACCGGCTTATGGAATTGGGGGTACCCACAAAGCTGATGTGGGGGATCATGGCATTGTACAGTTCAGTGATGGGTCATGTACGCACATCAGAGGGGATATCCGACATAGTTAACTCCACCATCGGAGTGAAACATGGATGCCCACTGTCCTCTACTTTATTTGGTATGTATGTTGATGGGGTCTCTGATTATATTGACAGAGGAGGAGATAGAGGTGCTCAGCTTGCTGGGACATGGATCCCTCTTTTATTGTATGCTGACGATATCGTGTTGATATCAGAATCGCCAGAGGGTATGCAGAGACATTTGGACGCATTGCATAGTTTTGCAGAGGATAGTGGATTGTCTGTCACCCTTGGTAAAACCAAGGTCATGGTATTTAATACCACGCCACAGTGGGTTAGGAGATCAGCACCTACTTTCACATATGGATCGGACAGTATGGAGTACACTGATGCATACACATATCTTGGGGTGGTCTTTAGTGGACCGAGGTTCACACTGAAAGTGGCAGCAGACACTAGATTGACTCGTGCCTATGCAGCCCTAGGTGGTTTAGAGAGGATTTGTTCGCAAGTTCAGTTCCAGGAACCTCGAACAAAGCTCTGGCTTTTCGATACTTTGGTCGCTTCAGTTATGCACTACGCGGTTCAGGTTTGGGGACCGTCTATTGACAGTGCTGGATGGACTAATATGGAGAGACCCCTGATATCTATGATTTCTAGGCTGATTAGAGCCAAGGCCTCAGTCCCACATGACATCATACGAGCGGAGCTGGCTGCCCCACCTATGGAGGTTGAGGCACTCACCAGGTCAGTATCATTTGTACACAGCTTATGGGACACCACCAGGGACAAGTATGCCAAGCTTGCTCTCGAGTCATCCAAACAGCTGGCATTACAGGGAGATACATCATGTTGGTATGCACAGATGAGCACATGGTTTCAGCATGGACAGGGTGCCCCCTTTCCAGTATTCTCTTGATGCACCATCCTTGGCTCTTACACGGATGTGGACTACTAGACTCATTCAGCAAGATCTTATCCAGCTGGATAGCAAGAGGACATGGATAGAACCATCACGGGAGTTGGGTACGAAGAGGGTTTTCTATGGAGAACATCTTCTTCAACTCACGACAAACGGATTCGTCACAGGGCCCAGTTACATGGACACACATCTATCTCATAGGTTATGATGTGCTATTGGCCAGATTCGCAAATCTTCACACCAGCTTGGGATTGAGACAGGTAGATTCAGAGGCATACCAGCAGACAGTAGGATATGTCAGTTATGCCATGCAGAGCCAGAGACAGAGTTTCACTACATATGTCGATGCACAGTCTACTATGAGATACGGGGACGCTTTCATTGTCTATTCAGAGATGGTTTTGACTCGTTAGACAGAGTCATGAGATACCAGGATCGAAGATGTCTCGGATTATTCCTACTTGAGATTCAGAGACATAGAGACGCTCTATTGAATGGGCAAAGACAGAAACAGTCCCAGAGACGCATCTCAGATTTCTTCAGTCTGAGTACCACAGAGTCAGAGGGGACACCACCACCAGAGAGCTGGGTTCCCACCCATACACACATCAGCGGTACTCTCATTGATCGAGCTATAGAGTTAGGGAGATCGAGACGACCGCGGCTGAGGAGGGGAGCCACGCAGCACCGGCGGAGATTGCGGCAGAGGATCCACAGGATTCTAGCACGACACCCAGAATGTCGATCGGGATAGGCTTCATGCTACTGCTATATTGTATCATGGTGACATTGATCCCCACTTTGTACCTTTATGGCATGATACTATTGCTCAGCCTACCAGCCACCCATAGGAGTTGGTAGCACTCCTATCAGTTCCTTGTTTGTAGTTTTCTTGTTTGTACCCAGACTTGGTACTAGACTCATCATTGTAATCAGTTGGTCTCATAGGTCATTTTGGCCTCTTGTAGACGTTAGTATATCATTTCATTTCTCTCTCTCTCTCTCTCTCTCTCTCTCTCTCTCTCTCTCTCTCTCTCTCTCTCTCTCTCTCTCTCTCTCTCTCTCATGGGTCTGTCACTGTTTTTAGGGTTTCGTCACTTCTCTTTTCTGTTTTTAGGGTATTGAAATTGATTTTTGGCTGTTTTTAGTGTTTCATCGCTGTTTCTTTACTGTTTCGAAAATGTTTTCTTGCTGTTTTTTGGGGTTTTGTCGCCATTTCTTGCTGTTTTTAGGGTTTTGGCACTGATTTTTAGGGTTTCAATCTGAAGACAGCTATTTTCGTCGGTAATGATCTCTCTCTCTCTCTCTCTCTCTCTCTCTCTCTCTCTCTCTCTCTCTCTCTCACCCGTCGTAAAAGACGGGAGTGGGAGGAGCACTAGTATTGGGACATCTATCATTTACTCATGAGCCAGGATAGTGCGGAGGCATGGCGCCCGATCAAACCTCCCAGGCCATCCACTCCTATTCATGACCCAACGACATGCCACAGATATGCTGAGAGCTTATACGAGATCCCAAAACAACCACCCATACCTACGCCATCGGCTACCCGACCCACATCCTCTACTTTCTTCACCACCCACATGGTGAAGAAAGCTATATCCCACCTACAGCATGGGAGGGCTAGAGATCAGGCAAGCCTACAGGCAGAGCATCTTATATATGGTTGTGATGCATTGGCACCACTCATTGCCCACCTTTTCAACCGCGCGCTTTCACAGGGATTCCCAGAGTCGTGGACAGAGCACACCATCGTGCCTATCCACAAATCTGGCAATGCCATGGATCCTAGCACATATCGCACTATCATGATTGGTCCTATACTGGCCAAACTATATGGCGCGGTTTTTGAGGAGGAGCTAAGTTCTCTAGCAGAGGGAGAGGGCATGAGGACAACAAGACAGGCACGCTTCCGCCAAGCTTTCTCTACTATTGATCATATCTTCACCCTTCGTTGTCTGATCGACCAGACACGGGTGAGGAAGAGGAGATTATATTGCTGCTTCGTGGACTTCCGCAAAGCATTTGACACAGTACCTAGAGAAAGACTTTTCAGACGCCTGGTGCGCTTGGGGTTGGAGAGGAGATGACATGGGGGATCTATGCATTGTATGAGCATGTATCTGGCAGAGTGAGATGCCCGGGTGGATTATCTGACACCCTTGTGAGCACCATTGGTGTGAAACAAGGTTGCCCTCTATCACCTACACTCTTTCGTCTATATATTGACGAGATTGTAGACTTCATCTTGCACAAGGGTGGAGAGCGTGTGGATATTGCAGGGACTATTGTACACATACTCTTATATGCAGACGATATTGTCCTGATGTCAGAGACGGCACAGGGACTACAGCTACATTTGCAGGCCCTGGATGATTTCTGCTCACAGAGAGGACTCACGGTGAACCTTGGCAAGACCAAGGTTCTCATATTTCATACATCGGCTTAGATTCGCCGACAGAGTAGATTTACATTAGCTGGAGGGGATATAGAGGTGACAGGCTCATATGTATATCTGGGGGTTACATTCACCGCAGCATGAGGGACCTTCTCCATGACACAGGCAGCCAGAGATAGACTTGCTAGAGGATACGCATCACTAGCTATGATGGAGAGACAGTCCCACCAGGCCCACTTCCAGGAGCCTCGGACAAAGGGGTGTCTCTTTGACACACTGGTCACACCTGCACTCATGTATACATCGGCCATTTGGGGACCGGGACTGGCAGACTCAGTATGGACACAGATAGAGAGGTCACAGATAGAGAGGTCACAGATTATTATGATCTCCAGGATGATTCCCAGCAAGCCATCAGTTCCACACGACATTATTAGAGCTGAGTTGGCTGCGCCATTGATTTGGTAGAGGCACTCTTTCAAACTGTTTGCCTTCTTCACAGATTCAAAGATATGGATCCAGATAGGATCTCTCATAGAGCCTTCATTGCATCTAGAGAGATGGCACAGGCAGGGGACACTAGCTCATGGTATGCCCAGACAGGAGATTGGCTAGCTCAGCATGGTTTTGATATCGACAGACTACCACCACTCCAGTATGACACACAGGCCCCGACCTATTCTCTCTCACACTCTGAGAGGAATACGGTCATCAGACAGGAGATATAGCATACATTGTTGGGATCGGAGAGCACACACACAGAGACCCAGCACGAAGAAGGAGATAGACACAGTGTGTGGCGGGGCGGTACTCACACTACAATGTGTAGTTGTGAGTATAGTTATTATGAATGAGTAAAAGAATGGTTGTACATGGGCGGCTGAACAACGGGCAGCCGGGCACACAAGCCTTTAACCCAACAATCTCCCACTTAAAGGCAGTGTGCCTTTAAAGTGGCCAAAGTACAGCAAAATAAGTCAAGCCATACCCATCAGCGATCTGCAGTGTACAAACCGTTGTGAGGCTAACGACTTCATGAGTAGGTGAGCAGGGTTATCGTCAGTGTGTACCTTGACAAGTTTTATGCGCTTGTCCTCTAGCACCTCTCGTATGAAGTGATATCTCACCTCAATGTGCTTTGTCTTCGCATGGAAGATAGGATTCCGTGCCAACGCTATGGCACTCTGGCTATCACAATGTAGCATCGGAGCATCACCAGCCATACCAAGATCTCCCACTAGTCGTGAGAGCCATATGGCCTCCTTGGCAGCCTCAGTGGCAGCCATATATTCAACCTCTGTAGTGCTCAAAGCAACGCATGGCTGTAAACGTGATGCCCACGAAACCGGTCCACCTGCAACTGTGAACACATAGCCACTAGTAGACTTCCTCGAGTCCACTAACCCTGCATAGTTTGAATCTGTATATCCGCAAACAGACATATCCTTCTCACCATAACATAGGGACAACTCTGAAGTCCCTCTCAAGTATCTGAGAATACCTCTCACTGCATCCCAATGACGCTTGCCCGGGTTAGACATGTACCTGCTAACCACACCGACTACATGAGCAAGATCTGGACGCGAGAACGATCACGAGTGATCCGCATACCCAAAATATGACTGGCATCCCCAAGATCCTTCATGGCAAAGGTCTCATGTAGCCTATGTTTCAAGGCATCCACATCAGAAATACACTTCCCTGCGATCAACATGTCATCCACACACAAAACCAAAACAATAAGACTACCATCTGCAGCCTTGCGAGTATAGAGGCATGGGTCCTCATAACTGCGTACATAGCCCAATGAACTCATGAATGCATCAAACTTACGATACCATTCACGAGGTGATTGCTTCAACCCATACAAGGTCTTACGAAGCCGGCATACCATCTTCTTTGAACCATGAATAACAAACCCACTTGGTTGCTCCATGTACAAATCCTCGTGCAAGTCCGGATGTAAGAAAGCTGTCTTTACATCCATTTGCTTCAACTCCATGTCTTCTGTAGCTACCAAAGCAAACAACATACGCAAAGTAGACATCTTCACCACTGGGGAGAAGATCTCATCAAAATCAATGCCCTTCTGTTG
This sequence comes from Adiantum capillus-veneris, assembly GCF_014529385.1. Lineage (NCBI taxonomy): Eukaryota > Viridiplantae > Streptophyta > Polypodiopsida > Polypodiales > Pteridaceae > Adiantum > Adiantum capillus-veneris. Next base: position 108,080,193 of record NC_140946.1, read on the forward strand.
CTTGAATCCTTTAGCCACAAGCCTTGCTTTGTACCTAGGCTTTGCATCCATTGAACACAATTTTATCTTGTAAACCCACTTGCATGGTAGTGCCTTCTTACCCTTTGGCAAAGGAGTAAGCTCCCACGTATCATTTTGGATCAACGAATCCATCTCTGACTGCATAGCCTGCTCCCACTTGAGCTTGTCAACACTAGACATGGCCTCATCATAACATGATGGCTCCCCGCAATCAGTCAACAATACATAATCCATAGAAGACACAAAACGTTGAGGCTGTCTTGCATGCCGCTCTGAGCGCCTCAAAAACTGTGCAGGAGGTGCATCTGGCTGTCCCACATCTACATGATCTCCCAACAAGGGCTGATCTCCCACCTAAGGGTCAATGGGCTGCCCACGAGCAGCCATGGGACCATCATACCGATGACCGTCCTCCTCAGATATCACACGCTGAACCTCAACCGTTCGCGGTGATGCTCTATACATAGAGTCCTCATGAAAAACAACATCATGGCTGCGCACAATCTTCTTGTCAATAGGATCCCACAATCGATAACCCATCTCACCAGAGCTACCATAACCCAAGCAGATACATCTCTTGCTCTTTGGATCCAATTTGCTGCGTTTTGCCTTAGGTACATGTACATAAGCTTCACAGCCAAAATCACGAAGGTGACCATACGAAGGTGGCAAACCTGTCCATACCTCTTCAGGCACTTTGAAGCCCAAAGGAAGACTAGGTGAACGATTTATCAAATGCACAGAAGTGGCAACTGCTTCAGCCCAAAATCCATCTGACAAACCAACCATAGAAAGCATACTACAGACTTTCTGCTGTATAGTCCTGTTCATGCGCTCTGCCACACCATTCTGAGGAGGTGTATAGGGAGCACTAAGCTCACGCCGTATACCCTTCTCAACACATAATGTAGTGAAAGCATGAGACATAAATTCACCCCCATTGTCCGTACGTAAGCACTTCAACTTACAACCTGATTGGTTCTCAACAAGAGCCAACCATTGCTTAAATATATCGAACACCATATCCTTCTAACGAATGGGGTATGCCCATACCTTCCTGCTAGCATCATCAATGAACGTAACAAAGTACATAGCACCTCCAAGAGAAGCATTGGGCATCGGCCCACATACATCACTATGCACCAAAGCTAGCTTTTCCAAAGATCTGTGTGGAACACTCTTCTTATGAGAAGACCGAGCATGTCGACCATAAAGGCAATGCTCACAAAACTCAAAACCACCAAAATCTGAAACCGGAATGTAATTCGCACGTGCCAACAACTTCAAACCTTTCAGTGACATATGCCCCAAACGCTAATGCCATAAAGAAGCAAGAGGTTGCTCGGGGATCCCCACAATGTGATCAGCCACACTAGCTACAGAAAGGGAATACAGCGTATTCCTCTTAGCACCTTTAACCAAAACAAGGCTGCCCTTAGTGAGCTTCCAACCTCCGTCACCAAAAGATACATTGAAACCAAGTGAATCCAACTGACCCACACTAATCAAGCTTTTTGCAAGAGCCGGCACATGACGCACACGCTGCAAGACAAACGTAGTAGAGTTTGGCATAGCCAAATGAATATCCCCAATGCCATGAATCTGCATAGAACGCCCATCGGCAATCCTGACAGTACCTGTGCTCGAAGCATCATAGTCATGAAACCACGACCTATGAGGCGTAACATGAAAAGAAGCACCACTGTCAATGACCCAATCCATAGGCATACTACTCTCATGAGTGAGAAGAAAAGCATCATCAAAATAGGATACAAGCATCACATCACCAAGCTCTTCACTAGTAGCACTAGTCGGCGCACATACATGGTCATCTTGAGAGCTACACTCTCCCTGTGTTGCATTTAACTCCTCAATCTTGACATTGGACTTAGGCTTGTCCTTAGCATCATGGTCTTTCTTCTTACCATCTCCATTTTCCCTTTTCCACTTGTAGCAATCCTTTTTGAAATGGACTTTTCTACCACAATGAAAACATTCCACATCCTTTTTACTTGTGCCTGCACGGGACTTGCTTCTAGATTTACCCCTGTAGGACTTATACTTGTCCATAGTCCTGCCTCTGACAACCATTGCACTAGAAGCCTTACTACCTGCATTATTCTTTCAATTAATCTCTTCCGTGAGAAGACTAGACTCCACATTAGTACTTGTCAACTCATCCGCAGGAACCGAGTTATTTATGGCTGTCCTAAATGTGTCCCATGACTCAGGCAACGTGACAAGTAAAAACATAGCTTTTACATTGTCCTCAAACGTAATTTTCTGCGTAGCAAGTTGGCTAAAAATTGTATTGAACTCATTCAAATGCGCATTCATGGAAGCACCTTCCTCCATTCGCAAATCAATAAGCTTTTTAATCAAATACACCATAGAAGCAGCCGAATGCTTATCATACATATCGCAAATCCGCTGCCATAGCTCATAAGCTCCACCCTGTGCATCTTTCACATTGTAATAAACAGACTTTGAAAGGGAAAGCCTAATGGTAGACCTGCACATCTCATCCAACTCCTCCCAATCATCCCTCTCCATGTTCTCTGGCTTAACTCCTTGCAACTTTAGAGGTCGAATCTGTTTCTTCTGCACCAAGACATCCCAAATCTGATCTTTCCAATATGAAAAGTTAGCACCATCCAACTTCTCAATATTGAAAACTGTGTCCTCTTTAGTGCCCATTACAACAAGAATGCAACAATCAGAAACCTGTAACCAACCAACAAACTGCCACAACAAAGTAGTGCTGCAAATCTCACAACACCTGCTGCTCAATCAAAAGAGCAAACGCATAGAGTATAAATCAGCCCATAATATGGTCAAAAAACATACGTAGAAATCCACAAACAAATGCATAAACCTGTGACACCTGTAACTCAACCGGCCTAGGCAAACCGTGCCACAAAATGCATCAACAATGAGCTGTCATAGAGGCATAAACATACTCCATGTCTCAATAACCACAATAGAGACATAAGCTGACCAAGCTTACACAAATCCGTGAGCATAAATGGATCCAAGTGAGCATATAACCAATGCACAAGCTCAACAAAGTCCAATCTCTATTGTCAACCAAGTACCTGTCCGTACTCAAACCGCAACACTGCAAGCAAGAGCAAACCCGCTCTATGTATAAGTGAACCAAATCTCCACAATATCATGCATAAAGAGTGTCTGTCAAACTGCCATATCCACATCCATCAACATACATAGATGATGTAAACCTGTAGCTCAAGAACAAGCATAAACAGACTGCCCAAAAAAGTACCAAGTCAAAATACATGTTTTGTAACCACAGAAGAAACCTGTATCCAAAGCTCCCTGTAACCTGTACCTGTACCTGCACCTGTACCTGTAGTCGAAGAAGACAGTGCAGCCAAACTCCCACTCTATCTGTGTGTATGAGGCCACTCCAAGAAGAGGCTACACACTCTCAAATGAGTTGTGGGCTCATGTAAGTGGAAGACACTGCAACAATGGCACCTGTAATAGCTATGGAAGCTCTGGCAGCAGAAAACTACCAAAGAGAGCTGAAAAACGCAGCTCCTAGTCTGTAGCTCGGATGGGATTTTTGATGGCACGAATGGCTCCGAAAGGGGGGTTAAACCCCACGACACTTCCTGAAAATACACGCGGAGTGCTGAACCTTCCAATGCCATGCTCAAAAAAACCTTGTGCTCTTAAGAAATGCGCGCGTGCGCGAGACCGAAAAAAACGGCAATGAAACAGCAGCAATTTTCAGCACACTCAACAATGATGATGAAGCTCTCAATACTCTCACTACGAAGCTCTGATACCACTTGTTGGGATCGGAGAGCGCACACACAGAGAGCCAGCACGAAGAAGGAGATAGACACAGTGTGTGGCGGGGCGGTACTCACACTACAATGTGTAGTTGTGAGTATAGTTATTATGAATGAGTAAAAGAATGGCTATACATGGGCGGCTGAACAACGGGCAGCCGGGCAGCCGGGCCTTTAACCCAACATACATATATTCAGAGGACATGGCGCGGGCCCACAGACACCCTACCTCCTAAAATGCTATATTACTATGAGCATTTTTTGAGGTTTTCAAAGCAAGGATTCATTGAGATTCCATTATACATGCAACATTACATGCCACACCGACTTCGGGTCAACATTGGCCAGCTACAAGTGTCATCACATCAGCTAGAGATTGAGAGTGGCAGAGCTAGAGGCATACCACGAGAGGAGCGTACATACCGGATCTGCCAAACAGAGGTGGAGAGTGAGGAGCATTTTGTCATGAGATGCCCAGCATATACAGAGCTGAGAGAGAGATATGGCATTGGAGACTCATTACAACAGCATATGATAGGCCGAGAGCAAAGGAGGTTTGGCCAATTCCTGGTTGCGGCTTTAGAGGTTCGAGAGCAGTTGTTACAGCCACGCCAGAGTCAGGATAACAGGACACAAACTACCATCACACAGTTTTTCCAACGAGCAGGGCAAGACCCCCCCACACTACCTACACAGAGCAGAGGGCTTACCCTTCAGTAGGCAGAGTCTCAAAGGGCACGTCGGAGACCGAGGCTCCCAGGATACAGGACACATGGGTATCACCAGAGGGAGATCTCGAGGATACTAGCTCTACACCATCAGTATCTAGAGCAGAGTCATGTACCAGCACCAGGGGAACCCGCATTCCAGAGATACCTAAGCAGGCCATCACCGATGTACCACATTCTCTACCCTACATATGTTGCTTGTTTTTACATACCCTCCCTATCATCTCATGGTTGTATCACCTTGCAGCCCCTAGTTGAGCCTGATGATGCGTGAGCACACCTCGACACGAGGACCCACGCTATTGAAGGGGATCGGGGAGCACCACAAACAGAGAGAGAGAGAGGGAGACACACACACGATGTGGGTGGGGAGACTGTGAAGTGACAGCTCCCCCTATACAGTATACTCACTATAAGTATAGGGTAATAGTGGGCGGGCGCCCATAACCTGGGCGACCAGTCGAGGCACATAGGCCTTAACCCCAACAACCTCCCACTTAAAGGCCAATGTGCCTTTAAGCAAGATCTACTAGTGTACAACTAATAGAAGGTGAGAGATTCTCTCAACCTATGCCCACTGACTTTCGATGAGCTAGTGCATCCGGCTCTACTGATAGACAAACATCCCGCTACGGAAGCCACACAGAGCTAGCTCCAAGCTCTACAAAGAGTCTACAAGAGCTCATGCACTCCTCAAGTATCGGTCAAATACCTGCAAACCTCCCCTATGCTCTATGCCGAGATCAGTCATCAAACAACTAATCAACCCTGCTGCAAACGCTCCCACTACAGCTGCTATGTCGGGCCTCGTGATCAGCATCTCGTAGATGAGGACACCGAACGTTGATGCAACCCTGGCAACCTCTGCCACCTCCAACTCAGAACTCAACTCATGGCAATCCTGTGCCCTATCATAGAGACCATGGCACTCTGACTCCGAGCTCTGGAGTGACTCCTCGTGCCCACCACAGATCACATGTGTACCAAGAGTATCCATCTGTCCTGAATCTGCATCAAGCTCTGGCATAAGCATATCAAGAAATGACTCCACAATAGCCGACATCTCAGCATCCATGTGAGTCATCTCTGTCATCACCTCTGATGACTCATCCTGCTGTGACTCACTAGAGCTATCCCGCTCTACCTGTGCATCCGTAGATGCAACCTGCAGAACAAGGTCACTGCTCTGCACTCCATGCAAAGCATCCTGCAACCCACAAGCAAAAGAGACTCGCCTGCTCTCTCGCTCTCTACCTGGCTGCATGATCACAGAGACAACACCGTCTCTCCCGTGATCCACATGCAATGGGTAACCTGTACCACTCCTAGCACCTCTCGCAATCACTAGCGAACCCAAATGCATCACAAAATCTCGCTCTCGTAGCGAAATTTGACATCCACAATCTCTATGCTGACCAATCGAGATCAAACTCACTGTCAAATCTCGTACATAGCGTACATGTCGTAACAAGTAAGAAGCACCACTCGGTAATGACAGTCTCACATCTCCTGCACCTGCTATCGCATGCACCGATCCATTGGTCAAACGTACACTGCCAAGCACCCCGCTAGAATAGCTACAAAACCATCACGATGCGGCGTGACATGAAACATAGCATCTGCGTCTAGCAACCACTGCGAAGGGAGTGCACTATCCACATGTATAGCATCTCGTGCATAGCTCGAGGTAAAAGTGACATCCCCGTCACTAGTATACTCCGACACTACATCTGCCTCAACTGTCAAAGCAACTGAGTCCATGGCATCACTATATACATCTCTGAGACTGCCATGTCTCGTACGATGTCGCATACGACGAAAACAGCGCCGTCTAACGTGTCCAGAATGACCACAATACCAACATGTCACCTGTCGGCGTGCTCGTGAATGTACATGTCTCACACGAGTCCGTGATGACTCAGATCTATCATACATATCATGTAATCTACGCCAAAGTGCTCTCGAAGTAGTCTCATACATAACAAGAGCATATACAGATTCCGCAAGATGCAAAGAGAGTGTAGATAGTGACATCTCCTCTAGCTCCTGCCACTGATCATCAGACATGTTTGAAGGTCTACCTGCATCACCGCTCAATGGTCGATGCAACCCTCGCTGTGTCAATGCATCAAGCATACACTCTCTATGCTGCAAATTCTGACCCATCAAACATGCCCATTTCGGAGAGATCATAATCTGAGCGATCACCTGTCTCTGCCATGAGCACAATGTAGCAAACTAGAAAGCAAAACCACCTCACCAACAACTCCTGGAAACTGTCTACAAATATAGCCAAAAACACAATGTAAAACCTGTGAAACACACTCCAAAATAGAGCTCCCACAATGTCAATACAAGCGTCGCATGCTCTAGTATCACACTGCAATCTGTGAGCTAATCACCAAGCCCACACTATGCGGTATCGATGCATACACACGCACAAATCTCCCACCTGCAGATAACACCGCACGCAAATGCCGAGTGAAATCCGCAATCTCTACCTAGATCGCATAAATGATACGCATAAAACTCCTGAGAAAATTTTGCCAGAGTTTTGTCAGTACAACGGCCACAAAACCAGTAACCAAACTGACTGCACGCTCAAAACCATGAGCAACCAAAGCACATCAAACCGCACGCCAAATGCATGCACCAATCTCCACACTTTGCATACATCATTGCAAACACCTGCAAATCTAGTACACAAATATCTGCTCTATCTATGACTGCCAAAAAACATGCTCAAGACATACATTGCCGAGCTCAAAATGCAATCACATTAGTCTCCCTGAGTATCAAACCACATAAGGCATACATGGTATCCTCCCACCTGTGAGGAAACTTGTAGCAAATATCACTCTCACATTTGAGAGCAAACCATGTGTGGAATCCTCGACACACAATAAATAACTGCTGTTGCAGAAAACTCAGCGTTCAAAATTTTAAAATTCTGATATGACGAGCGCGTCCAAAGCGTGCCAAAACCCCAAGGTAGACTCCTGGATCACATGTATCTGAGTCCGGGTGTGAAAGCTATGCCAAAAAACCTCCGTTTCGACCCAAAAACGCAGCATAAACTGCCAAGAGGGCTGAAAAATGCAGCTCCTCAACCGTAGCTCGAAATGAGTTTTTGATGGCTCGAATGGCTTCGAAAGGGGGGTAAAACATCCTCGCGGAAACGCTCTCGGAAAGCTGAATTTGCCGATGCCGAAGTCAAAACCCTGTTTGCACTCTTGAAAGTGCGCACGTGCGCAGAAGCGATTTCGGGAATGAAACTGGCTCTCCGCTGTCATCGTGACTGTGCACACACGCGCTCCCTCCGCACCTACGCTCTGATACAAATTGAAGGGGATCGGGGAGCACCACAGACAGAGAGTGAGAGAGAGAAGGAGACACACACACGATGTGGGTGGGGAGACTGTGAAGTGGCAACTCCCCCTATACAGTATACTCACTATAAGTATAGGGTAATAGTGGGCGGGCGCCCATGACCTAGGCGACCGGTCAAGGCACATAGGCCTTAACCCCAACAACTATACATTGTACACCACATGCACCACCCTACCACACCCTTTTGCATAGTTTAGGCTCATTTCAATTTGTACATTTTTTTTATTTTCCGATGCCTAGAGCATCAACACATGTATATGATATTGTCTCATAGGTCGAGTTCGGCCTTTCGAAGACGTTAATAAAGCTTTCTTTCTTTCTTTCTCTCTCTCTCTCATGGGAAGCATCAGAGAAGTGCCAACGGCTTCCCCCACGTGTAAGAAGACGCATCCCTCGACGGCCGCCCACAAAGCCTCTTTCATGCGGACAGGGAAGAGGATATCAGCAATAGAGAAGGAAAAGAGGGAATGAAGAAACGAAAAGAAAGAGTGGAGGAAGGAGAGGAGCACTATTCTTCAAAGATGGACCGAAGAAAGAGATGGTATGTACAGGAGGATCGCTTTGCTCGAGGAGAAAGTGGTCATCCAAGATTCCATCATCCGAAATCTACAAGCAAAAAGTGGGCGGCTCAAAGAAGGCGAAATTCAACCATCCATGATGGAAGAATTGAATACCATGAGAGAAGAACTATGGGTTATCAAGGAAGGTGAGGAGAAGAAGTCATGGACCGCGGTCATCTCCGCAACACAAAAGAAAGTAGAGGAGGCCGAAAAATGGATTGAGGTTGCCAAGAAAGGGAAAGGTAAGTAAGCTCCTTGTACACCCACTCTTATTAACATGACCCTCGAAGAGGAACAAAGGAGGATGCGGGCTCTACATGTGAGGGTAACCGGCCTCAACTACATAAACAATGTCGAAACAGAGGTCACAATCCTCACATCCATGATGTGGGTGGGCAAGACTTCACACACAAAGGCATGGAGAGTGGTCAAGAAGAGTGATGGCCCAGGAGAATCTTCAAAAGGGAGAGCTCTCATACTACACTTCCCCTCCTTGGAAAAGAAGAAAGAATTCTTGAGAAACAGGCCTACTCTCAAGAAGAGAGGTATTTTCCTCGATGATGATCTCACTCTCTCACAGCTTGCGCATATGAGAGAGGTAATGCCAAAGATTACGGCGCCAAGGGAGCAGGGAAAGTTGGCCTTTTACAAAGATGGTCGGGTGGTGATTGTAGAGCGGCGCTCTACATGACGGTGTGAGACCTATGGGACCACACTGAAGATGGCTACTTGGAATTATAATGGATCTATGAGGTTGGACATTGGTGCCTTTCAAGAGAGTTTCAGAAACAGGGACATTGTTTTCTTCTCAGAGACTCGTCAGGCCCCTGGACAGCTTATGCCACATGTGGTGGGATACAAGTGGGAGACGGCCCACAGAACAGTTGCAAGATCTGAGCAAGGAGTAGAGATTTAGGAGGAGTAGCTGTGCTATTTAGGAAGGAGTTACAGCCACTACTACATATTGTACGGAGAGATGATCATGCTAGATACATGTGGGTGAGCCCGAGAGCTGACACATGCCGATTTCTATACATTGCCATATGTTACTTCCCCCCAGTACATCATTATATGCTGCATCTAGAAGACGGTCGCCTTTCTCTGTACTAGAGGATGATATATGGGAGTTTTCTAGGGATGGTGATATCATCCTCCTAGGGGACTTCAACGCCTGAACGGCAGATCTCAGACAGTCTTCTACAACACTTCAGATGAGATGCTTTGAGAGCTGCATGTGGCAGAGTTCGGGCTTGATAGATGCTCACATGACAAACAGCAGACGGAGTATGGGAGATACCTCAGGGAGATGACGACTACACATGGGTTAGCCATATTTAATGGCTTACAGCGATTTCCTAGAGCAGCCGGTTTCACATGCTTTCCACACAGACATGGGGCCTGTAAAGTGGACTATGTTAAGGCACAGCCGAGCTTTATTCCTTGTATTCAAGATTTCATACTGCGACTAGTGGGCGTAGGAGTGGATCGTGCACTTTTCACATTGTTTGTTTCCTTTCAGTATAGGACAGCCCAGACATCACGAGGCAAGTCACATACCCGTTATACATTTACACCAAAGACTGAGTCGATTTATACAGAGGAGATCTATAGCCATCTATGCACAGCTGGTCCTCGCCTCTCACTGGAGGAGTGCACCACTTTACTGACTTAGACATTGCATGGTGCAGCATCAGAGCCATACCCACACACTCAGCCGGGTCAGAGGCGATCTTTTAGGAGCATGCCCCAGAATAGTTAGTATCATGAGGAGTACAGAGAGATCAGAGCCTAGCTTCAGAAGGATCTTCATTCAGGAGTCATCACTTACACACAATCTCGATTGCTTCCCGGCGCCTTGTGCGACGGAAGAAACGAGCTTACTTGGCCCAGATGGAGCGAGACTTGTATCAGCTATTCTTGAGTAGAGACTCATGAGAGGCGTGGCGATTCTTTCATGAGCACTCCTCTTCCCCAGTGATTACTTCTCATGATGTGTAGGGCCAACCCCTCATTGTTATATACGGTTCCAGGACAGGACCCCCTTCCAAATCCTACAAAGCCATGCCCACCTACGAGCACCTTCTTTACCACTAAGATGGTAAAGAGAGTCATTGGCAAGATGAGGACCGGGAGGGCATATGATCATGATCGTCTAGAAGCAAAGCACTTTACACATGCTAGGGATATGCCAATAGAGGTTCTTGCAGTGTTGTTCAATCGTGCCATGTGTGAGGGGTTACCTGAGACTTGGAGGTTGTCTACTATTCTGTCTATCCTCAAAGCAGGTGATCCTACAGAGCCTGGAAATTACCGCACTATTATGGTTGGGCACACATTGGCATGGTTGTATGCATCCATTCTTGAGCAGCACTTGAGTAATTGGGCAGAGGGTGAGGGTGTACGAGCAAAGGGCCACGCCGGTTTTAGGCGGGGTTTTTTCACTCTTGATCATATTCTGACACTCAGAGCCATCATTGAGGAGGGCAGCTCACATGGGAGACAGATTTATTGTAACTTTGTAAATTTCCGCAAAGCATTTGACATGGTACCGGGAGCTCGATTGATGCGCAGATTGCAGGACATGAGGGTGCCCATAGTGTTGATTTGGGGGATTATCGCTCTATACGGATCAGTGATGGGACATGTACGCACTCCGGAGGGGATATCTGATTTAGTTCCCTCCACCATTGGGGTGAAATAGGGTTGCCCATTGTCTCCTACTCAATTTGGTATGTATGTTGATGAGGTGTCTGATTACATTGACAGAGAGGGTAATAGAGGTGCCCAATTGGAAGGGACGTAGATCCCATTGTTGTTATATGCTGATGATATTGTGTTGATCTCTGTCTCACCAAAGGGTATGCAGCAACACTTGGATGCATTACACAGATTTGCAGAGGATAGTGGATTGTCTGTAAACCTTGGTAAAACCAAGGTTATGGTGTTTAACACCACACCACACTGGACCGGGAGATCAGCACCGACTTTCACATATGGTAAGCTAATTGTAGAGTATACAAATGCATACACTTACCTTGGGGTTGTCTTTACTGGGCCAAGGTTTTCTTTGGGGAGAGCAACAGAGACTAGACTCACTAGAGCTTTTGCGGCCTTGGGAGTCTTGGAAAGGATGTGATCGCAAGTTCAGTTCCAGGAACCTTGGACAAAGTTATGGCTCTTTGATACTTTAATAGCCTCCTCAGCTATGTTGTATGAGGTGCAGATATGGGAACCTTCTATAGGCCACGAGACGTATGGAGAAGCCCTTGGTATCTATGATCTCTTGACTGATCAGAGCCAAGGCCTCCGTACCCCACACTATTATTCGAGCACAGCTAGCTGCCCCTCCTATGGAGATTGAGGCACGTACCAGATCAGTCTCCTTTGTGAACAACTTATGGGATACTACTAGAGAAAGATATGCTAGACTGGCCCTTGTGTCTTCCAGACAGTTAGCTCTTCAGGGGAATACTTCATGCTGCTATGCACAGATGACATCATGGTTTCAGAGGCATGGCTTCACCATGGACAGGCTGCCCCCTTTCCAGTACTCTCTTCAGGCACCCTCGATGTCTCTTACACGGGTGGAGATTACTACTCATTCGTCAGGACCTGATCCAGCGATACCAGGAGGACATGGATAGAGCCGCCACAAGAGTTGGGCATGAAGATGGCTTTCTATAGAGAGCATCTTCTCCACCTCACAGGACATGAGTTTGTCATTCGACCCAGCTACATGGACACACATATGTCTCATGGTTTGCAGTGTGCCATTGGTCAGTTTCGCACATCCTCACATCCGCTGGAGATTGCGACTGGTAGATTCAGAGGGATACCATCAGACAACAGGATATGCCGCTTATGCCAGTTAGAGCCAGAGACAGAGCTACATTACATATGTCATTGCACAGTGTACTATGAGATACCGGGCTTTTTCTACTGCTTATTCAGAGAGGGTTTCGGTCCTTTCTCTAGGGTCATGAGTTATGAGGATCAGAGATGTCTTGGGCTATATCTACTTAAGTTACACAGATATAGAGACACTTTATTGGGGAGAGATAGAGAGAGAGAGTCCCAGAGACAGATTACAGATTTTGTTTCACTAGATATGGGACAGCCAGAGGAGCAGCCATCACTGAAGAGCTCGGTCCACGCTTAGTCGACCACTACCGGCACTCTCATCGACCGAGCACTGGAGCTACGGAGATCCAGACGGCCACGATTGAGGATAGGGGCTACACAGCATCAACGGAGACTACAGCAGAGGATTCGAGCCATACTCTCTCGACATCCAGAGTGCAGATGAGGATGGATTCTAGTAGTAGTATCTTTGTTCTAGTTCTTTTGTACCCAGAGATGGTATTAGATTCACCATTTTGTAACAGATTGGCCTCATAGGTCATTTTGGCCTTTTGAAGACATTAATATAACATTTCATCTCCGGTGTTTTTTTTTTTTTTTTTTTTTTGGGGGGGGGGGGGGGGGGGGGGGGGGGGGGGGGGGGGCGGGGGGGGGAATTTTCATCTCTATGAAGTTGAGTACAATAGAACCCTGCTGGAGATGCTAGAAGTAGACTATTCCACAACTCATCTGCTGCGAAGCAAGGCCACAAAGAACGGACCATTTCTCATCAATGTAAAATTAATCAGACCTGTGGGACAAGGTTATGAGAGGAGATTCAACGCTGCCACAGCATCAAGGTTGGTAGAGCTACTTTGATTGGGCTGGCACGACCTTTCTTGTCAAGTATCAGTTCTTATTGTTCATCATTGCTAGAGAGCCGGACTCCTCCGCACACAAATGGCAGAATCAATCTCAAGAATCTTGGGCCAAATCCCTCTACGGATATCATACCTCTCTACCAAGATATCTGCCAGCAACAATCTATCATGACACTAAGTGTGCATTGAGCTCCCTGGACCGGCATTGCAAATAGCCCAATCAATGTGAAGTCGCTGCCCTAGCTTCTGAGAACTCTCTCCAGATAGAGGATCTCGCTGTAGAGGGGCATCCGTAAACAAAAACCGTATCCCTGCAGTCCATGTGTGCATGTTTCTAACACCATGGGTAGGAGTGACTGTAACAGCGTAGACTGAAGTAACATCTTCCAAGGTTCATTGCCTGGGAAAAGTTCCCTGACAATGAGCTCGGTAAGAAGTCCACAGCTCTTCAACTAAGGATCAATGATACTCAAACCACCCTCTGCACAAGGGAGAATCTCTGTGAACCATCACACTCTAGCCCAAGTGTCACGAGTGCTGTCTGATCCCCAGAAAGGAAGTTCCGAATCAATCAATAACTCGCTGAGAACAACTACAAGATAGAGGACCTGCATTTAAAAACCATGCACACACCTAGTCACACACGATGTACTCCAAGTAGTCATAATTCATACACTTCATAACATTCATCGTCTCTTATATTTTGCAGGCTTTTTTCTCCGTCTATCAATAAGCTGTTCTCTTCATGGCTGTCTATTCAGCTTGGCCAAACCTTCTCCATCGTCTTCAATATAGTGTTGATATCAAGCAGAAGCATACTTCTGAAAAAATATCCAGCCCTGGTAGACTTCATGATGTTCAGGTCTGGCCCCTTTTTGAATTGCCCACTTAACTAAATTAGAAACCCCATTAAGCTCCTAAACTTAAATTTCTAGCAGTTTCTTTTGGAAAACGTTACGAAAACCCTTACTCCAGTGGAGCAAATGCAGAAAATGAACAACACTTTCAAGAGGGGTAACAAGCTGCCTTGTCAGTAGACCATTCTAAGTTAAGATGTAAAGTGCCTTGATCTTACAGTTTTACTGTTGCTTATTGAAACAAATATGCCATAACTCTCGATGCGTGCCACAACACCAGTCACCACATCGCCAACATGTACTTCCTTCAATGTCAGCATCTTGGAGTCATTCAATTCATCCTTTGACAAAGACCTCCTTAGCGACATTTCAACAAAACCTGAAAGAGGCTCCAAGGATATAATCCTGTTTAAAACCACAACAGCAACTTAATTTTGTTTGTAATAAACATGTGATACAAAAGAACCTATTTCATGCATGAAGGTCCAGTCAACTACCTTCCTTTAACAAGTTTACCCACAGGAAACAGGCTACCAGGATCATCAATAAAGTTTTCGGCCAGATTTGACAGTTTTATTCTTGCATCGAGATGGCGGGACAATGTCACAAAGCAGCCTTTCTTGATAACGCTTTTAACAAAACCCTAAAGCAGCCAAGAAAATTGAATAAGTACACACAGCCTTGTGCTTCAATGAAAGATGCGAGATGATTTCTTGGAGCTTGAGACCAGACCTGCACTTCCATACCCACTCTAAGATCTTCAATTTTTTCAACAATAGGGTCTGGTAACAACCTGCAAATTGAAAGCACAAAATAAAATTTACAACACTAACGATGAGCTAAAAACAACAGAACCATCCTAAATGATGCCTTATAAGAAGAAGAGCAAGCAAGACCTTGTATTCGTCTCACTAGCTACCCCTTTGTCCCCTAAAGCATTGATAAGGGATTGCCTCAGAGATAAATCGATCTGATTGATGACTCCATCTTTGCTTCTGCTTACATCTAGTATGATGCATCTCACAAACTGGCCGACCTTGAAATCCATTGTCGGGTTGTCCTTCCAAGCGTCAGCTAACTGTGTGATATGAACTCTTCCAAAAAGGTGACAACCAATCTGTACACTAAGGCCATCCACTCCAGGCAAGATTTTGGACACCCTTCCTCCAAATACTTCGTTTATGTTTACTTCATGCCCTTCTTGATATTTCGAATCAGGATCCAAACCACGAAGAGAGAAGTCCAGCTTTCCGTTTTCAGGATCTACCTTCGCGATTCTACACCTTACCGGCTGTCCTACCTTGTAGTGCGCCTTGAACCGCCCAAGTTGAATAGGGTCCGTGGAGGAATCCAACATAAACAACCGGCCCATAATACTAGGAGATATTAACAGCCATGCCCAATCATCTTCGACCTCTTTGACATGAGCTGTTACAACCTGTCCCACTTGCAAATCAGATAATGAAAGTGTATTAAAGCTGCTCGAGTCCTCACTCTTGCCACCTGCAAAAAAGCGACAAAGCTGCTCAACAATGTTTTCTAAAAAAAGGTTGAACAGAATCAGCATAACCAAATAAGCACCTAGCTCAGATGGTTTCAATGTCAGATCAAAGCATTTGGTCAACCTTCCATCATCATTCTGCTTTGATCGCCCCAGAATCTTGGCAGTAATTGATTGTCCAACGGAATAGTGAGACAAGGGATTCTCTCCTTCAAAGTCATCTGTCACCTGACATCCAAAGGAAAATATGCAGCATATAGGACATAAGCTAAACATCCCACAAGTTGCTTACACTACATTGCAAAATGCAAACAGAGAGTACAGCGCTCTACTGTTGACGATCTTTGATATGCTTCACTTTGGTTCGCCATCTTTAACCGGCACTAAGTCAAAATACTCATGATAATGCTACACCACAACTTACTTGAGTTACATGCACTTTGCCCACTGAGTTCTTGCCAACCCTTACTTTCATTCCCAAAAGTCCAACGGACAACACCTAGCAGTATTAACAAGCATTTTTTATTCCTGCACCAAGTAAGACTAATGAAGGACCACTCTGTTTTTTTTTTAACGAAACATACCTCTCCTTCAACAAGAGTTTGAGACACAAGCTTTGGAAGTCTTCTCATACGCTTCATAGGAGAATTTCCCGTTGGATCGCTTAAGCTCGTAAGTAGCAAAAGCAATCTCCCAACTTCAGAACCTTCCGCGGGTAGAGATCCAATAGACACCTCCACTCTGTCCAGATGAAATTTTTAACAACCAATGAACTCAAAACAAAACCGCCATATTTTTTCTATTACTATCTTATGACTACCTTTGGCCAAGTGTGTATTTTTCATGAGGATCCACCTTAAGGTTGTAATCATGTGCTGCGGCAAAAGCTATGGCATTATCAAAATCCGGTAAGGAGCAGACCTGCAGAACGAAGAATAAAACTACAATTTGAGCTATAAAATTAAAGTCAGCGTACACATCCAAACTCCCAAGCCATTAAATTCATTACGAGTAAATAAACATTCTCTCCAAGACACTGACCAAATACTCATCCTTGATCAGTTCAATTATCGCCCATGCCTTCTGTTCAGTCTCCATAACTGCACGAGCTCTCTGTTTGAAAGTAAACCACTTCAAATTACACAAAAGGCAGGGCATAACATTCTCCTGAAAAATTTTCAGCAAATATCAACAACAATTTTATACATGACCCAGCACAAAGATTGTCTGAACAAGAATTTCTGAACCTTGGCTGCCCTTAAAACTTCCAGCAGACCTGCCCCTGCACGCAGGGTTTTATAGGACCTTTGCTGTCTACAACCAATCAATCTTCACCAGCTTCGGTCAACCCAACTCAAAGTCAATCAGTCAGTTTCTCTGCTTAAAAATGGTGAGCAAGCTCAAGGTTAACCACATTACATTTGTGTAAGTGTAGAGCACCTTGATAGGATTAACCCCACATTAGAATTCCTTATATATGTGACTCCATCAGGTCACCACTCACAAAGCTCCAAGGGTTGATCCATAGTACATACAAAGGATGAGATGTTCAATACATTCATATACGGCCAATATTGAGCACTTCAAACATTTTCTTTCAAGCTTTTTGTCCCTTTTCGGTGATGAATAATAATGCTCAAAGGTGACTGGCTGCTGTTTGGAAATTCAAACTCATTGGCAGCCATGCCAATGCAAACATTTGTTTGAAGTAAACCCATGTGGCGGGTACCTGTCCTTGAATCAAAAATGTCGTCCACCATGAACGAGCATTTCCTTTCAAGAAAGTGGTAGCTTTGTGGACCTTCGAAGCCTCAATAAAATTCCGCTCCGCATAAGCATTATCAAACTGTTGGAGAAAAGTAAGAGCCTTCGTCTTGTCTTCAAAACCATTGAATGTATCAAACTTCATAATTGCACCACCTTCTTTGTATGGTTTGGGCTTGTCCAACACCGTCAGATTTCCATAGGAAGTCTCTGTAACATAGGAATCATCTGTGCACCTTGGCCATTAGCATTCTTGCTTCCTGATGCCTTATTTGCATGCTGATTGGAGAAACTAGCCATACCAAAATTGCCATGTCGCATCCCAAAATGGCCCCGAGTACAATGGAACTCTGATTGTAAGCCAATATTACCATACATGGAGTTTGGCATCATGCCTTTCATACCCCAAAACATTGTTCCTGGGATGTACTCCTAATTTCCAAGTGCTTAACCAGCCATGCTCTGAAACACGGATCCACCTCCAAAATACCCAGGATTTACCAGGATGTCCCCTGCTAGAACTCACTTCCACTGGCATAAACCCTTTGATTCCTGCCCAAAAACAGAAAAATCAGCACGCTCTATTTACTGGTTTTTGCCTTGTTTTCAGCCCCAAACAGTCCCCGAACTATCCTCTGCCAGTGCCCCACAGCACTGAAAACGCACTTGTACGGTGAGGGTATGATCCTCACCGGTGCCTGCTTTGGAGTAGCAGTTAGCTACCCCTGTTACTGCTCAAGGAGGCTCTTGCCTCAGCACAAAAGTATGAAACCACACAGCTGTGCATCATTCAAATGAAGATCCCTCTTGTGGGGCATCACATAATTGCACGTAGGGGAGAGAGCAGTGTGTAGTGTGCAGGGCATCACTCCTAGCACCACACTATACATAGAGTGGAAAGAAAGCACTCCATAGCTCTTAACCTGTGACAATTGAAAAATGAGGCCTCTCCAAGCTAAAAGCCTCAGCACAAAAGCATGAAACCACACAACTGTGCATCATTCAAATGAAGATCCCTCTTCTGGGGCATCACGTAACTGCACGTAGGGGAGAGAGAGAGCAGTGTGTAGTGTGCAGGGCATCACTCCTAGCACCACACGGTACATAGAGTGGAAAGAAAGCACTCCATAGCTCTTAACCTATGACAATTGCAAAATGAGGCCTCTCCCAGCTAAAAATTCAGCGCCCATTTTTCTGCATGAGGCAAGTACACAGAAAAGTGCCACTTGGCACATTTAGAAGCATTTGCCGGTTTCGGGGCTACCGCCTAAAAATCTCCCGACTGGTTGCCCAGTTGACTTCGCAGCAGAGTTGTAAAGTGTTCCCCTGGTCATACCGAAGGTAATGACGCGAACAAATTTCACGGCGCAAAATAGCAGTTCCCTAATTTTTAGAAGATGCTTCCGTTGGGCTCCCAGTGGTCATCTGACCATCTATCCTCATTGGGACCGCATCCAAAAGTGCAATGTGGCCCAACTGTCGGATACTTTCTGTTGGTGATCCCCACCTTGACTTTATGCCTTTATTGAGTTCACTTCCTAGTATCCACCAACTTGCTAAGAGTGACGGGGGGGACCTACATGATCTTGCCCTGAGCCTAGACATCCTCTTACTAAACGAATTCCAGTGCCGACCAACTTCTCGTCTGCAGGTGAAACTACTGTTCACATAGGCCATACAATGTCCGACCATTTGCAACTTCAAAAAGAGGGTGTCAAAAATAAAACAAGAATCATTGGAAAGAAACCAACAACTAAGGTTAGCAATTGCCACGTCCTCGTGACATACCCCCCTCTTGAAATCGCAAACGTCCTCGATTGCATACCATAAATACACGCCACTGATGATTTTGTGTTGTTAGCACTCTTTTATCATCGCATGCATCCGCAAGAAAGGTCGTAACACATAGATACAAATGACTTAATGATACTTTTGTCATTTCCATCCATTACATTGAATTCATACGTACATTTGATGTGCTAGCTCTATCATTACCCCTCCTTTGCACACGTTGGGTTGAGACATAAGTAGGTTGTAATCCAAAGGCTTCAAGGTAAAGCTGCAATACATTTGGTGACTATGATAGTTCATGCTCTTCCATCCACTTTGCATCCATAGGCGGATAGTTCTTGAACTTCACCAAATAGCGTCTTGCAACCCGTCCTTCAACTTTTCTATCCTTATGTGCCAAAACTTGCTAAGGTACCAGGATCTCATCACGTTCCTCAACTTCCGATTGATCCTCATCTGGCATATCTTCTGGCACATCACCCACGAAGGGTCTTATAGGACTCACGTGAAACGCATTATCAATCTTCCACGCATCAGGAAATTTCAATCTGTAAAGCCACATCGTTGATCTTGTCAAGCAATTGAAAAGGCCCATAGTAACGCATATTGAGCTTAGGAAGTAGCCGTCCCATGCCCTTCATTTTATTTAACTTTGCCTTTTCGAACCTTAACAGTACCCAATCACCAGGTGATAACAGCAATTCACGACGGTGACGATCAGCAGCCTTTTTCTTCTTTGCCCGAGTCTTCTCCATGGCAACTTTAATTTTCTTATACATTTCATCCATGTTCTCAACATATCGATCTGCCTCAAAGATCTTGTCCTTTGTATGCAAAATGGGCGGAACCTTCTTGCCGCCTTCAACAATCTCAAAAGGTGCTTTGTCAATCCACGAATCCACCGTATTATTGTACGCATCCTCCAGCTGTCGTCACCAGCGTGTGACTACTATCTATCTTTTTTGTTGATTTCTTTCTTATTATTTATTTACCTTCACTTTTTGGAAACACCCCTCGGGAAATCTAACTGCCCTCCATTGCATAGCTAGTGTGGAACTGTCCAAAGGGAGTCCAGGCCTGAGGGCAAGAGAGCACTAAGGTTGGACAAGGACTATGGTTAGCCAAACTGGGATCATTGACTAGCCAAAGTGGAATCCTTTGCTACAGAGGCTACATTTCAGATATGGGTGTGGCTGCAGTGTACAAAGGGGGTCAGATGACCTAGAAAGATACAATGGCAACATCTCCCAAAATTTCGGGAACTGCTATTTTGGGACCTGAAAATGTCTTCGCGTCATTACGTGCAGTTTGACATGGGGATCATTTTGTTACTCTGTGGCCAAGTCAACAGAGGCTGCAGGTGAGATATTTTTAGACCCAAGGGTCTAAAGCAGGAAAATGCACAAATGAGTGACACTTGGCACTCTGAGGCCAGTTTACTACTTATAGAGAAGGCAAAAACGTGATTTTCAACTGTGAGCTCATTTTCAAGTTTCCTGTCACAGGTTAAGAGCTATGGAGTGCTTGCTTTCCCTCCTATGTACAGTGCGGTGCCAGGAGTGATGCCCTGCACCCTACGCACTGCCCCCTCTCTCCCATATGGCAGTATGTTATGCCCCACTGGTGGGCTTTTCAATTGACCAATGTACAGTTGTGTTGGTTCATGCGCGATTGTCGAGGCAAGAGCGTCTTGCACAGGTACTGGATAGCTAGCGGCTAATCCCCCCACAGGTACAGGTGAATTTGGAGAGGTTTCACGCCAGAAATCTCGTCCAATTCAAAGGGAAAGTAGCCCTACAGGTGCGGGAGCTCGAGGAACTGCTACGGATGCGACCGGCACGCGAAACGGAGCCCTAAACAGTAAATTACAGCCTGCTGTGTATTTTTGCAGGTTTAGGGTTTTGGCCCTAAACGGTCCCTAATACCCCCTGGAGGTTCGGGGACGCGAGGGGACCGCTATACAGGTGATCTGGCGCATTTTCGGGGCTGAAAACAGAGAATTCAGCGTGCTGCAGATTCTCGCCAGGTTTTGCAAAGTGCCCGTATGCATCGGGAAAGTCAATCAATGCATGGGAATACTGACTGTGAAGGGTCCTAGTACAGTTATGCTGTCGAGATCGGGCCGGAATACTTGAAATTCAGCCAAGTTTGTGCGGGGCAGCTTGTAGGGAACCACAGCGTTTATTCCCTCTTTTGAAGAATAAAGAAATACCGAAAGGGGCGCCTAAGTTAGGGGCCAATCTGGTGTCGGTCTACTCATACAGGTGCAATCTAGCAGCCTGTATCCCTCTCCCCTTTGTTGTGTCTTGAAAGTACAGGTAAAGTGGACGACAAATTAAATGGGTGAAAGCAAATAAGGTTTAAGTTAAAGTCTACCGCCCTTTTTGGATTAAACAGGCCGGTTTCATGGTTCCATCGACGGGATTAAATCACTTTTTCCGATAGAAGGGAGACTTGGCCAGTTTGGGCTTTGGAGACACAGGGGATCATAGACCAGACACAGGAAATTGCAATTATGGCTGACAGACCAGATTATGTGACTGAAGAGGTTTCCTCTTCACAGGGTCAACACACACATGAAGTGGGTGAGTCTTCAAGACCACCACAGACGGATGATGATATATTCAGGACCCAGTTGGCTACTCCTGTGGCTATGTTCACACAAGTAATGCAGAACCCAAGGTTTTTAGCCTTTCTGCAACCTCCTCTTCCGTCTCAGCAAGTTGGGTCACTGGATCATATTCAAAAGCTTGTTAAGGCTCAAGCACAGGTGATTCATACTACAGAGCCAATGGAAACACCTGTACGCTTGACGGAGAACATGCAGTCTCCACAACCTGTGCCTAAGGTGCAAGAACAGGTGGCTGATATGCCAGTCTTTCAAGCTGTACCAGTTCAGCCCGCCACCTTTCAACAGCCTATAGATGGTTCTAATGGGCAGGGAAGCAACCTACAGGCTATGCAACAGGTCTTCCCACCACCTTCAGTACACCCTGGCTATTTTGGAGGTGGATCGGTATTCCAGAGCATGGCTGGTCATGCACCTGGAAATCAGTTTTACACGCCAGGAACAGTGTTTGGGGGTGCTCAAACGATGATGCCTAACCCCATGTATAGTGTCACGGGCATGCTACCAGGGTTTCAAAGCACTCAAGGCCAATTTGGGATGCCACAAGCAAATTTTGGTATGGCTGGAATTACAAATCAGCAGCCAAATATGGCATTTCCAGGTCAACTTAATTGCGGTCAGGGAACACATGAACCCTAACAATGTTCCCATGTTTCAGTCACTTCCATATGACAATTTAACGCCGCTGGAGAGGCCAACTCCGTACAAAGAAGGTCGCAAAGGTGTGACTTTCACGACCTTTACACGGTTTGATGACAGGAAGAAGGCTCTCTCATTCCTCCAGCAATTTGACAAGGCCTATGCAAGGGGAAACTTTACAGAGGCTTCAAAGGTCCGCAAGGCAACCACTTTCTTGACAGGGAATGCGGGGCAATGGACAACTTTATTGCTCCAAGGGCAAGCTCCGTCCACATGGATTTATTTCAAGCAGATTTTTGCAGCAGCATGGTTATTTGATGATTTTGAAGCAGATGTCATGACAGAATGGCACCAGCTTAATGCTGCTACTTGCAAGAATCTGGATGATTACAATCGGAAGTTGAAAAGCTCTACTTCCAGTAACTTCCTATAGGTTTGTGCCATCGACAGAACACATTGAAAAATATTGTTGTGGCCCACCCAAAGGATTGAGAAAGTACTGCACGAAGACCAAAGTCACTACTTTGATGCAGCTCATCGAGGTAGCAAACACTGGCAATGGTTTGCTCAAGGGAGAAGATTGTGAATTGAATACTGATGTCAAGGAAGAATCAGCCAAGAAAAATTCAGCGAAGAAGTATGTTCCCAAGGAGGCTCCCAAAGTGACTGAGGAGCCAGCCAACGCAGGGAAAGACAAAGCTACGTCTGAATCAGAAAAGGGACCAGCGAAGAAATGGAAAAAAAGTTTTCCTCGCAAGTCGGAAGAGCAAAAGAAGGTCCTGAGGTCAGAGAACAAATGCTTCCTCTGTGAGCAGCCTGGCCACATTGCTTACAACTGTCCTACAAAGAAAAGTCCAGTTGATTCTGAAGACAAAGAGGACAAGAAAGGAAAGAAGCCCATGGCTGGTCTAGTGCCACATATGGTGGGCGACAAGCCAAATTCAGATGCAAGTGAGCTTTGCAGAGCATGGGGAAAGGTCAGGGATCAAACAGTGCTTATCTTCTTTGATCCAGGTGCCCAAGCCAACTTCATTTCCCCAAAATTGACTTCAAAGTTGGGAATCAGACCTGAAGAGATGGGGTATAAAGCAGAGGCAGGTTTGGCGTGTCCTGGCCATACAGAGGCTGTGACACCCATCATTGGAAAGTTGCGCCTACATATCCAGTCCTATGTAGATGCTGAAGAATTTTACATCATGCCACTAGACGGATGTGATGTGTTAAAAGGTATTCCTTGGTTGTTTCGTGTACAGGGAATCATGCATGCCTACAACAAAAAGATTATTGTACAGAGAAGGGGAAAGACTCACATTCTGGATGTAAAGCTTAAAGGGGAGTCTAATCCCATTGTATCAGCTTCTGCTATTACTTCTGTAATGAAAAAGCATCTTTCTGCATACTTGGTTTTTGCACGTGAAGTCTCAGATTGTGATGAATCCAATTTATCTGTGCTAGATAAAGAAAGGTCAATGTTTTTACAATAGTATAGTGACTGTTTTTCCGATTCATTACCGTCTCAATTACCGCCAGAGAGACCCGAGGACCATGCGATAGATTTGGTGCCAGGTAGTAGCCCACCAAATAAGCCTCCATACAGGGTTAGTGCGGCTCAACAGAAAGAGATAATTGGCCAAGTACAAGAGCTGCTAGAAAAGGGGCTGATTTAGCCCAGTTCATCCCCATTCTGTTCTCCAGTGTTGTTGGTGCAGAAAAAGGATGGCTCATGGCGTATGTGCATCGACTACCGTGCAATGAACAAGAATACCATCAAGAATAGGTTCCCTATACCTAGAATTGATGATATTCTGGACAAATTAGAAGGAGCAGCTATGTTTAGCAGGATAGATCTAAAGAGTGGGTACCATCAGATCCGCATTAGATCAGAGGATGTGCACAAGACTGCTTTTAGAACAACGTTTGGCCTTTACAAATTTTTAGTGATGCCCTTTGGTCTCACAAATGCTCCTGCTACGTTCAATAGGATGATGGACAGAATTTTCCGTCCACACCAGCAGTTTGTTGGTACATTCTTTGATGACATGATAGTCTACTCAAAGAATGAAGAGGAGCATAGGCATCACTTGGCCATTGTGTTCAAAGAGCTACGCAGTCATAGGTCGCTCATCAATGCAAAGAAAAGTGAATTTTTTCTAGAAGAGATCCACATTCTGGGACACATTGTCTCAAAGGATGGTGTCAGAATGGATCCTGCAAAAGTTGAAGCGATCAAGTCATGGCCAGATTTGAAGACAGTGCATGATGTCCGAAACTTCTTGGGACTATGCTCCTATTACAGAAGGTTTATCTGAAATTTCGTTGAGATTGCTTCACCTTTACATGCTCTTCAAAAGAAGGCAGTCACCTTTAGATGGACACAGAAAGAGATTTCAGCTTTTAATCTCTTAAAGGAAAAGATGACTTCAGATCCAGTCATTGTGTTGCCAGATCTTAGGAAGTCATTTGTGGTCCAGTGATGCCTGTGGTAGTACCATTGGTGCAGTGCTAATGCAAGATGGCAGGGTAGTAGACTATGAGAGCAGAATTTTGCAAGGGCCAAAGATGACCATGCAGGTCTATGAGAAAGAGTTACTGGCTGTGATTCATGCGCTCTTAAGTTGGAAACACTACCTGCTAGGTGCAGACTTTGTTGTCCAAACGGACCATCAGACCTTGCGATACTTCTTGACACAGACAAAGTTATCTGAGAAGCATATGCGATGGGCAAATATCTTGTCCAAGTTCCATTTTCAGATTGTGCATGTGGAAGGCAAGAAGAACGTTGTGGTTGATGCCTTGTCAAGGAAGCCACAAATTGCAGCTGTGTCAATTCCTTATCATCATGCACTTGATGATATGAGGGAACAGTATGAAAATGATGAAGATTTTGCAAGGGTCTTCGAGCAGCTAATGGATGGACAACGTCATGAACACTATCTTCTCAGAGATGGGTTCATGATGATGCATGGCAGATTATGTGTCACAAAGCCATTGCGACACAAAGTTATGGAAGAGAGTCATGTCCAACCATATGCAGGGCATCGTGGTGTCGATGCTACAGTTAAAGCGGTTGAGACATTCTTCTACTGGCCTACATTGAGAAGAGATGTGGATGCCTTTGTGCGAGAATGCCTAATTTGCCAGAAGGTCAAGTTTGACAGGCAAAAGGCACCAGGGTTATTGCAACCACTACCTATTCCGGATAAACCATGGGAAAGTATTGCTATGGATTTTATCTTTGATCTTCCGAGAACCAGACAGGAAACGATGGTATTTGGCCCATCATTTGCAGATTCAGCAAACACGCTCATTTCATTCCTGTCAAAAAGAAAATAAAACCAAATCAGATGGCAGGCTTGTTTATAAGCAATATTTTCAAGTATCATGGCATGCCACAGTCGATTGTTAGAGACCGTGATCCACGCATGACAAGTTTATTCTAGAGAGGCTTGTTTGAGAATATGGGCACCACACTCAAATTCTCTTCGTCATTTCATCCTCAAACAGATGGATAGTCAGAAGAGGCAAATTCTACTGTCCTAGATCTGCTAAAGTGCTACGTGTCAAAGCATAAAGGAAAGTGGGAGCAGTATTTGCCATTGGTGGAGTATGCATACAAATATACAGTGCATTCATCAACTAGCAAGGCACCTTTTGAGATAGTTGAAGGTGGCAAGAAAGTTCCTCCCATACTGCATGCAAAGGACAAGATATTTGAAGCAGATAAGTATGTTCAGGACATGGATGAAATGTACAAGAAGGTCAAAGTGGCCTTAGAAAAGACTCAGGCAAAGCAAAAGAAAGCAACTGATCGTCAGCGTCGTGAAGTGGTATATTCACTTGGTGATTGGATGCTTTTACGCTTTGAAAAGGCAAGGTTAAAGAAGATGAAGAGCAAGGAAAGACTGTTTCCAAAGCTCAGCATGCGTTACTATGGGCCTTTTCAAGTGTGCGACATAATCAGTGATGTTGCATATAGGCGGAAATTGCCTGACAGTTGGAGGATTCAGGATGCGTTTCATGTGAGTCTTCTCAGACCCTATGTGGGTGATGTGCCAGAGGATATGCCAGTTGAAGATCAACCAGAAGTCAAGGAACTTGAGGAGATCTTGGTCCCGGAACAGATTTTGGCACATAAAGAAAGAAAAGTGAAAGGCAAGGTTGCTAGGCGTTACTTGGTAAAGTTCAGAAACTATCCACCAATGAATGCTAAGTGGATGGAAGAAGGTGAACTTGCGGAGTCACCAACCGTGTTATCACTTTACCTTGAAACCTTCGATTTGCAACCTACCTTGACCCCTTGAGTTTCAAAGCTACATGGGTTGTCAGTGTGACAATGGCTTTTGAAACAAATGATGTACATGGTATTTAAAGTGAGCTCAAATGAAATACCTGTTACATGAATGTAAGAGCTGTACAGATTGTCAGTTTGGCAATTGCTCTTATGGAATGTCCAAAAGTTTGGTTAGTGCTATAGAAGTGAGTATTTCTTGTCAGTTTGTAAGGGATACAGTAATTGATTCTATTAAAGGGTACATGTGTAACTGCATTCTTAAATTGTCGCTTTGGGTATGCTCGAGAGTGTTGCTGGGTCCAACGTGTACTATAAGACAGTGGCAAAATGTGTAGCTACCATTTTGTCATTGGAAAGTTAGTGACTCAAAGCAATGGCAGAGTGCGAAGCTACCACTATGTCATTGAGACAGGGTTCACACGCACGCAATCCATGTGTCAACGGGGTGTTGAATACACCAAGGTTGACAATGAGCATGTATAAGTCGTACATGTGTCGACAGGTGTTGAATACATCAGTGTTGACTGCGAGCATGTACGACATAGATGCAAACGAGGACGTTTGAGATTTCAAGAGGGGGGTATGTCACCAGTGTGTGACTACTATCTATCATTTTTGTTGATTTCTTTCTTATTATTTATTTACCTTCACTTTTTGGAAACACCCCTCGGGAAATCTAACTGCCCTCCATTGCATAGCTAGTGTGGAACTGACTGTCCAGAGGGAGTCCAAGCCTGAGGGCAAGAGAGCACTAAGGTTGGACAAGGACTATGGTTAGCCAAACTGGGGTCATTGACTAGCCAAAGTGGAATCCTTTACTACAGAGGTTACATTTCAGTTATGGGTTTGGCTGCAGTGTACAAAGGGGGTCAGATGACCTAGAAAGATACAATGGCAACATCTCCTAAAATTTAGCGAACAGCTATTTTGGAACTGCTATTTTCGCGAAACGGAGCCCGAAACAGTAAATTACAGCCTGCTGTGTATTTTTGCAGGTTTAGGGTTTTGGCCCTAAACGGTCCCTAATACCCCCAGGAGGTTCGGGGACGCGAGGGGACCGCTATACAGGTGATCTGGCGCATTTTCGGGGCTGAAAACAGAGAATTCAGCGTGCTGCAGATTCTCGCCAGGTTTTGCAAAGTGCCCGTATGCGTCGGGAAAGTCAGTCAATGCGTGGGAATACTGACTGTGAAGGCTCCTAGTACAGTTATGCTGCCGAAATCGGGCCGGAATAGTTGAAATTCAGCCAAGTTTGTGCGGCGCAACCTGTAGGGAACCACAGCGTTTATTTTCTCTTTTGAAGAATAAAGAAATACCGAAAGGGGCACCTAAGTTAGGGGCCAATCTAAGTTAGGGGCCAATCTGGTGTCAGTCTACTCATACAAGTGCAATCTAGCAGCCTGTATCCCTCTCCCCTTTGTTGTGTCTTGAAAGTACAGGTAAAGTGGACCACAAATTAAATGGGTGAAAGCAAATAAGGTTTAAGTTAAAGTCTACCGCCCTTTTTGGATTAAACAGGCCGGTTTCACAAGCATAGGCAAATACTGTTCCCACTTGCCCTTATTATCTGACACACAACATTTCAACAGATCTAAGACAGTAGAATTAGCATCTTCTGACTATCCATCAGTTTTTGGCTCAAACGAAGACGAAAACTTGAGCGTAGTGTCCATGTTCTCAAGTAATTCTCTCAAGAACAAACTGGTCATGCAAGGATAACGATCACTGACAATCGATTGTGGCTTACCATGGTACTTAAACACATTGCACATGAACAAGCGTGCCATCTGATCAGATTTTATCTTCTTCCTCACAGGGATAAAATGGGCCTGCTTGATGAGCCTGCAGATAATGGTCCATATACCATTATTCCTTGTTGGCGATCTTGGAAGATCAAAGATAAAGTCCATAGCAATGCTTTCCCATGGCTTATCCGGAATCGGCAATGGTTGTAACAGCCCTGGTGTCTTTTGCCTGTAAAACTGACCTTTTGGCAAATCACGCATGCTCGCACAAAGGCATCCACATCTCTCGTTAAGGTAGGCCAATAGAAGAATGTCTCTACCGCTTTGATTGTAGCATCAATACCACTATGCCCTGCATACAGTGGGGCATGAATCTCTTCCATGACCTTATGTCGCAATGGTGAAACGAACAAGGAGAGTGGATCTCCCGGCCACACGGACCGCCTACAGATACGCGTCAGACAAACCACCCGACCATAGCCACCATCCGGCAGCTCCCCCGCGCTGGGACCAACTTCCGAGGACGTAGGCGTGCACCTGTAAGACCGAGCATCCCATACCACCCGGCCTCACCTCCTCGAGGTGACCTCGCGCACTCCTAGCCTCGCGGACTGACCACTGGCACTCTGCCAGTCGGGGTCGATAACTAAAAATGAGGCCTTGGCCTCCCTTTTATAATAATGGCTGGCCACACTGGCCGTGTTCACACCACAACCGCCCAGACACTAGACGCCCATCGCGACGGCATCTGGGCTAGATCCCCTCTCCTGCGAGCGGGACATAACATACTTCCCCCCTTAAGAACCATTGATGTCCTCATCAATGAAGTGGGGATACTGAGCCTTCAAAGCTCGAACCGGTTCCCAAGTAGCAAACCTTTCAGATAGACCCTTCCATTTAATTAAGTACTCATCATAAGCCTTTTGATGCGAATGACGGGTACGATGATCTAAAACTCCTTCGGGTTCTCGAGGAATATACTCAGTTTGCATATCTTGCCATACATTTTCCTCGATAGACACAACAACGTCGGCTTCGCCCAATTTGACTCTAAGGTGGCTGACATGAAACACTGGATGTACACTAACATCCGAAGGAAGAGCCAGTTTGTAGGCAACTTGGCCAATTTTCTTTGTGATCAAGAACGGACCACAATATCTAGCGCAAAGCTTATAATGCTTTCCCGTTGGCAAAGTCTTCGAATCCTTGGGTATCTTCAAATAGACCCATTGTCCCACATCTAGAGTCCTTGGAGACCTCTTTTGATTAGAATAAGTAGTAACTCGGTCACGAGCCGTTCTTATACTATCCTTAGCCAATTCGAGCATTTCCTGCATGTCATACAGGAAATCAGGAGCTTGGCGTTTCTTGACTTTCTCTAAGCCAATAGCAATCGGGGAATTAGACTCGAATCCATACATCAGCATGAATGGGCTAAATCCAGTAGCAGAATGCTTGCTACTATTATAGGCAAACTCTAACTGTGGAAGATACCTTTCCCAGTCAGATTGCCTGTGAGAGATATAGGCTCTCAACATGTAGTCTAACATATGATTCATCCTCTCAGCTTGTCTGTTGGACTCAGGATGGTCAAAAGACGACAAACTCAACTTCGTCTGAAGATGAGCGACCACATCTCGCCAAAATCGGCCAGTGAACGTAGTATCTTGATCACTGACAATATCCTCTGGGAGACCATACAGCTTATAAAGCTGATCGACAAATAAAACCGCCAACTCATGGCTTTTTACTGTCGACTTCGTTGGTATAAACTTTGCCATTTTTGTGAGTCTATCGACCACAGCCCAAATAGCGTCATTGCCCCGACTAGTATTAGGCAAACCAACGATGAAGTCGATGGAAATACTCTGCCACTTGGCATCTAGGATTTCCAATGGGTGTAGCAGGCCAGCTTTCCTAAGGCGCTCAGCCTTATTGACCTGACACAGAGCGCATCTCTTCACATAGCTCTCTATGTAAGAGCGCATTCTTGGCCAATAGAAATATCGCTTGACCAAAGCCAAAGTTCTCTGGATGCCTGGGTGCCCAGCGCTAGGAACATCGTGGCATTCGCACAAAATCCTTTGTCGAATCTCATCGATTTCCGACACGCAGACTTTACCATTTC
This sequence comes from Adiantum capillus-veneris, assembly GCF_014529385.1. Lineage (NCBI taxonomy): Eukaryota > Viridiplantae > Streptophyta > Polypodiopsida > Polypodiales > Pteridaceae > Adiantum > Adiantum capillus-veneris. The sequence continues at coordinate 108,110,776 of NC_140946.1, forward strand.
TCAACAATAGTCCACCTCTAATGGAATATTGTCGTTGTCTCGTCTCTCCAGCACGACTCACTTGGGTCTCCGGACCACCCAAGCCTGTATGCGAGTCATGCCCCGCTTCGACCTCGTTCCATATCTTGCCAAAATGGCCATCGGAACGACAAAGCCCTCAGAGAGAGAGATAGAAATCCGTCGAGATTTCAGCCATAGACAAGGCACTGACCTCAGGAATCCTGTTGAGCGCATCGGCAACTCGATTGCTGGATACTTTTCCATAACGGATCTCAAAGTCAGACTCTTGCATAAGCTCAAACCATCTAGCCTTCCGGCCTCTGACATCGCCCTGATCACAGATATAGCGCAAGGAGTGATGATTTGTCCATGCAACAAATGTAGAGCCATACAAGTAGTGCCGCCATTTCCTCAGGGCGTGGACTACAGCATAAAGCTCCTTCTCGTACGTTGGATAACGCATTTCAGCATCGGAAATCTTCTTACTTTCAAACGCAACAGGACGTCCATCCTGGTATAATGCCGCACCAATAGCATAATCACTAGCATCCGTTTCAACCACAAACGGTTTGCTAGTATCCATAATGTGGAATATTGGCGCAGTAGTCACCAAGTGCTTTAGTGTCCGAAAGCTCTCGTCGAGACGCTCATTCAAGACAACAGGGGGATTACCTTTACGATGAGGACCCGAAGTCTTCGGCCCTTTCACCCCTCCTTTTAAAAGTTGTGTAAGCGGAGCAGCAACTTTAGAGTAATCCTTGATAAACTTGCGAAAGAATCCAGTAAAGCCTAAAAAGGACTTTACTTGGCGTACATTCTTCAAAATGGGCCAATTTCGCACTTTATCCAATTTTTCAGGGTCAACACGAATTCCATCACGAGTAATGATGTGGCCCAAGTACAGAAGCTCTTTCCTAAAGAATTCACACTTAGAAGCCTTAGCGTAAAGCTTCTCAGTTCTCAGTAATTCGAGAACAGTACGTATATGCACTAGGTGCTCAGACAAACTTTGGTTGTAGATAAAGATATCATCGAGAAATACAACAACGAAGTTGCCTAAAAATGGTCTCCGCAGATCATTCATCATCTGCTAGAACGTAGCTAGAGCATTGGTCAAACCAAAAGGCAAGACCAGAAACTCGTAGTGACCATAACGCGTATGGAAACCTGTCTTAGGAATATCTTCCAGTTTGATCCGTATCTGACGATAGCCTAATCACAGGTGTATCTTCGTAAAATACAACACTCCATGGAGCCGATCTATCAGATAGTCCTTATGCGGGAGCCGATACTTGTTCTTGACAGTGAGCTTATTCAAACCCCTTGTAATCCACGCAGAAGCGCATAGTGTTATCCTTCTTTCGAGAAAGTAGCACTAGCGCTCCCCACGGGGATTTGCTAGGCCGAACAAAACCCCTGTCGAGATAATCCTTCAGCTGTCGCTGAATCTCATCCTCCTCGGTTTTACTAAACCGATAGGGTTGCTTTGAGAAGGGCTGACTACCAGCCACCAACTCAATGCCATGATCTACTCCTCTCGAAGGCGGCAAGCAAGGAGGTAGATCATCAGGAAAAACATCCTTGAAATCAGTCATAATTTCTCGGATAAGGTTGGATTCGTCGGAATCCCCAAGTTCAACAGAAGAACATGAAACATTTTTACGAAATTCAGTGACAGAAGTACCAAGCACTAATGAATCAAACCAAGCAGATGGTACACATTGATAAAAGTCAACATCAGAAGACTTTATTTCTTTATACATTTCCAAAGCAGTAACAACTGGTATTGCAAAACCATTATTTACAGACTTCTGATTACAAAGCGACACAGATACATGAGGCAACTTCTGCTTAACAAAAACAAGAGAGTGATGTACATAGTCTATATACAATGAGTCTTGTTTATCATAAAACCATGGAATTCCTAAAATAACATCTGCTCTATCCAAGTGCATGATGTGGAAATCCAGGTTCTCTTTGTAATCAAATAGCTCGAGCGACAAGTCTGGAACCATCCGATTCCATACATCCGTATCCACGCCACGAGCCATCTTCACGCGATACTCATGGTCACTGTCCCGTACCGCAGGCTCAGTTTCTACACCAATTTTGCATCCACAAAATTGTGTGAGCTTCCATTATCAAGGAGTACGGTCACGTCGTGACCATTGATCTTCTCGTGGAAACGAAGAAGATCGTGCTTATCAAACACTTAAAAGTACAATTAGTGCATGAACTGTGCGCTAAATGATGGATTTCAACTTGAATGACATCAGAGTTACCTGAGATCTCGTGAATCTGAACCGAAACACGGCCTTGCGGTTTCTGCGTCTTCTTCTTCTTCTTGGGGCAATCCTTGATTTGGTGACCCGTCTGGCCAATCCGAAGCAAGCCCCCTTCTTCACTGCATCAGCAACTAAAGCATTTCTGGCTTTCTTCTTCTCCTGAGAAGATCTCGGCGGTGATTTGGACTTATGCTGGAATAGGGGGTCGCTTCCTCGAAGCACCCTCACCGGATTGATGGTCAACAGTTCTTTTCTTCTCACAAATCGCTCCATCTATTAAATGGAACGTCCTGGCCTTTGCCACTGTATCCTCGACATCAGTCGGGGCTTTGTCCTTGATTAAGGCCCAACGGTAATGTTCATGTAACCCCAACAAGTACATGTGCACGGCGTGCGTGGAATCCACCTTGCAGAAGGTAAGTGCCTCTTTGAAAGCTATCGTATATTTATCAAAAAACAGAGTTTTCATCGAAAGCCTCTGTAGTTTGGCATAAGCTTTCAAAGGGTCCATTTTAGCAAAATCCCTCTTGAATTTCACACAAAAGTCAGCCCACATCGTAGGCTTCTCTATCATGTCACGCCACTAGGTAAGCGCCTTGCTGCGCAGATAGAGAGGAATCGTCTGAATCCTCCATTCATCATGCTCCCCATGGAGATCAAAGTATGTGGTCTACTGGTGCAGCCAGTTATTTACGGCCAATTCCATACACTCCTCTTCACCTGAGAAATTGGTAGTTTTGTACGGAATTGTGACAGTCAGAGTACCCTGCGAACGCCCAAAAGCAGCAATCTGCATCCGCAATTGCGAGACATGGGTTTTCCCCCCGGAAATACGCACAGTCGTCGACTGAGCCATATTTTTGAAAGTAGCAAGTCGGGAACTGAGCCCCTGTACGACCCCTTCGAGAGAGGCCACGTGAAGGTTCGTCTGAACATTCGCGTTTTCCAGAGCGGTAACACGCTCGTCGAAACTCTCAAAACTGCTTGTAAAACATGTGTAGAGAGCATGCGTGAATGGAATTTGGATGTTACCTGGCGCATCGTCTCGCTGCACATCTGAGCTGGAGGAATCCATGACGAAGTGCGTGAAAAACGGGAAGTTTCACGCGAAACCGGGCCTTTTCTGCACTTTTCGGTCGCAAAACGTTGAAATTCGAAGAGCTCCACGCGTCGGCGTGAGCGTCTGAACGCGAGCAGGTGATGGCGGGAGCACGGGAGCACGAGAGCGCGAGCAGGTGAGAGAGAGGAAGCGTGAGAGAGAAGCACAAGAATTGAGAAATGAATTCTCTGTAAGCTCTGCAAATGTCTGTAAGTGAGTTTTTTAATGAAGTACAGGTTTCAGACCTATTTATAAAAAAAAAGGTCCAACTTTAAAAGGGCCCGGCCATAACTTAAAATAAGGGTGTCCCCCCCTTTAAAAAATCCAACGCTCACTGAACTTGTAGCGTAAAAAAATCAACCCAAGTTCTCCAGCGAAGGCTTTTAAAAAAAAAAAATCAGCGCTGAAGCTGCCGTGTGGAGTCGGGAAGAAAGAGCACGCCCATGGCTTGGGCAATCGTGTGCTCGCATGTGTTTGGCACACGATGGGCTGCAAGGTGAGCACCACACTGGACAAAAAATAAGCGCATGCTAGAAGCCAGCGGTGGGATCCATTGCCTCTTCCAGAAGTGAATAACACATAGAGAGAGGTATCTCTCTCTCTCTCTCTCTCTCTCTCTCTCTCTCTCTCTCTCTCTCTCTCTCTCTCTCTCTCTTTGTGGAGTGGAACCAATGGATTTACATGTAGGAGACATAATGGGGATAGTGTGATTGACTATATGCTACTCTCTGAAGCCATCATGTATCGCATAAAGAGTTTTATGTTTGGTCAATGGACCCCGGAATCCGACCATCGCACCTTATGTATTGACCTTTCATGTGAAGAAGCAACTAAGCATGATAATCTCAGCCAAAGGAAAGAGAAGTTATCACTATGTATGGATTTCAAACGGGCACCAATGTACATTGAAATGGTTGAGCAAAAATTATGGATGACAAAGCTTCAATGTGATGCACCATTGGAAACTAAATGGGAAGCTTTCAAGAAAGCTATTTGTTCTTGTGCGGAAGAATGCTTTGCCATAAAGCATCTCCATGGTATCAACAAAGATAGATCACGCAAAAGGTGGTTTGATAAAGAATGTCAAGATGCTAGAAAGTCCTTGATAAAGCTTGATGCAACTATGGACAAAGACAACTATCAAAGTCATTTGCATACATACAAGGCATTGATTCAAAAGAAGAGAAGAAGATGGGAAGTAAAGCAACAAGAATTTCAAGTCCAAGAAAAGGCACATGCATGTGGAAGATTTTGGAGAAACTTGAGAGGCAAGCGGGTTGAGAATTTTGGTAACTTGAGTCTACTGGATATGTACACACATTGTAAGCAATTATATGAGCAAGCAAATACTAAAAAAATGCCATTTTATGGTTCACTCTCATGTATGCCGTCTTTTTTTACTATTGAGGATGTATGCGGTGGGCTTGAAAAGTTGGCCACTCGCAAAGCGGGAGATCTTCAAGGTATCAAGCCGGAGATGATCAAATGGACGGGAGATTTTACCCATGAGTGGATGTGTGATATGTTCAACCTTGCACTTCAACATGGTATGCCTTATGATTGGAGTACTAATTGGATTAAGCCTTTGCATAAAGGAGGGGATGTAAAGAATGTAAGCAACTACCGGACTATAATGATTGGGTCTCTTATGGCAAAGTTGTTTGGGTGCATAATGGAGATGAAATTGAGTGATTGGGCTGAAGAGAATGACAAGCGTGCAAAGAGACAAGCGTCTTTTCGTCGATGCCATAGCACCATTAATCATCTTGTCACTCTTCGTGTTCTCATGGAGGAAAGTCGGTTCAAAGGCAAGCGATTGTATTGTTGTTTTGTAGACTTTAAGAAAGCCTTTGATATGATTCCACGTAACAATTTGTGGAGAAGGATGGAAGAACTCCAAGTGCCAAGTGAGTTTATGCTTGCGGTTTCTCGAATCTATGAGAAGGTGATTTGTCAATTGCGTATGGGAAGAGAAATTTCAAAAAAATTTGTAAGCACTATTGGGGTTAAACAAGGATGTCCATTGTCACCAACTCTCTTTGGTCTATGCATCGATCAATTGGAACAAATGGTAGTTGACTTTATGCAAGAAGAAGGCATTGAAGAGGTCACTATTTGCAATGCGGTAATCATGCTTTTGTTCTATGCGGATGATGTAGTGCTTCTAGCACACACTTTAGAAGATGCACAAAAGCTTATGGTTGTCCTTGAGAACTTTTGCTTGCATAGTGGGCTGATTGTAAATGAATCCAAAACAAAGGTTATGCTTGTGAAAACCAACCATAAGGAGAAGCCATGCATTGTGTACAACAACGAGACACTTGAAGTTGTTGAGAGCTTTAAGTACCTTGGCCTTGAGGTTCCATCCAATCACAAGTGGCATGAATGTGCTATGCGTCGTTTGGAAGTGGGAAAGAGAGCATATTATGCATTTGAGAACATGTGTAATGCGGGAAACATGAAGTGTTGGGTTCTCAAGAAGTATCTTTTTGATGCATTGGTGACACCGGTTCTTCTTTATGGAGTTGAAGTGTGGGGCAGGAGCATCTCAAAGTCTACTTGGAAAGAGTTTGAGAATGTCCAAAAGCGTTTTCTTACAAACTTTCTCCAAGTTAAGACACAAACACCATATATGCTCCTACTTCTTGAGTCAGGATCTCTTCCAATTGAGGTTATGGGCATGGAAAGGGTTGTGGAGTACATGATAAAGATGCGTCAAAACCCCTCACATCGACTTCCTACAATTGCATGGGAAGCAAGCAAAAAAGTTCAAAAGACGCATAAAAGCAAGATCTTGAGCACGGGATGGATGCAAGACATAAAGAAGTGGTTTGGGAGATGGGATGCATTACACTTGCTACATGATGCTTCAATTGACTCTCAAGTGAATGAAGCTTTTCTACAACGCCAATGTATTACGGCTTGGGAGAAATCCGGTGGGTCACGCTTCATACATTACACCACCTATATTGCCCCCAACTACAAAACCATGTTCTTCGCTGAGAGAGGAAACCGTACTCACACTTACATGCTTGAGCCTATTCCCTTGTCCGCGATACGCACTATCGCAGCAATTCGGCTTAGCTCCCATTTCCTTCGATGCAAGATAGGGCGTTGGGGCAATGGAGAAGAGTCAAATCGATTGTGCACATTATGCTCACTGCAAGTTCGAGAGTCTGAGTACCACACACTACTAGAGTGCTCAGCTTTTGATCACATCGGAACTTGGTTCTCTCACATTTTCAGCCATAACTTAGACCTACACACTTTCCTCTCCCAGCCAAAGTGTGGGCTCTCCATTGCGACTCTCATCACTACAATTTTGGAGCATCGAGAGTTACTCATCAACCATACACATACTATATCACATGTAACTTTGGTCCCATAGGTCATATTTGACCTCCGAGGACGATAATAAAATCTCTCTCTCTCTCTCTCTCTCTCTCTCTCTCTCTCTCTCTCTCTCTCTCTATGCTTCGCACAAAGGACTTACAGAGAGATTGAAAGAGTTACAATATGCTGAATTTTAATATAAAATTAGCAGATTAAGGATAAGTACATTGATTTTCATCGAAAATTAGTAAATTCAATAAACAATCTTCTGATTTTCAGCACTTCCCCCTTTTAAATCGTTGAATTTCATCAAAAATCAGCGAGCAGTCTGTTAAATTTCACCTACAAACATGCTCAAGAGAAGAAAACAATTGAGTAAACAGTTAATTCATCAAAAATTGCATGAAATGGTAATTATCCGACTCGAACCTATTCGTAGGTGTGCACACAGTCCCTCGTGCAGCCAAGCCGGCTCTGATACCATGAAACGAACAAGGAGAGTGGATCTCCCGGCCACACCGACCGCCTACAGATACGCGTCGACGAACCACCCGACTATAGCCACCATCCGGTAGCTCCCCCGTGCTGGGGCCAGAGTCCGACGATGTAGACGTGCACCTGTAAGACCGAGCGTCCCATACCACCCGGCCTCACCTCCTCGAGGTGACCTCGCGCACTCCTAGCCTCGCAGGCTAACCACTGGCACTCTGCCAGTGGGGGTCGATAACTGAAAATGAGGCCTTGGCCTCCCTTTTATAATAATGGCTGGCCACACTGGCCGTGTTCACACTACGTCCGCCCGGACACTGGATGCCCATCCCGACGGCATCTAGGCTAGATCCCCTCTCCTGTGAGCGGGACATAACAAATGGCCTAGTGACACAAAGTCTGCAATGCATCATCATAAAACCATCTTTGAGGAGGTAGTGCTCATGATGTTACCCCTCTTGCAACTGTTCAAAGATCCTTGCAAAATCTTCATCAGTAGCATACTATTCCTTCATGTCATCTAACTCATGAAGATAAGGAATTGACACAGCTGAAATCTGTGGCTTTCTTCATAACGCATCAGCCACAACATTCTTCTTGCCTTCCACATGCATAATCTAGCAGTGGAACATAGAAAGAATGTTTGCCCATCGCATACCGCAAGGTCTGATGATCTGTTTGGACAACAACATCAGCGCGTAAGAGGTAGTCCTTCCAGCTAGAAAGCGCATGAATCACGGCCAAGAGCTCTTTCTCATAGAGTTGCATAGTTTTCTCTGGTGGCCCTCGCAAAATTCCGCTTTCATAAGCTACTACCCGTCCATCTTGCATTAGCACTGCTCCGATGCTACTGCCACGCGCGTCACACTGGACCACAAATGACTTCCTGAGATCTGGCAAAGCAATTACTAGATCTGAAGTCAACTTTTCCTTTAAGAAACTAAAAGCTAAAATCTTTTTTTGGGTCCATCTGAAAGTGACCTCTTTCTTTTGCAATGCGTGGAGAGGTGATGCTATCCCTCCAAAATTCCTAATAAACCTTCTATAGTAGGAATACAATCCCAAGAAGCCTCTGACATCGTGCACAATCTTCAAGTCTGGCCATGTCTTAATAGCTTCGACCTTTGCGAGATCCATTCTGACACCATCCTTCGAGACTATGTGGCCAGGAAAGTGGATCTCTTCCAAGAAGAATTCACTTTTCTTAGCATTGACAAGTAACCAGTGACTGTGTAACTCTGAACACAATGGTCAAGTGACGCCTATGCTCCTCTTCATTCTTCGAATAGACTATCATGTCATTGAAGAACGTCTCAACAAACTGTTGATGCGAGCAAAAAATCTGGTCCATCATTCTGTTGAACGTGGCAAGAGCATTTGTTAGCCCAAACGGCATCACTAGAAACTCATAAAGACCAAATGTCGTTCTGAACGCAGTCTTGTGCACATCCTCTGGCCTTATACAAATCTGATGGTACCCACTCTTAAGGCACTGAGGAGCAAAAGGGTGAAGAACTAGGCTAAATCAGCCTCTTCTCTAATAACTCCTCAACCTGGCCCATAATCTCTTTCTGCTGCGCCGCGCTAACCCTGTAGGGAGGTCTATTTGGTGGGCTACACCCTGGCACCAAATCTATCCGATGGTCCTCAGGTCTCTCTAGCGGCAATTGCGACGGTAATGAATCAGAAAAACAGTCACTAAACTTTTGCAAAAATGCTGACTTTCTTTATCTAATACAGATAAATTTGACTGGCAATTATCTGAGACATCACATGCAAAAATCAAGTACACAGAAAGATAATTCTTTATTACAGAAGTGATAGCAGAAGCTCCCCTTTGAGCTTTACATACAAAACATGAGTTTGGCCCCTATGCTGAAGGGTGATCGTCTTGCGGAAGGCATCGAGCACGCCATGCACTCTGAACATCCACGGAAATCAAAGTAGCGCATCCCATCCTTCCCTTGGCATGATATAGAACTCTTCCGTATCTACATATGACTGAATATGCAGACGCAGCTTTCCAATAATGGGAGTAACACACTCTGAGTAGCCAGGACATGCCAACCCTGCCTGTGCTTTGTACCCCATCTCTTCAGCTCTGATGCCGAGCTTCATAGTTAGCACTCGTGAGATAAAGTTTGCTTTGGCACCTGGATGAGTGTCGTCTGATCCCTAACTTTACCACATGCCCTGTATAACTCACTGGCATCTATATTCGGCCTATCACCCACCATGTCTGGCACCAAACCTATCGTGGGTTTAAGCTTCTTGCCTTTCTGGTCCTCATTATCATCTGAGTCAGCTGGCCTTTTCCTTTGTGGATAATTAGTAGCAAAGAGACCAGGCTGCTCGCATATAAAGCATTTATTTTCAGCCATTAGGACCTTCTTTTCCTCGAGCGACTTATGCACAAAAGGCTTCCTTTTCTGTTTCTTTGCCTACGCTCCAAAAGTCCAGGCTGATTCCTTGTCTTTGGTGGCCTTTTCTGACCCCTGTGACGCTTCAGGAACCGTTTTCACAAAGACCTTCTTCGCTGAATTTTTCTTTTGCTGCCCTCCTTTCTCGTTGCTCAGAAACCCATTGTCCTCTCCTTTCAACAAGGCAAGACCAGTGTTAGCAACTTCATAAGCTGAGTGAGGGTAGCCACTTTGTTCTTGGTACAGTAATCGCGAAGCCCTTTAGGCAGCCCACAATAGTACTTCTCTATCTGCTTGTCAATGGCACAAATCTGTAGGAGGTCATTGAGAGTAACGCTTTACAAAACCTCCGAGTGTACTCCAATAAGCTCTTGCAGGTAGCCGAAGTAAGATGGTGCCAATCTGTCATGACGTCGACTTCAAATTCATTTAACAGCCAAGCAAATGCAAACATTTGCTTGAAGTAAACCCAAGTGGCGGGTGCCTGTCCTTGCATTAACAATGTCGTCCGCCATGTAAGCGCATTGTCCTTTAAGAAAGTGGCAGCTTTCCTGACTTTAGAGGCCTCTGTAAAATTCCCTCCTGCATAAGTTGTATAAAACTGCTGGAGGAAAGTGAGAGCCTTTGCTTTATCCTCAAAGATACTGAAAGTACTGAACTTCACAGCTGCACCACCTTCCTTGTAAGCTTTCGGCTTTTCCAGTGCCCCAAAATTGTCATACGGGATAATCTGCAACATGGGCACTGTAGTAGGCATGATCGGCACATCTTGGCCATTCACATTTTGCGTCAGAGGTGCGATATCTGGCTGCTGTCCAGAAAAACCAGCCATGCCAAAATGACCTTGTGGCACCCCAAACTGGCCCTGGTTGCACTGAAAACCTTGCTGCATGCCGATGCTACCATACATGGGGTTTGGCATCATGCCTTGCATACCCCCAAACACTGTTCCTAGCATGTACGGCTGACTTCCAGACGCATAACCAGCCATACTTTGGAACACAGATCCACCCCTGAAATACCCAGGATGTACCGTGGGTGGTAGGAAAAGTGGGTGCATTGCTTGGTATCCAATTCCCTGTCCATTCAAGACAACATGCGGGCTCTGAAGGGTGGCGGGCAGAACTGGCATAACCTGTGGAATAGGCGTTTAAGCCACCTGTTCAAGCACGGGACGAACTTGTTTTGGAGCCCCCGACTCCGCAACATGCGAATGTTCCCTATCCTGCTGAGTCGCATGAAGTACTTGGGCTTGAGCCTCAACAAGCTCTGTATGCGGTGTAGGTTGCCTATTTTGTTGTGGCAGTGGTGGCGCTTGCAAGAACTCCATAAACCTTAGATTTTGCACCAGTTGCGAAAAGACATTCTCTGCGGCAACTAACTGAGTCGTGAACGCATCATCCTCAAGTTGCCCAGTTTTTTTGTTTTGTTTTGTTTTCGGAGTCGGGTAGGGCACGCCCGGGGTTACCGCCTAAAAATCTCCCGACTAGTTGCCCAATTGACTTTGCAGCAGAGTTCTAAAGTGTTCCCCTGGTTATACCGAAGGTAATGACGCGAACACATTTCACAGCCCAAAATAGCAGTTCCCTAATTTTTAGGAGATGCTTCCGTTGGGCTCCCAGTGGTGGTCATCTAACCATCTATCCTCATTGGGACCGCATCCAAAAGCGCAATGTGGCCCAAATGTCGAATACTTTCTGTTGGTGATCCCACCTTGACTTTATGCCTTTATTGAGTTCACTTCCTAGTATCCACCAACTTGCTAACTGCCACGGAGGGGACCTACATGATCTTGCACTGAGCCTAGACGTCCTCTTACTACACGAATTCTAGTGCCGAGCAACTTCCCGTCTGCGGGTGAAACTACCGTTCACATTGGCCATACAATGTCCGACCATTTGCAACTTCAAAAAGAGGGTATCAAAAATAAAACAAGAATCATTAGAAAGAAACCAACAACTAAGGTTAGCAGTTGCCACGTCCTCGTGACATAGTTAACAGTTGCCATGTCCTCGTGATAGCCGACCTCTGGTATAAGTGCAGTGGGACCCCGCAGGGTGGTTCTCGTGTGATCCCTTCTCTTTAGCTGATCACCCAAGGACTCCCTTTTTCCAATACACAGTTCGCTTGGGGCGACACATACTGGCATCACGGAGTGAGGCTCGCCCAGTTGTAACACTTCACTGGCAAGAGGAGGGTCTCATAGTCAAGTTCTTGTTAGGCTTTTGGGAGCGGTTGTGGGACAACAGGCAGCTGAGACGAGTCAGTATGTTTCAATGGCTACTTCCGTACAGAGCTAGAACAGTTGGGAGTTGGTTGGTACATAGGGGCGTCGCGACAGCATGTGTAGCTTGTGGCTATCCTTTGGAAAGTCAACGTCACTGTTTATGGGACTACCCCATGGCAGATTAGGTTTCGCTTCGGGTTCTTTGGCTGATGCCAACCCTCTCCATAACTGGACAGTACACTTGGGGTGTTACAGCCTAGTCCACTCTCACGGGCCCTGTGCTCCATTTTGTGTTGGCTTCCACCAGCACGATGATAGTGATTCTGGGGGGTTGACCTACACTTCAGCTTGCCATAGAGCTCATCCCCCAAGAGTGATGCAATGATAGAGAGTGGTGTTGGCACTCTAGTTCATCTGGCGGGCCCGCTACTCTCGCATCTTTGAGGCTCGTCTTGTCCCACCAGTAGAGATTGTTCGCGACATTTGGCTGGAGCTGATTCATACACTCAGGGGTCAGTTTGAGAGACTTCAGGGTAGCTCCGACCGCATGCGGAAGCGTAGAGAGGCTTTCTTGCCACTTTGGCACCCAGGGCTGCTCTTCACCATGTTTCAGGGCGTGCCTAGATGACATTACCAGCCACCAAATGTAGCTCTTCCCTCTTGCCATTTCGTGATCTAGCCCTCATTGTATATACTTTTTTCTCACTGGGAGAGTCTCCCCATTTTTCAAATGTGGCCCTCCCTCGTAGAGGTGGACTGTAGCCTATGGGTAGTCATTATTAACTAATGGAAGGATCTATTTCTTGCAAAAAAAAAGAATCTATGAAGTTCTCTTCCTCCATCCACTTTGCATCAAGAGCTAGATAGTTTCTACCCTTGACCAAATTAACGGTGGACCAACTTAGCCTTCTGCTTCTTTTCCTTGTGCCGTAGGACTAAACAACCCGGGGGGGGGGGGGGGGGGGGGGATTGGCCCCAAACTGTGGCACCCCTTTCGGTATTTCTTTACATTGCTTCAACAAGGCACAGGCTCTGGGAACTCTACTCTGCTTCTTCACGCGGTAGAAGGCCCTAGAGAGAGAGAGAGAGAGAGAGAGAGAGAGAGAGAGAGAGAGAGAGAGAGAGAGAGAGAGAGCGCTCATAGCATATTTAAAGACCCTTGGCCTATCCAAAACGCATCAGATCTAAAAGCTTCAGGTCCAACAGTATGCGCCCTTTAGGCTATCCGTACAACGTTGCCACATCATCAGAAATTTCTGCAAATTGCGGGTGCTGCCACATCAATATGCTCTACACAATTTTGGGTTCTGTGTGTGTGTTCTGACTCTTGCCCCTCGGCCAAGTCCTCCAAGTTGGTAGGGTAAGGTTTTTTAATCCTGCCCCCTTTGGTCTTCAATTAAGGTTTTTAGGCCCCTCGGACATCTTATGCAAGTTGGGCTTTCTTCTTCAGCTTCTAGGTTTTAGGCTCCTCAACCGGCTTCAATACGTTGGTCAGATCTTCAAAGTTTCCCACGTCAGCAACTCGTGGCATACCCACCTCTTGGAAGAAAAGTAATCGTCCGAATCAGACCTATAAAATTCAATCAAGTTAGTTCAAAAATCCGAGGTCAATCGGTTTCTCATTCCGTATAGGAGCTCTTGATATTCACGCATAGGAAAGTTAGCCATCACACCCAAACCGCGGTGATATTCAAAGGGGTGTCTTGATGCACTAAAAGTACTACCCAAGAAATCTCACCCAATATGGAATATGGTTGGCACATCACAATGCAACACAAATAAATACACATGAAATCACAGGACATAAAGACATATACTCTCCAATGAATACTTTCCCCGAGAATCGAGGCCTAGGTCATGAGAAATTTCAAAGGCCACAATTCCTCATGAATCCTCCCCCTGAGAACCGAAGTCCAAGCCATGAAATTCACACGACTCATACAACCAAACGCTCCCCAGACCGCAACCTGTGCTGTTCAGAGGTTCCCTTTACAACTAAATGCTCCTCAGACCACAGCCTAAATTCCTTAGAGGTTTCCTTATAACACATCCACATAAATACTCCTCCTAAACCAATGTCCGAGCCAAGAGTTTTTCACAGACCAAAATCCACTTGAAACCAACATCAAAATCAAAACCAAGCAATTCTCAATCAGCACCAAGACAAGTTCAACATAAATGAATTCTATTTCAAACAATTCGACAAACAGTATTCTCAAACAAAGTTCGAAAGTATCTAAATACAATGCAAACGTAAAATCATGATCGGTTTTCTCGGTCAATCGAAGCCAAAGTACAACTGGCTTGTCGTTTTGCACCGAAGTGATAATACTATTCCGGATCTAGATGGTAGCATCGTTCTTGTCGTCTCAAGGCATGCCCAAAATAGTGTCACAATGCCCTAACTTCGTGATATGTAAGTCTACCTTGCCACAGTACCCTTGGATGGTCATCAAAAGAGCACCAATGAGTGGTACAACTTTTTGAGTTAGCCCTGTGGCTAGCTCGGCTTCAAGTTCTCCACAAACTGATCATGTTCAAAGTCCATTTGCTTGAAAAACTCTGGATAGATCAAATTCTCGGTAGCTCCTGGGTCGAAGAGGATAAGTACATCGAAACCATTGATCTGGAGGTATGGATGTACACATCAATGTCCAACTCGTCGATGAGACAAAACAGAAAGAGCACTTGTGGATACTGGAGCACACGTTAATGCCATGCGGTATTCTACATACCTCAAATTATTGAACTCCATGATGGATCCAACAAAGATTGAGCTCCGAGCAGCTAACAAAGGAACGATGGTTAGTCTGAAAAAAGCAAATGTCTCAATAAACATCGATGGTAACATCTGCTCACATCAATTCCACATCATGGCAGATAAAGATCTCAATGAAGAAATCATCTTGGGAGTTTCTTGGATACGCACTTACAAAGCAAATCCACATTGGTAGCATGACACTCTAAACTATAATCTCAAGGGCACATCATCCCATATGCTCTGCATAATTCTTTAGCACCATCCAAGTCAGATGTCATAATGTTAGGAACAAGTCCTATTTGCAATTTTGGCTTCCTAAGCAGGAGGTTGCTCTGGAGGTAAACAGATGGGCACCACGTGCCAAGAGAAAAGAACAGACTGAAGTGACTTTTAGCACTTCAACAACAACTGAACTGAAAGAGAGAGAGAGAGAGAGAGAGAGAGAGAGAGAGAGACGACACGCGACACGACGTGGCGGAATTCCACCCCAAAGAGTATTGGCCCCAAACCTGCTTTCAGTATTTCTTTATATTGGGGGGATGTCACAAACTACTAACATGTCAAGTCACTGAAGAACGGAGCCACCGGCCAAGGGGCCTAAACCCTAAAGAGGAGCAACAGAAGAATTAAAAAGTTCCACCAACTTTTGGGACCCAATTCCATGGGGCCCAGGACATAAAGGCATTGAAAACAAATAAAGCAAAACCAACGCGCGCACACACACATGCTAACTTGCGCAGAGGTTGATGACGTGGCAAACTGTAACAAACTTGGACACTCCAAGTCAAAATTCTACCGGCGACACGACAAGAATTCACTTCAAAACAGTTCACAGTTCACAATTGATTCGACATAGCCCGACGGAGTTTCGTGCCTAGAGATACTGGCCCCAAAAACTAGCGCCCCTTTTGGTATTTGTTTTTGTATTAATTTGTTGCACAAAGTACACGGAGTGGTTGGGTCTCACTCTCAGACTCTACGTCCAGATGCTCTGAGAAGTGGGAGCCCAAGCCACACTTATAAAGAGTTAAAAGGGATGCCAAAAGCAAAGCCCCAAAAGCTGTCCCAAAAGCTTTCAAAAAAAAAGCAAGTTCCTCTCAAAAGCTCTCTTGGGGAATTAAAGCAACTCCCAAAACGCTTCAGCGTAAGAAGTTTCTAGCCCTTGCGTAGAATAAAGCAGGAGAAATTCCGTACGCTGTTGCCACATTATCAGTCCGCAAAACGCAGCGTAAATCCCGGAACTGTCCATACGCCAGTGCCACGTTAGCATTCAGCGGAAAATCCAGGAATGCCTGCCACGTCAGCAATGACCGCGTGTGTGTACTGCCACGTCAATGGTTTGTGACATACCCCCCTCTTGAAAGCATTGTAATTCCGTCCGATGTTGCCACGTCATCAATCCGCAAAACGCGCCGTAAATCCCGAAACTGTCTGTACGGCACTGCCACGCCAGCATTCAGTGGAAAATCCGGGAATGTCTGCCACATAAGCAATGACCGCGTCTGTGTGTACTACCACGTCACTGGTTTGTGACATACCCGCCTCTTGAAAGCATTGTAATCGCCGTCCATTACGCCTGCAAAACAGACAGAGGCCATAAATTGTGACTATGTGGAACCGACGCACTAGGAACACACATCTAGCACATGTACCAATCGACAGTCACATCACAGAACATCATAGGACATCACTTGACATCACATGACAAATCAGATTCATTATTCATTAAGATTCTCAGACCATGATTTATCAGCAACGTATTTAGCAATCGCATCTAGATCCAATCGGGACCTCACAGATGCCCGATTGACTAATCCTTATTGCAACCACGTCTATCGAGATCGTTCACACCAAAATGCTCCAGTCAGTTCATCTATCAGTTCCTGCACTTACACAAGTCAAGGACAAATTAATATCATATTATCGGGAATTCCAGTTCATAAAGTCATACAGCAGAATACTGTCAGCTCACAGTATCCCTGAAACTTAAAGAGACATCAGTAACTTTAGTATCAAAAATCGAGGCAATCTGTAGACAAAGGAGTGGAGCGACTCCCGTCTTGTGCATACCCGCTGCACCAGATTCCACCCAAGCTGAGTTCGGGGTTCCATTAGAATCTATAGACTACGCTAGTCCAAATGCTTAGAGGTAAAGATTCACAATCTGAGGAGTATCTGCTAGGTCCTCCCCCTCCATGCACTTCGCATCCAATGCAGGATAGTTCTTATCACTTTACTATTAATCTTTCTGTCTTTATGTGCCAATATCTGTTCTGGAACAAGGATCTCCTCGTTTTCTTCCAGTTCGGGTTGCTCATCAGGCTCCCAATCTTCAGGCACATCACCTTTAAAAGGCTTCAAGAGACTCACATGAAAAGCATTGTAAATTCTCCAAGTATTGGGCAGCTTGAATTGAAAGGAGACATCATTTATCTTTTCGAAAATCTCGAAAGGTCCGTAGTATCGCATACTAAGCTTTGTAAAAAGCCTCTCCTTTCCCTTTTTCTTTCTAAGGCATGCCTTCTCAAAATGTAAGAGCACCCAATCGTTCTCCTTCAATTTCAAATCGCGACGATGGCGATCTGCTGCCTTTTTCTGTCGTGGACCTTGGCAAAAGCCGTGTCCAAGTCACATGTGTACTCATCAGCTTCAAAAATCTTATCTTTCGTGCTTAGGAAGGGTGGAACCTTCATAGCACCTTCAATAATCTCAAATGGCGCCTTCCCTGTCGAAGAGTGTATCGTGTTATTGTAGGCAAATTCCACAAAAGGTAAATACTTTTCCCATTGAGTCTTCTGATCCGAGATGTAAGACTTCAGAAAATCTAGTACCACCGAATTTGCAATCTCTGATTGCCCGTCAGTCTACGGGTGGAACGAGGACGAGAACTGCAACCGCGTGCCAATGTTCCCCCAAACAGCCTTCCAAAACAAACTCGTGAATCTGGGGTCCCTGTCGGAAGCAATCGTCTCAAGCATGCCATGTAATCTGAAGATCTGGGCCACAAACAGTCGCGCTAAGTGATCCGACTTGACTATTTTCTTTACTGGAATGAAATGAGCTTGCTTGTTAAATCTGTCAACAACAGTCCAGATACCATCGTGACCACTCTGTGTTCTCGGGAGATCAAAAATGAAATCCATTGCAATACTTTCCCAGGGGCGGGTAGGTATGGGTAACGGTTGTAACAATCCCAGTGCTTTCTGCCTGTCAAACTTGACCTTCTGGCATACCAAGCAACAGAGTACAAAATCGTCCACGTCCTTCTTGAGTCTCGGCCAAAAGAAGTACCTCTCCACACCTTTCAAGGTGGTAGCAATGCCGTGGTGACCCGTAAAAGGTGGACAGTGGCATTCGGTTAAAACCATTTCCCTCAAAGGCTGTGTAACGCACAACATCGTTTTCCTCATAAAGTAACCATCCCGAATGGAATATCCTGCTACTACCTCCCCATTCGGTATCCGAGTGAAAATATCTATGAAATCTGTATATGTGGCATACTGATCGACCATATCCTCGAAGCTCCTATGATGTATCGCGGAAATAGCCATAACCAACGACTTTTGAGACAAAGCATCTGCCACCAAGTTCTTCTGTCCCTACATGTGAACAATCTGGAAGTGAAACTGTGACAAGATGTTCGCCCACCGTGTCTGCTTTTCCGGTAGCTGCTTCTGTGACAAGAAGTTGCGTAAACTCTGAAGGTCTGTGAAGACAGTAAAATCCGCTCCAAGGAGCCAATGAGTAAGAGCATGGATAACCGCCAAAAGCTCTTTCTCAGAAGTCTGTGATGTCCATTCCGGCCTTGAAAACAATCGGCTTTCGTAGGCAATGACATGGCCATCTTGCATTCAGATCACACCCAAACTACGACCACAAGCATCACAATATACTTCGAATGACTTCTGCAAATCCGGTAAAGTCAAAACTGGACCTGTAGTCAGTTTCTCTTTCAATGTCTGAAAGGCAGTCATCTCTGTGGGTCCCCACGAGAAAGGGACTCCTTTTTGTGTCAAGATATGCAAAGGGAAAGCAACCTCTGCAAAATTTCTAATGAACCGCCTGTAGTATGAACACAAGCCCAAGAAGCTTCCAACTTCATGGACATTTTTCAAATCGTGCCAATCAGGGATAGTCTCCATCTTGGCCGTCCGTACGGACAGTGCCACTTCAGCATTCAGCGGAAAATCCGGGCATGCTTGCCACGTTAGCAATGACCGTGTGTGTACTGCTACGTCACTGGTTTGTGACACAAGCTGTACGAATGTCCGCAATCTGCGCTCCACTACTGACGTGGCAAACCGTACGGATTTCCACGATTTAAATTCACAATGATGACGTGGCAACCTGTACGATTTTCCGTGATTTACGTTGGGCAGTTTTTCAACGCCAGCTTTGGGGCCAGTTGCTTTTGAGTTTTAAGCTTTTCATGTGAACTGCTTTTCAAGGCCAAGGGCAGAGGGCTCAGTCTATGGCACGCTTCAGTAAGAAGGTGCAGAGAGTGAGTATCGGCATTGTACTGAGTTCAAGTAATATAGAGAAATACCGAAAGGGGCGCCAAGGTTTGGGGTCAATAGTCTCTAGGTGGAATTCCGCAACTCCATGTCGCATGTGCTCTCTCTCTTTCAATTCAATGGTTATTGAAGTGCTAAAAGTCTATTCAGTCTGTTCTTTTATATTAGCACATGGTGCCCGTCTTGTCACAATGCATCAAGCATGTGCTTTTTTGAAAGCATACCGGTCCTACAAAAGAGCAGACAGAGCAAACCGGCGCCTAAAGTCTATTGGAATTTTATTTGAAGAATCTTCGTGTCTAGACCCCGGACTTATTAGCCAGTCCCACCCTTACTTCATCGCGCATCATCCGCGCTCTCGTCTTCACCGCTCATGTCTTACAGGGCATAAGCCATATGCAAGAGAAGGATCCAAGATTTCTCGAGCAACGGGATTTCTTAAAGATAATGCTATGCAATGGTGGAGTTCAATCGCGACACAACCGCATGCTCCAAGGACCTAGCAAGCTTTCAAGACAGTTTTTGCATGTAGTTACATGACTTCTATGTTTGAAGTCCGGATTTTGGCAGAGTAGGGCAACTTGAAAATGCTTGCCACCGAAACCATAGACGACTATAACCAAAGGTTTCTCGACGTGTACCTTCCGGTGTCCTTTAGATCTGTTCTCTTGGAGGCCCATTGCAAGTGATACACCATCCAAGCAAGTCTCCACCATGCAAGAGCTTATGGACAATGCGGAGGTCGGCTACAAACTCATAAAGGGAAAGTTGGAGTTCACCACAAAAGAACCTCCGGCACTCTCAACAACAACGAACAAATTCTCGGAAGTCTCGTGACACCCAACCTCAAAGGCCTCGTCTGACACGACGTCAACGAGAAACCGTTTTACAAGAAGGCCGATGTTTTCGATGTTTAATACATTTACTACATGTCCTGAGCAAGCCTCGACGTCTTGAGAGAACCTTCTGCTATAACCGGCCTATACAACGTAGAGGGCGGTACTATTTCAATTACCCGTTAACTTTACACAGAGCACTGAGAAGGGAAGAGAACACAGTTGCGTCCAACGACTAGAATGTCACTGCGCACACGAGACCGACACCCTGTAGGCCCCAAAGATTGGCGCCCCTTTCGGTATTTCTTTATTCAAATTAAAGTAGACGATCGAACCACTTCGCACAAGCTTTCACAAAGCTGTCCAAACCTGGCGAGGGCTGAAGACGCAAGTTTTTGATCGGATTTCGACAACATAACGGCACAAAAACCCCTGTAGATCAAAAACACCTGTCTAGGACGGATTCTCTCGATATCTGGAAGCTTTCTGGTGAGCTGTCACAGAAATTCAGCGGGCTGTAATTCTCTGTTTTTCACTGCCGGGAGCCCAAAAGCTTGTACACGCATCCCAAGGCTCTCACGAGGATCCCCCGATGTTCCCTTGCAGTTTAGGTGTGAAACCCTAAACCTGCAGAAAAACACAGCAGGCTGTAATTCCCTGTTTTGGATCGTTTTTAGCGGAGCGAACACGCTTACGCGTGTCCCAAGGGCTCCCGCACGCAATGGGACAGTTCCCCTGTGAATTGGACGAGTTTTCACGCGAGAAAACTCTCCAAACTCGCAATCTTTCGTGATGGAACTGTGCGTACCTGTGGGGGATTAGCAATTAGCTAATCCGGTTCCTGTTCAGAAGGCTTTTGCCTTGGCAAACGCGCATAAACCCCAAGAACTGTACATAGGTCAAATGAGAAGCCCACTAGTGGGGCATAACATACTGTACGTAGGAGAGAAAGAGAGCAGTATGTAACGTGCAGGGTATCACTCCCGTCACCATACTGTGCATAGAGGGCAAGGTAAGCATTCCATAGTTTCTGTACCTGCTACAATCCACCTGAGGCTGAAAATGGCGCCCCCTTTGTTGATATGCAGCTCGTTTTTGCCTCCCAGAGTGGCAGAATCGCTCACAGGCTGACACGTCGCCCAGTTTCCGAGTTTGGGCTTTCCCTGCTAAAAATATCTCAACTCGTGCATCAGTTGACTTGGCAGCAGAGCAATAGAATGTTCCCCTTGTCATTCCAGAGCTAATGACGTGAACACATTTTCCGGTCAAAAATAGCAGTTCCCTAAATTTTAGGAGATGCTTCCATGGCGTCCCTATCGGTCTCCTGACCATCATTGAAGACTACCATTTGACCAACATCTACAATGTGGGTTAATTTACTGGCCCCTTTCAACTTATAAAGTTGCAGTGACTTGACGAGTGGCCCAAATTCCACTTTGGCACACACGAGCTTCCATACTCGTCAGAATTCAATGCTAACTGGCCCGGGCAGTCCCTGTCTGACCGACCTAGATCCCCGATGTGAGAAACCCATTTGGCTGCAGCCGTTTCACACTGGCCATGCAATGTCCACTTGCACCTTTTCAAGGGTTCCGGGACAAACAAGTAAAAATAAAATAAATATATCTAATACTTATTTACGGAAGGCAACAGGAAAAATACACCTCCTGGTGACATCTGCTCCTGAGGACATAAAGGCATTAAAAAAAATTAAAGCAAGACCAGCACACACATGCTGACTTGCGCAGAGGTTGATGACGTGGCAAACTGTACGGATCTACGCTAGACTGCTCACGTGGCAAACTGTACGGATTCCACGCTTCACACTGACAATGATGATGTGGCAACCTGTACGAATTTCGGTGATTTATGCTGGGCAGTTTTTCAACGCTAGCTTTTGGGCCAGTTGCTTTTGAGTTTCAAGCTTTTCATGTAAACTGCTTTTCAAGGCCTTTAAATAAGTGCAGAGGACTCAGTCTCTGGCATGCTTCAGTGAAAACGTGCAGAGCGCGAGTATCGGCATTGTACTGAGTTCAAATAATATAGAGAAATACCAAAAGGGGCGCCAAGGTTTGGGGTGGGGGCCAATACTCTCTGGGGTGGAATTCCGCCACTCCGAGTCGTGTGTGCTCTCTCTCTCTCTCTCTTTCAAATCAGTGGTTATTGAAGTGCTAAAAGTCTATTTATTCTGTTCTTTTCTATTAGCTCGTGGTGCCCGTCTTGTCACAGGAGGCTTATCCCCTCGTGTAGGACATACATAGGAGGTGTCCCCCGGCTGAAAGCATGCATCTGAGTTTCTCGTTGGCGAGGTGTCAAACGAGGTCTTGAGGGTTGAGTCAAATTATCTCGAGAATTCCAATAATTTGTGCATTGTTGTCAAGGATTCTGAGTGTTTCTCGATCGATCGTCCCTAACAAACCCCAATAGTCCTTTCATCAGCTTGTAACCAACCACAAAATGGCCCATAAGCTCTTGCATGATAGAAACTTGTTTAGACAAACAATATTCCCATAGAGGTGATGGCAGTCCAATGGTATAAGATCTGCACTCGTCCTCCAAGGTTATCAGCTTGAAGAAAGACACCGGAAGGTAAACATCGAGGAACCTTTGGTTGTAGTCTTCCATGGTTTCCGTGGCAAGCATTTTCAAGTTACTCCATTCTGCCAAGAGTTGTACTTCAAAGAGGGATGTCTTGTGGCTCTGGCGAAAAATATTATTGAAAACTTGGGAATTCCTTATGGCATGCGGCTTGGTAGCTATAGAACTCCACCACTTACCTTTGAGAAACCCAGTGGCTCAAGAGATTGTTGATCCTTCATTGTAGTTTTCCAAGGCATTGATGTCGTCAAACTGCTACAAGTATTGTAAGGCTTTCTTCCTATCTTCGCCCTTGAAGAGTGAAAAAATTTATTGTAGATCCACCATCACTCAAATCTTTTGGCTGATTCGGAGCAAATCCAGTATGTGGATAATAGGGGTAGGCATACCGGCTTCAACCGTTATACCCAAGTGGCGGAAAGGAAGATGATGGCAACGGCAGTGGCAGAGGCGGCTGCACTAGGTAGGAATCATATGGTTGCACCAAGTTTCTAAAAGCTCCCCGATCATAATAGAAGATTCAGTGGGTTGTCGAGTAGAAGCCGTTGTACTATTTTGGTGCCGAAGGAGGAGGAACAACCTGAGGCAACAGAGGTGGCAACATGTAATTTAGAAACTCCTGAAAGCTTTGCCAAATCGGGAGAATCTGTTGAGGATGCCTCGAGAGTATGTCATGGAGTTCATCATGAAGGAACTACAGGTACTCTATAGAATCCAAAAGCACACGCCTGGCTGACGCTCTGATACCACTGTAACGGGAGGGCAATTCTGACAAGCACATATCTGAAGCTCAGATACCACTGTAACGCGACGTGCCAACTTAAAAGAACATATTGGAACAGAGTAGCACTTCAAAGCAACTAAAACAAGGACAGAGAGAGAAAATTCACAAGAAAGACACGGAGTGGCGGAATTCCAGTCCCAGACGACATTAGCCCCAAACCTTGGCGCCCCTTTGGGTATTTCTTTATGTTGCTTCAACAAGGTACTAGCTCTAGGAACTCTGCTCTACTTCTCCACGCGGTAGAATGCTGCCCCCATAGCATATTTAAATTTTAAAGGCCCTTGGCCTATCCAAAAAGCACCTCACATGAAAAGCATCAGATCTAAAAGCTTAGGTCCAAAAGCATGCGACCTCTTGGCTGTCCGTACATTGCTACCACGTCATCACAGATTTTCGGAAATCGCAGATACGTCCATGATCTACAAATTTTGGGTTTTGTGTGTGTGTTCTTGTTCTTTTAGAATTCAAGTCCCTCAGCCAAGTCCTCCAAGTTGCTAGGGTTAGGATTTTTAATCCTAACCCCTTTGGTCTTCAGTTGAGGTTTTTAGGCACCTTGGCCATCTTTTGAAATTGGGCTTTCTTCTTCAGCTTCTAGGTTTTAGGCCCCTCGGCCAGCTTGGTCAAATCTTCAAGGTTTGCCACATTGACAGTTTGTGACACAAGCTGTAGTCAACTCCTGTTCATACAGCTCGGTCAACCATGCTGAAGCGAACACTTTCTTAAACTTTACCCACGTTCTCAAAGCTGTATTGTATAGAAGCAATACTCAAGAGCTTCACCAAAAACTTCTTGAGAGTACAGTTTTTGCTTTTCCACACCGACCTTTGCTTTTGTCTTCATAACCGACCCTATAGGTGAGTGGATGGCATTCTACCATCAAGAGTGTACCTCATCAAGCGGATGCTTCTTCAAATACTTCATGTAGTTTGGGTCCTTGGAGTACTTGATCATTCTCTTCACACAAGTATCAACCAGTAGATGATGCTTGTACTCCTTTATGTTGAGATCCCCCGCCAGAAACTTGCCATTGAGTTCTCTCAAATCCTCAAAGAGAGGCTTGCTCTCATTAGAATCTCCGTTTGTAGGTGTGCAGTGCTCTTCATCTTCTGGGATATGGGTAGTTGGTGGACCACTGTCCTCTCAGTCGGATTCATTGCTAAAACCCATGTCTCTTGCCAAAAAAGGATCAAATCCTTCGTAGGAGAAGAATCGACTGAACTTTGATACCACTGTAGTAGCAGGCTTGGACGCCCAAGCAAGAAATCAATAGCAACACACAAACGGAAATTGCAATGATTCAACTCAAATGGAGAGAGACAGAGGGAGAGAGGAGGAGAGTCGACACGAAGCAACACACTTCCACTTTTAGATGCACTAGCTCCAAAGTCTGGCTATCCTTTTAGTGTTTCTTTCTTTATTGTTTCTTCAAAAAGTACGACTTGCCACGGGATCTTCTCTTTGCAAGGCTCCTAAGCTCATCTACCAGAGAGAGAGACCCTTGGCTCATACTAAATTGGGCATCCCCAAAACTAGTTTTAGTCTGCCCAAAAGCGCAGACC
Source organism: Adiantum capillus-veneris (assembly GCF_014529385.1). Taxonomy (NCBI): domain Eukaryota; kingdom Viridiplantae; phylum Streptophyta; class Polypodiopsida; order Polypodiales; family Pteridaceae; genus Adiantum; species Adiantum capillus-veneris. The sequence continues at coordinate 108,135,681 of NC_140946.1, forward strand.
CAAAAGCAACATCAGAACTCCAGCTTTGCGTCCATATGGACTGCCACGTGGCAGCCCGTAAATCGCAACGCGTTTCGAGGAGACTGCCGCCACATCATATCATTACAAAATTTCAACCTTGCTATAGTGTTTGCCCCGGTTCTTAACTTCACTGACCCTAAAGAGGGTCAATAGGTTATGCCACCTCATCTCACTTGTGACAATTTTTGCAAGTGGAATCGTCAGCAATCACTGAGGGAGGGGGGTAGGTCACCGAAGCGATGACGTGGCAGCCCTAACCAAGGGAGGAAGAGAGAAAGCGTTGTGATGATGTGACAAACCTAATGACATGGCGACCCAAAAATCACGGTAGATTTTTTTAGGGATACTCACGTGGCAGATTTTGAGCCCAATTTTTATCAGAAGCTTTTGTACCAGATGCTCGGCCAGCTACCATTAAATAAGAGCCTTGGGGGAGACTTTTTGGGTCTAGCAGTTGTTGCAGATCTAAGTGTGGCAGTTGTACTCTCTGTTGAAGATCAATATAAAATAAGTATCAAACGGGGCACCAGGGTTTTGGGGCCAGAGCATCTAGGAGTGGAACTTCACCACTCCATGTCTACTGTTTGAATTCTCTCTCTATCTCAAGTTGTGTTAAAGTACTAAAATCTGCTCCAATTTTGTTCTTTCAGTTGGCACATGGTACCCTTGTCGGCTAAAGTACCCCCCCTAACCGATCACCTCACACAGTGAGTATCGGAGAGCAGAGATAGGACCAAGAGTTTGTTGAAGAGTAGGAGCAAGACTTTGATGTATTTGTCGCAATCCCTTTAAATAGTAGCAATCCTTGTCCTCATGTCCAGACTTTTCACAGAAGTGGCAATCAGCCCGAAGGGGGCATTCATGTAGAGGGTGCCCTGGAGAGCGGCATGAGCTACACCAGACCATAGCAACAGTCTCTTGCTGAGACCTGAGCTCTTCTAGGTCGGCTTAATCAGTTCCAAAGCCTAGTGATGTAGAGGCTTCTCCTGTCTAAGAGAGAAGGACCTCTCCTCTTGAGGAGCTCGCTGTAACTTTAGGGCTTCTAGTTCCCTGCATAAAGAAGTCAAAGGGTCTAATGGAGTTTCCAAGAGTACAGAGGCAGTCTCTGGTCCCCCTCTATCCTAGTAGCAATAGCAACAAATTCCTCCAGAGTGGCTTCAGGTCAAAGACTCTCTCTGAGTTTTTGCTGAGAAGTCTTAGGAAGAGCCTTCTCTAGCCATTTCTTGATCATAAATTCACCTGGTTGCTGAGGAAGCTTGGAGACCAGAGACTTTGTTTTGGTCATGAGTTCTGCAAAAGTCTCTTTGGGCTGGAGCATCAGGTTGGCCAACTCATCCAGAACCTTCTCTTGGAAGTCCCTTGGTCTGAAAGCTTCACAGAATTGTTGTCATAATGTGGCCCAAGTCGTAAAGTGGTTTTGTGCAAACTCACTGTACTATTTATCTGCTAAGCCATCCAAGGTGGATGGATGGAAGAGTGCTAAGTAGGCGTTTTCTTGGTTGAGGCCACGACCCCTACAGAGGGAAACAAATCTTCGGTCATGGTCGTCTCTCTGGAGAGACGACTTGAAGTAAGAAACTTGATAATCACCTTAGCCAGAACGCTTGTGAGCTCCTCCATGGCTGTTTGAGCAGGAGCCTGTCGCTCAAGAGCTTGCTGGAAGTTGTATCATCACAGCATGTTAAGCAAGCTGGGTTCACAAGTACACCTGGCTCCATCAACTAAAGTTGAAACATGATTGAAAAGTTGCCAACATCAGCCAAGGTTCTACCACCGCAGCTAGCTTTAACCTGCTTGCCTGCCTTAGGCCCTTGTAGCTTGTCATAGCAGACAACCTTTGATTCTGCTAGACAATCTGCAAAGAAGTTTAACAAGGCAGTAATCTCAGACTTCATTGCATACTTGCTTGTTGCAAGAATCAGCCAATATATTGCACGATTCTTAGTACTGTCACGATTCTCAAGAATTGTTCTGTACAAAATATACTCAGCCAATTAGTTTTTGAGTTTGTCCATTGGTGTCTTCATTTGTATCATATAACAGAGGTTGTTCCCAGAAGAATTGATGAAATCTGATGAAGAAAAGAGGCAGGAATTGTTCTGAGACTTCATTGCATACTTGCTTGTTACAAGAATCAGTCAATATCTTGCCCGATTCTTAGTACTGTCACAATTCTCAAGAATTGTTCTGTACAAAAAATACTCAGCCAATTAGTTTTTGAGTTTGTCCATTGGTGCCTTCATTTGTATCATATAACAGAGGTGGTTCCCAAAAGAATTGATAAAATCTGATGAAAAGAAAGAGGCAAAAAGAACAGCACCTTACGACCTATCTTTTTCATTTGAGAAGTCGATACGCTCCCAGAATTTACAAGATCTGAGCGAAGAGTCAGATCCAAAATCCCATCACTCTTCACGACATCAAGTATACGGGCAGTTACATGATCTCCAACTTTGACTTCCGAGTCTACTGGAAAACAAAAGTTTCAAGAAAGAATTAGCAATTTAATAATGGGAGTGAGCAACATACAACATTAAGGTATCCAAACTCAAAAACATTACAGTTCTTCATCAGTATGGTATCCCATAGCACTTTTCTGAGCTCGTAGCTCTGTTCAACTATCAAACTTTATATTACTGACTACACAGGATAGAGAAAAACCATCTTACGTTGATGATGTGTCACAAATCCAACAACATCCTTCAGATTCTGCACATTGACAATAACACCATATTCTTTGATATCTTGTATTTCCCCTTCTATTACTTTTCCCACACCAATATCTTTTCCCCATTCCAACTCTGCTCCATCCGATTTGGAAGCTTGCAGTTCAGCAATCTGCATTTCAATGAGCCAGCCATCATAACTTTCCTTCATCAGTGGACGAAACACCACACAACTTTTATAAAAGAATGCACCACCTTTTCCTCTTCAAGAAAATAACCCTTCAAGAAGGTCGTGTCTGTAGAGTAGCAATGTGATTGCTTCAAAGATAAATTGAATCTCCCAGCCAATAAATTTACCTTAAATCAGAGCTCATCATTATTATTATGCATTAGGAAAACTGTACTCTTTCTCTTGAATATAAGAAAGTCACCAACCTCTAAAACCTTGGCTCGCACCGATTGTCCTACTGCAAAATGTTTGAATGGGCTATGCACAAAGCCATCCAGTAACTACACAATAGTTTAGAAGGGGAATCGATTATGTGCTCTACACTACATGCCAACTTACTTCATGCTCCAAGGTTCCCACTGTTACCGGGCTACATTACCTGTGGAAGGCTAGCAAGGCCAGTAAGCCCACCAAGAAATCGAACAAAACAGCCTCTGTCTGTGATGCTTGCAATGTAACCCTGTTCTTTCCAAACTTTAGCATCAATTGAGCATGCCCAAACACCCAAAACACATGAATAAAACCTTACAGAGATCACTTCTTGTGGATTCAACTGAGAAACATCAGATGGGATAAACTTGGCAGATAGAAGTGAGAATTTTGATGTGACAACCAGCTTTTGATCATCTCGTTCTGCAAACATGGATATGAGTCACTCATTGACTCTGTAGCTTTGGCCAGTTATTCTGTAGCCTTGATGCCCAGTTCTTATTCTAGCCGTGTGCAATATCAACAAACATGAAGTACAATATAGCATCTGACCTAGGACTCGCAGGCGCTCAAACTTGTAACCAGGATATAGAAGAGATCTGAGCTGCTCAGCATGTCCTGCAACAGCGAAAAGGTAACTGCATTTAGGCCAGCCCATTCAAAAACAACCATCGCACATTTCAAACGACTCTTGAATAATGATAATAAGTTTTAATGTTCAACACCAACCAGCAAAGTCTGATATAAGTTCCACTTTCATAAAAGCCTTCGCTACACCATTAGACAGGGGCACTTCCAAAGTTATCAAAGAATCGGATACATGCGTAACCAGACCACAAACCTCATGTCCAACTGATATTTTCTTTTCTTCATCACCATGTGGATTATGTAACCCAAGAAGGCTGGTAGAAGAAATGTTTAAATTTAAAAATTTGACACTACAAGTCTGAGAGTGATCAAAGTTTACATCGATAGACTTGATAAAGGCAAATAAAAATTACAAACAAACCTGCTAGGTGATAAAACAAAACTAAGAGAGAGCCTTTGTGCTGATGAATCTGCTCTTAACACCTTGCACTTAACCACTTGCCCAGTTTGAAAGACAGATTTGGGATCAACACCAGGATCAAGGCCCAGTTGTGTTCTGAAAACCAAGGCAAGGAGCAGGAGCACACTTTCAACAATCTGGATGCACAAACAAATTGTTGAAAGGTTCTTGGGCTCTTCGATCAAGATTTTACCGGTGAACTAAACCTTTGACATTGTTGTAGAAGCATACAAAACACCCATAATCTTCGATGCCTGAAATCCAGCCATGAGTCACAAGGCCCTCAACAGCCTCTTCATATGTGGCAACTGGCTTCAACTTAGACGATAGCTGCATAAACAAAAAAGTAAAGATTCCTGCATCTTTGAGATGCTTGAAGAAATGCATACTGAAAAGAATGGACAAACGCTAATATGACTAACCATTGTCCTCTTGTGAGTCACAGTAATTTTCTTTGTGTCTGCTGCACAAGTCAGGACTCTAAACTTCAATCTAGCACCAACCTGGATAAGCAAGAGTTTCGTTCACAGCCTTATTGCGATAAAAAGTAATCAAAATGCACTGGCAACCCCAAATTCATTCATTACTACCTTGAACTTTCCACTAGGCTTTGGCCGTTGAAACTCAGACATATGTTGCAAAGGGCAGAGCGCCTTCACACCATCTGCAAGTTTCACAAATGCCCCAAAGGCCTCAACGGAGGTAATTTCACCCGTAATAGTCATTCCAGGATGAACATCTGCGCAGCTCAAGACTCGTTGGTTGACTTTACTATCCTGTAAGAGACTCTTAGTTAACTTGAAGTCAGCTAAGCTAACTTTATCATAAGACGAGAAAAATATGTTTTGTTTACTTTTAATGTAACTACAGCTAATCCATCCATCAGTCTCTTGCCAATCACCCTTGCCTTCGTTTTTTTGCCTTCCTTAAACATCTCTTGCAGTTGTTCCACATGTTCATCTGATGCATCAGAAATCTGGAAACAAGAACTTACGATCAGGATACAATAGTGTAATGCCAAGAATTATCCTGCAGACCGACTTATTGTTTTTGTGCAAGTGCCTTACATGTGCATAGCCTGCAAAAGATGTGTCTCTGATAGGAAGCTCCAAAAGCAGCCCGATTGTAATATCCACTCTTCGAACAGTCGCCTTTTCGCACAAGTCACCTATTTTTACACCCTACGAAAACCAACCAGCTAAATAAACAACCTTCAATGACATGAAACTTAACTAGAAACTATTCGCTATAAGCTATATTCAACTCACAATGGTGGGAGCCATGTTCTGCACAAGTTGGGAGTTAAGTGAGAGACCAATTGACTTGTTTGTGTTGTCCACATAAAGAACCCTAGCCTTCAACTGCCAACAATACAAGTTGATTATACAGATACAGATGATTGATGCACCACACAAACTTGTGTTATTACCTGATATGGTTCAAAAATTTATAAACATCCTTAGCTTAATGCATCATGCTTTACAAGTTGAAATAATTAAATACAACATAAGCACACAAATTTCCATGACGCACAGCTATGAAGAGAGGAAAAGAGGAAAGAGAGGTTCTCACGAGTCACAGTTGCTACTTTTTGCGTACTCTTCGCCCCGTACCACATGCTCAATTTGGTTCCGGATGGAGCTAGCTAAATATATGCATATCATGAACTCCAGGAGATATAGCCTCTCACCTTTGAAATAGAGCTCCATCCCCACTTACTGTTAGGTGCAGCGGAATGAATGTTGTTTTTTCTCAAGATTAGTGATCTTTATTGCTCAAGGTTCCTTTTAGTTCATAGGGAAAGAGAGAGCTTTCCGTCTTATGGAGAGTGCTATGATCACGAACAAAGTGAGTGGATATTGTGCGTGCAAGTGAATGGGACTGAGAGAAGGAGAGAGAAGAGATACGACACCGAGAGGTTGTAAAACCCTCCTCCGAAGGCCCCCCTCTACTCGGCGAGAGTGGTCTAACTTGATTGCACAAAGGTGTACAATGCGTATGCAATGGACTATGCCGATGACGACAACGGTGGTGACAACGACGACTTGATGGCTGAAATCTGAGATCTTCTAATCGCTGAATTTCGGGACTGTTTTGGTGGCTGAAAATGACTGTTTTGGTTGCGTTTTCATGGCCGAAAATGGGGGAACATCTGCAACCAATTTGGGGGACACCTGCTACTGTGCATAAGGCTGAAAATCTGCGGTCTGAAGTGGCTTAGGACTGAAAACACAAAACGCTGGCTGAATCTGGCTTTCACCAAAAACGCTAGGCTGATTTGTATCTACAAACACAAACGCTGATGGATCTGGTGCATGCGAGGCTGATCCGACTCTGTAAAGCAAAAACGCTGAAGTCTGCAAAGTGGCTGGCGTTTTGGTGAAGAAAAAGCTGGGCTGGTTGTGTGGCGCTCGGCTTTCTACTGCTAGCACGGGGAGAAACTGCAATGCTGGGGGATCTAGGTGATGACGGCGATATCTGCAAATGAGGAAAACGCAAATGGTGGGGATCTAGCCCGGCGAGGATGAACTCCAAAACACTGGGTGTGCTGGGGGGTACTGCTGAGAAGTTGCCTATTGAGCGGAAAGCTCCTGCTGCCTCTTCTGCCAGAAAGTGCTAACTTGGGTTTGCTTATATATTAACTTAGCAAAATTGCCCTACCTACTTTTGTTGGAAAGTCACTTAAAAATAATATGTGAAAATACCAATAAATAGAAAAATAGGCTAAATGCACTAAAAAATTACCCTAACTGATGCTCATGGATTCTGATGGGAATTCCGATGATCATGCTGTGTGCAACCGAAGGATATGCATCTATGCTAAGTGACTGGGCATGCACGGTCTACGAATACACTCACAAAAGTGCCAGATCACTTCTAATCTAACTTGACTGGACTTGACAGAAACCCTGCTATGGTGTAGCTTGGCCACGGACATATAGGGTTGGGATGTGTCACGTGACATCCCCTCCTTGTCAAAGTGAGGTACTGATACTGAACTGTATCGCGTCGAGGGAGATCGCCAACAGCATCCGGAATCCTGGAAGCGACTCTTGGCCGGCCCACTCTGATGTGTGGGTCGTGCGGTACTTGAACTTCATAAAGGTCTGCAACACTTGCTTCTTTGGGCCGCGCCGAAAGCGACACAAAGTCTTCTGTGGCTCCTTCAATGCTTCAACTTCGTCTAGAGTCGTGCTTCCTTCGTCTTGAACATCATAAAGGTCTGCAACGCTTGCTTCTTTGGGCCGCGCCGAAAGCGACACAAAGTCTTCTGTGGCTCCTGCAATGCTTCAACTTCGTCTAGAGTCGTGCTTCCTTCGTCTTCAAGAATCTCCATGGTTGAAAACTCCTGAAACAATCTCCAACACAAAACCATGAACATACCCATTCCATGTACAGTGAAGGAAAAAAATCTTGTCTTCGCTAAAGACTGTGTATGCAATGTCGATGATTATGGAGATGGAGTGACAAACCGTTCATCAAACTCATGCAAACAATGAGGTCGAATCATTTCTGTTTGATCGAAATCAATCAACTGTGGCAAATCACAATGGAAATGCCCATGCTTGGTGCTCATACAATCATGTGCTCTTTCAGAAACTGTGTCATGCCAAGGAAGCGACATAGAATACGACTTCCTTACATACAAACTTTTCAACTTTTCATGAACAATCCGCATACATTCGTGCTCATCCATGAGAGAAACGTGCTGAACATACAATATGTCATGCCTCCGAAAAGGGATCACATTACGATGTTGATTAAAATAGAGGAAACCTTCACGAATGAAACAATCGAACAATGCGTGCGTATCAATCATGCGAACACATAATACTTCCTGTGAGGGTTCCTTGGACCTAGGCTCGAGAGCCAAGATCGCTTCTTCCTGAATGATCGAATCGTCCTGTGGGGGTTCTTTGGACCTCGACTCGAAAGCAAACATCGGTTCTTCGTGATTGATCGAATCTGCAACGAGGTTAGCTTCGCTAGAAAAAGCATCAACTAACACATCATTCTTGTGAACAATCACATCTTCTTCAAGCAACTCATCAGGCTTGTGAGAAATCACATCTTGATCATGCAAATCATCATACTTGTCATTGTCATCCAAATCATCATGCAATTCATTATCAATCAAATCATCATCATGCTTCACACAATCATGCAAATCCTGTGTATCATGCTTTGGAGAAGAAGAGACTGAGAGAGTCTCCCTTTCCCGATCTTGTTGAATCTGTGTCTGCATTCGAGAAAAGAGTCGCAACATCTCTTGCCTTTATTGCTTTGTTCTCTCGATCGAATTCTACTTCTCTTGCTTTGGCTTTCAAGCGTGCTTGCTCGTGCTCACGCGCTATGGCTGCCATTCTTTCTTGGTACTTACGCTCGAAGGTTGCCATGTCTTCTTCGTAGGCTTTTCTTTCTGCTTCTCATTCGGCATCTCTTGCTTTGTCTTCTAACTTCTTGTCCATCATCCTCTTGTCGAAAGTCTCCATAGGAGTTAGTGCAATCGGTGTCGTAGATGGAGAAGGGTCAGAAAAACCTCCTGGTGGGGAAAATTCTTCTTCGCCTCTCTCATGCTCATCACCTTCAAGCGAAGTATCCATTCCGCTTCAAGTCATGACCATTCTGAAGTCGTGGATTCTTGTGGGTCCTTGGGGGTCTTGGGTTCTTAAGTTCACGAGGAACTTGGGTTCTTGAGAGTCTTCAGGTTCTTGAGGTCCTTGATTCGTGAGAATCTTGGGTTCTTGAGGATCTTGAGGTTCTTGAGTCTTGACGGTCTTGGGTTCTTCGGGTTCATGAGGTTTTCTTTCGCTTGCAAATCACGTTGAAGAAGGATCTTCTCTTCACCAGAGTTCTACCCTTTTCTGCGGACGCACCCCTTGGCGGCCTTGCGCTCACACCAAGGTTGCTTTTTTCCACCTCACGTCGATTGGCCGGCTGCTAAGTGCACGGTCCGCTCTCAATGAGTGAAAAGAGACACAAGGGGAGACTGGACAAGCCCTTCTTTCTTGGGATATCTGTCACTCTTAAACAAAACACGATTAGGAATCGCCACGCCCAAGTAAACTTGGGTTCGTGCGATCGCAATAAGCAAAAAAATTCTTGTGGTTCTTGCGGTTCTTTCTTTGAGTAATGCAGAAGACCTCCAAAGCTCTGATACCAATGTTACGTGCAACGGAATGAATGTTGTTTTTTCTCAAGATTAGTGATCTGTATTGCTCAAGGTTCCTTTTAGTTCTTAGGGAAAGAGAGAGCTTTCCGTCTTATGGAGAGTGCTATGATCACGAACAAACTGTGTGGATATTGTGCGTGCAAGTGAATGAGACTAAGAGAAGGAGAGTGAAGAGATACGACACCGAGCGGTTGTAAAACCCTCCTCCGAAGGCCCCACTCTCGTCAGCGAGAGTGGTCTAACTTGATTGCACAAAGGTGTACAATGCGTATGCAATGGACTAATGCAATGAAGTATGCCGATGAAGACGACGGTGGTGACGACGACGACTTGATGGCTGAAATCTGAGATCTTCTAATCGCTGAATTTCGGGACTGTATTGGTGGCTGAAAATGACTGTTTTGGCTGCGTTTTTATGGCTGAAAATGGGGGAACATCTGCAACCAACTTGGGGGACATCTGCTACTGTGCATAAGGCTGAAAATCTGCGATCTGAAGTAGCTTAGGGCTGAAAACACAAAACGCTCGCTGAATCTCGCTTTCACCAAAAACGCTAGGCTGATTTGTATCTACAAACACAAATAATAAGTGAAAATACCAATAAATAAGAAAATAGGCTAAATGCACTCGAAAATTCCCCTAATTGATGCTAATGGATTCTAATGGGAATTCCGATGATCATGTTGTGTGCAACCGGAGGATATGCATCTATGCTAAGTGACTAGGCATGCACGGTCTACGAATAGACTCACAAAAGTGCCAGATCACTTCTAATCTAACTTTATTGGACTTGACGGAAAGCTGGCTATGGTGTAGCTTGTCCACGGACACATAGGGTTGGGATGTGTCACGTGACACTTACATCCTTATGTATTATGGCTGCTTTCCAGCTATCTTGTATCAATTTTATTTTGTACGTGTGTGTGTGTGTGTGCACGTGTTGCACGGAGCAGACCCCATGAAGGAGTTCCTCTTCTGCTATCAGGGGTTCTGCTTCCCTTCATTGTCTGCCAACACATTAGTTCGAGATTGCTTATTCAGATTGTGTGTGTGTGTGTGTGTGTGTGTGTGTGTGTGTGTGTGTGTGTGTGTGTGTGTGTGCGCGCGCGCTTGGTGGGAGCTCTACAGGTTCGCAGTGTGTTGCATGCTCGGCACATTACGCCTTCCCGCTGCCCCAGATGCCTTGAAGCTGAGGAGACCGTGCCACACTTGTTGTGGTGTTGTCGTCACTCCAGAGCCTTCATTCGACAAGTGTTAACTGCTCTTCGACTGTGTTTTCCTTCCGGCTCTTTTCACAAACGATTTTGGCTTTTTGGGGTGCTTCGGTGTCACGTGACACATCCCAACCCTATGTGTCCGTGGACAAGCTACACCACAGCAGGGTTCAGTCAGTCCAGTCAAATCTAGATTAGCAGTGATCTGGCACTTTTGTGAGACCCTACATGCCCAGTCACTTAACATAGATGCATATCCTCCGGTTGCCCACAGCATGATCATCCGAATTCCCATCAGAATCCATGAGCATCAGTTAGGGGAATTTTCCAATGCATTTAGCCTATTTTCCTATTTTTGGTTATTTTCACTTATTATTTTTAAGTGACTTTCCAACAAAAGTAGGTAGGGCAATTTTGCTAAGTTAATATATAAGCAAACCCAAGTTAGCACTTTCTGGCAGAAGAGGCAGCAGGAGCTTCCCGCTCAACAGGCAACTTCTCAGCAGTACCCCCCTCAACACGTAGCCTCGCCATACCTCTCACCCCATCCTTGGCGTTTTTCCCAGATCAAGACATCGCCATCAAACCCCACTGTCAGGCGTTTTCTCCCTTAGCTACCTCAGCCGTGTAACCGTTCCGGCTCAGCAACTTCAGCGTTTTTGTTGCAACTACTAACGCTAGGGCATGCTGGCCATTCCAGCGTTTTGGGATTGCAGAAACCTCAGCAGATCAGCGTTTTCCTTGCAAGTCATCAGCGTTTCCAACCCCAGCACAGCAGAAGAGAATTCAGCCAAAAACGCTAGCATTGCCCCAGCCATCTTAGCGTTTCTGGGATCGGAAATTCAGCAGTCAGAATACACACAGTTTCAGCCATGACATAGTAGCAGATCCCCCCCAAGTTGGTTGCAGATGTTCTCCCATTTTCAGCCATAAAAACGCAGCCAAACAGTCATTTTCAGCCACCGAAACAGTCCCGAAATTCAGTGATTAGAAGATCTCAGATTTCAGCCATCAAGTCGTCGTCGTCACCACCGTCGTCGTCATCGGAATAGTCCCATTGCATCAGTCCATTGCATACGCATTGTACACATTTGCGCAATCAAAGAAGACCACTCTCGCCGACGAGAGTGGGGCCTTCGGAGGAGGGTTTTACGAACTCTCGGGTGTCGTATCTCTTCTCTCTCCTTCTCTCAGTCTCATTCACTTGCACGCACAATATCCACTCACTTTGTTCGTGATCACAGCACTCTACAAGACAGAACGCTCCCTCCTTCCCTAAGAACTAAAAGGAACCTTGAGCAATAAAGATCACTAATCTTGAGAAAATACAACATTCATTCCGCTGCACCTTACATTGGTGTCAGAGCTTTGGAAGTGTTCTGCATTATTCAAGGAAAGAACCACAAGAACCACAAGAATTGTTTTCCTTGTTGCGATCCCATGAACCCAAGTTTACTTGGGCGTGGCGATTCCTAATCGTGTTTTGTTGAAGAGTGATAGGAATCCCAAGAAAGAAGGGCTTGTCCAGCCTCCCCTTGTGTCTCTTTTCACTCATTGAGAGCGGACCGTGCACTTAGCAGCCGGCCAATCGACGTGAGGTGGGAAAAAGCAACCTTGTGTGAGCGCAAGGCCACCCAGGGGTGCGCCCGCAGAAAGGAGTAGAACTCGGGTGAAGAGAAGATCCTTCTCCAACGCGATGCAAGCGAAAGAAAACCTCAAGAACCCCTAGAACTCAAGGACCTCAAGAACCCAAGAAACCAAGACTCTCAAGAACCCAAGTTCCTCGTGAACTTACGAACCCAAGACCCCCAAGAATCCACAAGAACCCACGACTTCAGAACGCTTGGAAGCCAAAGAACGACAAGCCAAATTGGATCATGAATTCAAAGAAAGACAAGTAGAAATGCAACGCAGACAAGTAGAGAACCAAGCAAGACAAGCAGAATTTTATCGCGAGAACAAAGCACGACTGCAAGAGATGTTGCGACTCTTTTCTCAAGTGCAGGCACCGATGCAAGAGATTCGGGAAAAGGAGACTGTCTTAGTCTCTTCTTCTCCATCGCATGATACACAGGATCTGCATGATCGTATGAAGCATGATGATGTTTTGAACGACAATGATAAGCACAATGATTTGGATGACAAAGAGAAGCATGATGATTTGAATGACAAGCATGATGATTTGGATGACACTGATAAGCATGATGATTTGCATGATCAAGATGTGATCTCTCACAAGCATGATGAGTTGCATGAAGATGATATGATTGTTCACAAGGAAGATGTGTTAGTGGATGCTTTTCCTAGCGAAGCTAATCTCGTTGTAGATTCGATCAATCACGAAGCACCGATCTTGGCTTTCGAGTCGAGGTCCAAAGAACCCCCACAGGATGATTCGATCATTCAGGACGAACCGATCTTGGCTCTCGAGCCTTGGTCCACAGGAAGTATTATGTGTTCGCATTGTTGATACGCACGCATTGTTCGAGTGTTTCATTCATGAAGGTTTCCTCTATTTTAGTCAACATCGTTATGTGTCCCTTTTATTAGGCATGACCTATTGCATGATCATCACGTTTCTCATCGATGAGCACGAATGTATGCAGATTGTTCATGAAAAGCTGAAAAGTTTGTATGTAAGGAAGTCGCATTCCATGTCTCTTCCTTGGCATGACACAGTTTCCGAAAGAGCACATGATTGTATGAGCACCAAGCATGGGCATTTCCATTGTGATTAGCCACAGTTGATTGATTTCGATCAACAGAAAAGATTCGACCTCATTGTTTGCATGTGTTTGATGAACGGGTTGTCACTCCGTCTCTTTGTTCATCTACATTGCATGCATGGTATTTAGAGAACATAAGATTTTCTTCCTTCACTTTACATGGAATGGGTATGTTCATGCTTTTGTGTTGGAGATGGTTTCAGGAATTTTCAGCCATGGAGATTCTTGAAGACGAAAGAAGCAGATCTCTAGACGCAGTTGACGCAAGAAAGGAGATTCAAATGACTTTGTGTCGCTTTCGGGGCGGCCCAAAGAAACAAGCGTTGCAAACCTTTATGAAGTTCAAGTACCGCTTGACCCACACAGCAGAGTGGACCGGCGAAGAGTCCCTTCCAGGATTCCGGATGCTGTTGGCGATCTCCCTCAACGCCATACAATTCGGTACCAGTACCTCACTTTGAAAAGGAGGGGATGTCACGTGACACATCCCAACCCTATGTGTCCGTGGACAAGCTACACCACAGCAGGGTTCGGTCAGTCCAATCAAATATAGATTAGCAGTGATCTGACACTTTTGTGAGTCTATTCGTAGACCGTGCATGCCCAATCACTTAGCATAGATGCATATCCTCCGATTGCACACAGCATGATCATCCGAATTCCCATCAGAATCCATGAGCATCAGTTAGGGGAATTTTCCAATGCATTTAGCCTATTTTCCTATTTTTGGTTATTTTCACTTATTATTTTTAAGTGACTTTCCAACAAAAGTAGGTAGGGCAATTTTGCTAAGTTAATATATAAGCAAACCCAAGTTAGCACTTTCTGGTAGAAGAGGCAGCAGGAGCTTCCCGCTCAACAGGCAACTTCTCATAAGTACCCCCCCTCAGCACGTAGCCTCGCCATACCTCTCACCCCATCCTTGGCGTTTTTCCTAGATCAAGCCATCGCCATCAAACCCCATTGTCTGGCGTTTTCTCCCTTAGCTACCTCAGCCCTGTAGCAGTTCTGGCTCAGCAACTTCAGCGTTTTTGTTGCAACTACTAACGCTAGGGCATGCTGACCATTCCAACGTTTTGGGATTGCAGAAACCTCAGCAGATCAGCGTTTTCCTTGCAAGTCATCAGCGTTTCCAACCCCAGCAGAGCAGAAGAGAATTCAGCCAAAAACGCTAGCATTGCCCCAGCCATCTTAGCGTTTTTGGGATCGGAAATTCAGCAGTCAGAATACACACAGTTTCAGCCATGACATAGTTGCAGATCCCCCCCCAAGTTGGTTGCAGATGTTCTCCCATTTTCAGCCATAAAAACGCAGCCAAACAGTCATTTTCAGCCACCGAAACAGTCCCGAAATTCAGCGATTAGAAGATCTCAGATTTCAGCCATCAAGTCGTCGTCGTTACCACCGTCGTCGTCATCGGCATAGTCCCATTGCATACGCATTGTACACATTTGCACAATCAAAGTAGACCACTCTCGCCGACGAGAGTGGGGCCTTCGGAGGAGGGTTTTACAAACTCTCGGGTGTCGTATCTCTTCTCTCTCCTTCTCTCAATCTCATTCACTTGCACGCACAATATCCACTCACTTTGTTCGTGATCACAGCACTCTACAAGACGGAAGGCTCTCTCCTTCCCTAAGAACTAAAAGGAACCTTGAGCAATAAAGATCACTACTCTTGAGAAAATACAACATTCATTCCGTTGCACCTTACATTTGGTCACCACAATCTCAATTTGCGGTCTTCTTCACCTGGGTCAGATTTTGGACTATGTGGGCCATCTGGCATCATAGGAACTCCTTAATGTTCGAGGTCACTTTTGTTGACCCCATTCCCTATTTCAAATTATCTCTTGGTCAAGTGCTGCATTTTGCCTATGAAGCTGGAGACATCACTCTTGATGCCTACAGGATTTACTTTGACTGTTTCTAGCCTTCGGAGCCTCATAGTGCTCCGTCTTTTGTATCCCTTTCTTTTCGTGGGTTTTCCTCACTTTGAGGTTTCCCACTTGTAAATTAATCAAAGCAGATTTACAAAAAAAAAGTGTGTGTGTGTGGGTGTGTTGCGCACAACACACCCCATGGAGGAGTTACTCTCATCCGCTATCAGGGGTTCTGCTCCCCTTCATTGTATGCCAGCACATTAGTTCAGATGGCTTCTTTAGGACTTCTCGCTTTTCATCAACTTTGTACTTGTAGAGACAGTTCACACCTGAGTCCACTTGTAACTTGTTGTTTTTGAGGTGTTTCAACCTAGTATCTGAGAAAGCTTGTTCAACCCTCTTTTCTCTCGCCTGTCACGCCCAGATCTTTCTAATCTCCCTCTCATATAGCCTCGTGGACCAATATCCCAGCAGTTCTGGTCGTCTACAATTGAATTGGCACCAGTGGGTGAAGGTTGTATCAGCAATCTATGCCACAAATCAACATAATCGAAACATCAAAAGGGGCTTCTATGTCACATACTTTGACGTGTCAACCACTAAAGACCAAGAGGGTTAGGACTCACTAAGCCTAACCCTAGCCAGTATATACATATCAGCCAAGGGGCCTAAACCCTAGCAGAAGGGTAAGAAGAAGAAGTCCTCAAAACTCACAGATTCTTGCTGAGTGGCCTAAGAGACAAATTGGGTTAGGATTAAAAATCCTAACCCAGGCAACTTACCAAGCAGTGGTCGAGGGGCCTAAAACCTAAAATAAAGCGCACGCACACACGCACTCTCAAATTGCATGGAAGTTGATGACGTGGCATGCTGTACGGACACCCCCGTGATTTGCGAACCTACATGCTGATGTGGCAGCGGTGTACGGACAGCACCCTGGGCACTTGCTTTTGGACCAGATGCTTTTAGGAGCCTTGCTTTTCATGTAATTGCTTTTGGATGGGCCCAAGACCTTCAAATAAGGGGGCCATTGCAGTCTGCGAGTGGAACTTTGCCACGCCGTGTCTCGGGTGGATTCTCTCTCTTTTAGTTCCGTGGTTTGAAGAGCTAAACGTCAGTTAAAATATATTCTTTCAGTTGGCACATGGTGCCGCTCTCGCGAACTCCACGCTGTAGCTTTTTCCCAAGTGGTGATCTCGCCAGGGGAATTGTAGATTTGTTGTCTTTGTTTTGCACTTTTTTTTTTACTTAGGTGGTTTGGAAGGTCATAGCTTGCCTCGTCAATTACACCCAACCACATCTACCATTGCTAGATGCTTCCTCTTGGTTGTGCATTTTTTGGATGGCTCAAGCTTCAAGGGGGCTCCCTCATAAACTAATATGTTGTGCTTGGAGTTTATTTGCGACCAAAAGGCCTCAATGTGTCAACCGAACAGAGCTCTAACCTTTTACAAGAGAGAGAAATGAAATGAAATGAAATGTTATATAAACGTCTTCAAAAGGCCAAAATGACCTATAAGACCAATCTGTTACAAAATGGTGAATCTAATACCATGTCTCGGTACAAAACAACTAGAACAAAGATACTACTACTAGAATCCATCCTCATCTGCACTCTGGATGTCAAGAGAGTATGGCTCGAATTCTCTGTTGTAGTCTCCATCGATGTTGTGTAGCCCCTCCTCAATCGTGGCCGTCTGGATCTTTGTAGCCCCACTACTCGGTGGATGAGAGTGTCGGTAGCTCCTCTCCTCCAAGCTCGCCTTTTAGCAGAGGTGGGCAAGATCATCAACGTTCAGCTTCTCGAGCGCGGCTACTATCAAATAGAGTTTGAGTCTTCCGAGATGGCGTCCAAGGTCATTGCGATGAGCCCCGTGGCCATCGGAGAAGCTAGAGCTCACGTTCGGCAATGGCGCCATGGATTTGATCCGACTACCGAAGTTCTCGTTGAGGAAGCAGACCTTCCTATCTCAGTCTGCTTACTAGGGCTGAGGAGAGAGTACCTCCTGCTCCTTTCCAAGATTGGTTTAGAGATTGGGACTATCCTGGAGACACCTTGCACGGCATCTTCTGTACCTACTAAGGCAGCTTGCATACCTACAATACTCGAGACACCCACACCCTCCCGAAGGTCCTTCTACTAACTCGGGTGACTTGTGGTTGGCTCCAATAGTATGTGGAGTCTAAAACCAGTGCTTTATTTGTCGACAAATGGGCTATCTAGCAAAGGCATGTCCACGGAGGGGGCCCAGACCTTCGATGCAGGCCCAAGCACAGGCCCAGACCCAGCCTCTTATGGCTAGCCAAACACAACAGACAGACACACACGGAGCTCAGGCAGATCCCTCCTCCGAGCCTGGTGCCCAGGCAAAGGAGGGATGGCAATGGTCCGTGGCCACCGCCGCCGCCAAGGACCACCACGCCCATTTGGCCCCCCTGTTGATTGCCCTACACCAAAGCCAGCAACAGTGGGTTCCCACAGGGAACTGGTTTGACCCCCCTACAGCAAGACGAGGCCACAATTCCGACCTCCACCTCAGCTTCACCACCGACAGCCCTTTCTCTCCCCGTGCCACTCACCGCCCGGCCCCCCTCGCCTCCATCTCTCCCACTCTCCCCATTCCCCCCATTGCGGCCCCCTCCCCTCCCATTCCACCCACTAGCTCCCCTGCTTCCTCATCCTCTCCTGCTCCTGCCCCACAATCAGTTCAGGGGACAGGGCCTTCATCGTCTAGTAGGAGGTCTCTTCGCAACGCTTTTTTTGCCATGAGCCGCCTGGCGAGAGAGAAGCGGACTTTCTTGCGAACCCCCATTCTAGTGTAGAAGTCTCCCTTTGCCGCAGTCCCTCGACAATCGACAAGTTTCGACATCCATCGCCAGTGGGACTTCTTCGCCTACGACTTCACACATTTCCTCGGCGACTCTTCACCGGACTTTAAGGCGGCTTGCTTCAGAATCCATGTACGGTTTCTTGCAGTTAGAGGGATAGAGGCCCTGAACACAGCGGTTGGTTTCTCTTTTCTACTATGTGGCAAGGACCCGTCTGAGTGGACTCTGGACTCCATGATCGACTAGCTTCAAGCTCAGGTTCTTGAGTTCTCTCACCACACAGGAGACTTGCGGGTTACAGATTTGGTACAGACTCTGTGGCCTTTGGCCAAGTGACACCTCCAGACACAGCAGGATGTAGACACATTGTGGTACGCTTTTTTGCTTACAAAAAGCCCACCATGCTGTGTATATATACACGAGGAAGGAGGTATAGCCCGACGGAAGGCACGTTCCTCTTGGGCATGGGTTGGCCAGTCATATGAGGATGTGGTAGTAGAACAGGTACTTGAAGAGCCGGAAGGTGAAGTCGACATGCAACGGGTGATGGTTGAGCCGTCTGACCCACTTTTAATGGAAGGGCTTGAGGATGTTGGGATTGAGGGTGTTACACGTATGGAGGCAACCATGGAGCTGGTGATGGTGAAGAAGCCGATGGTGGAGGAGTTTCCAATGCAGTAAGTGGGTTCTATGGTGCATGGAGGAGAATCCCAGGTTGTGACCTCGTCCAAGCTATTAACTAATTCTTATTGCGATCATGTCCATAGAAACTCAAGACCAAAATGTTGCAATCATTTCGACTTTCAAACCTGCACTCAAACATAGTCACATGAGTGATTACACAAAATCCGATTCATTTTCGGGAATTCCCATTTCAAAGTACTTTTTTCATAAAGTCATCCAGCAGAATATTGTCAGCACATCAGTACCCCTGAAGTCCAAAGGAAAACCAATGGCTTTATTCCATCTGGGTAGTCTATGACAAAGGAGCCGAGTGACTCCCCTCTTGTGCGGTCCCGTCTACACTAGATTCAACCCTGATGATCTGCAGGATCTCTCAGTATAGTCAAAGCAAGACCGAAATCTCAAAGTAAAGTTTCAAATCTGAGGAGTATCTGCTAGGTCCTCCTCCTCCATCCACTTTGCATCCAATGCTAGAGAGTTCTTGACTAAGCAAGAACCGCCATTCACTTTACCTTTTCGCTTTCCCTTCCTAGAGAGCCAGTTTCTGTTTTGGAAAGAGTATCTCCTCGCTCTCTTGCACTTCAGGTTGCTCCTGAGGCTCCCTGTCCATTGGCACCTCACCCTTGAAAGGTTTCAATAGAGTCACATGAGAAGCATTGTGAATCTTCCAAGTATCTAGCAACTTCAGTCCGAAGGATACATCATTTATCTTCTCTTGAATCTGGAAAGGGCCATCGTCCCGCATTCTTAGCTTTGGCGAAAGCCGGCTCCTTTCCCTTTCGTTTTCTTAGGCGTGCCTTCTCAAACCATAAGAGCACCCGATCTTCTTCCTTCAGTTGCAAGTTGCGTCGAATCTTGTCAGCTGCCTTCTTATGCCGTGCTTCAGACTTCTCAAGAGACTCGTGCACCTTGGCAAAAGCAGTATCCAAATCTAGATCATATTGATCTGCTTCAAAAATCTTATCTTGAGTCTCAAGAATTCTCTAATCTAGCAGTTGATTCTCTTTTTCCTTTCTTTCCTTGTGCCTTGGGACCTGGGGGTAGCTTTGCTAGCTTCCCCTATCCATTGGCACGTGAGTCTCAATCATCGGACCCCTGAGACGCATTATCATCTGATCCCCTTTCTCTAGAATCCTCTTATGAACTTGCATCTGGTTCCCTTAGTTCGTCGAAACCTTCGGATGTGCTAGCATTTGATTCTCCAGAATCCTGTGATGAGTTGTCATCCGTTTCCCTTGATTCATTCTTTTCACAGGCACACTCTTGCCGTGTTGAGGTGGATACTATTTTATGCATAGGATAAGTCAATGAGCCGACATGCGTTCCAAATCGGTCCTTAGAATGTTCCACAAGTCTCTAAGTAAAAGTAAGACTTGTGATTTAGACAATAGTCTCGAATATCTTTTAGCAAACCACAGCAAAACCGCTCAATCTGGTTTTTCAGAGTAATCTTCCAAAACGAAGACACTGGCAATAAGTATCTCAAAACCTCTGGCAGTAGTCATCTGGATGAATCTTTCTCGGTCAGTTTTAAGTGATACCAAGCCGTGATGACATCTCTTGCATATTCATCTGATATACAAGTTGACGTAAAAATTGTCTTGAATTTTAATCACGTCGCAAGTGCTTCTCTACGTACTCAACAAAGTAGACCACCATGTCTGTACAGTACCTTTCAAGTGAGATGTCGCCTTTCACACCCTGGAATGTTTTGTGAACCGTCCTCGAGAGAAGGCGACGTCAAGCTGTTGTACAAAGTCAAGGGCTCGATGGGTGTCCTATTAGTTTGAACACCATAGTCACAGGGGACGTCCATTTTTGGGCTTCCCGTCCCCACTTTTCCGTCCCCACTTGCCATCCCGCCCTCTTTTTTACAAAAAAATCCATTTGAGCCCCATCCCCCATTCCCCGTCCCTTGACGCGTCCCTTGTGACTATACTGAAAACGTCTCAAACCTGACCGCCTGACTCCCTTCCTTGAACTCCTTGGTTTTCTTGTTAATCTGGTCACTGTCAAAAGAGGACGAGCTCTCCTCCTCTGAACTGCTAGATGGCGTTCCATGCCTCCTAGGCTTTTTCAAAAAAAAAATCTGCTTCTAAAAAAATCTTGTCTTTAGTGCTTAGAAATTGAAAAACCTTCTCCCTCAAATACTTCAAATGGCGCCTTCCCCATGTGGCCTTGTAGGCAAACTCCGTGCCAATGTTCTCCTAGATTGCCCTCCGAAATAAACTAGTAAACCGGGGATCTCTGTCCAAAGCAATGGACTGAGGCATGCCATGTAACCGAAAATATGGGAAAACAAACAGTCTCACCAAATGATCACGCTTGACGGTTTTCTTTACCGAAATGAAGTGGGACTCCTTGCTAAGTCCATCCATGACTGTCCAAATGCCATCATGCCCACTTTGGGTCTTGGGAAGATTAAAAAATAAAATCCATGGAAATGCTTTCCCACGAACGGGAGGGTATGGGTAAAGGCTGTAGAAATCCAGGTGCCATATGCCTGTCAAACTTAACCTTTTGGCATACTAAGCAACTGCCAACAAAACTCGTCCACATCCTTTTTGAGCCTCGGGCAGTAAACGTAACGGTCAACACCCTTCAAGGTGGTATCTATGCCACGGTGGCCCAAATAAGGTGGACAATGGCACTCTGTCAAAGCCTTTTCCCTCAAAGACTCTGTAACATAACATTGTTTTCCACATCAAATAGCCGTCCCGTATGGAATAGCCTGCAATTGACTTTCACTCTGTATACGGTGAAAGATATTTGCGAAATCAGGATCTGTGGCGTACTGATCTACTATATCTTCGAAGCTTCGATGATGTATCGCGGAAATAGCAAGAACCAAGGGCTTTCTAGACAAGGCATCTGCCACTAAATTCTTGTCACGTGCACATCTAACCCTATGTGTACGTGGACAAGCTACTTCATGACATGGGTTCTGTTCACTTAATATAGGAAGTGTTCTGGCACTTTTGTGAGTCTGTTCACAGACCGTGCATGTCCAGGCACTTAGAGTAGATGCACACAACATGACCATCAGATTACCATCAGAACCAATCAGGACCATTTTTACAATGCATAGGCCTATTTTCCCTATTTTAGCCATTTTTCACTTATTATTTTTAAGTGACTTTTGTTCGGAAACTGGGTAAAGCAATTTGAGTCAGACACTATATAAGAAAAGCTAGCGCTAGCAAATCCAGGCAGAAGAGGCAGCAGGAACCGCGTGTTCGACAATGCACCTTCTCAGCAAGACCCCCCGCAGGAGACATAGCATTTTCAGCCAACAGACCAAGAAGAGCCTAGAGTTTTTCATCAAGATCAGCTAGCGTTTTGCAAACAACAGATCGAGCTTGGCGTTAGCAGATTGCATCACCAGAAGCCTAGCATTTTTCGAAACGCGACCCAGATCAGCCCCTGGCGTTTTTGAATCAGCAAGCACCCTAGCGTTTTTGCAGATTCACTGCGACAAAATCAGCCTTTGCATCAGCGTTTTGCAATTTCAGCAGTTAGTCTCCGCAGTAGAACTCCCAAACCTCGCAGATACTCACCTTCTTGCAGTAGATCCTCGCCACATGGTCAGATCAGCGAGCGTTTGCAGTTTCAGCCCGCATCTACGTTTTCAGTGCGTCATCGTTGCATCGTCATCATCGCCGTCGTCACCGACATAAGAGTCAGAATTCAGCAGATACAAGATTTGCAGATTTCAGCCCTTAGCGTTTTCAGATTTCAGCCCGTCTCGTCGTCGTCGACATCGTCGGCAAGTCCATTGCATCGTAGAGATTTGTGCAATCAATAGTAAACCGTTCTCACCATACAAAGTGGGGCCTTCGGAGGAGGGTTTGACAACATTCTCGTGTCGTATTCTTCTCTCTCTATCTCTCAGTCTCAGCACCTTCGTTCGTTCACAATATTTTCCACTTTGTTTGTGATCATTTGCTCTCTCTCACTAAAGGAACGGAAGGCTCTCCCTTCCGTAAGTAAAAGGAACCTTTGAGCACACTTCGGAGCACTCATCTCGAGCAAAGTTCAACATTCACATCCGCTGCACCTTACATTGGTATCAAAGCTTTGGCAATGTTCTATATCACACAAGGAAAGAACCATGAGATTTTTTTTTTGCTTGTTGCGGTCGCGCGTAACCCAAGTCCACTTGGGCGCGATTACTAATCGTGTTTTTGAAGAGTGACAGGAAACCCAAGAAAGAAGGGCTTGTCCAGCCTCCCCTTGTTTCTCTTTTCACTCATTGAGAGCGGACCGTGCACTTAGCGGCCGGCCAATAGACGTGAGGTGGGAAAAAGCAACCTTGGTGTGAGCGCAAGGCCACCAAGGGGTGCGCCCACGGGAAAGAGAAGAGCTCGGGTAAGAGAGAATCCTTCTCTAACACAGATTGCAAGCTAGAGAAGAACCTCACGAACCTCAAGAACTCAAGACCCTCAAGAACTCAAGAACCCAAGAACCACAAGAACCCAAGTTCCTCATGAACTTAAGAACCCAAGACTTCAGTGTATGGTCATTACCCGAAGCGGAATGGATACTACACATGGAGGTGATGAGCATGGAAGTGGAGAAGAAGAATTTTCCCCACCAGGAGGTTTTTCTGACCCTCCCCCTTCCCCATCTACGCCAAGGATTGCACCAAATCCTATGGAGGCTCTGGTCAAGTCGATAATGGACATGATGATACGACAAAGTAGACAACGAGAAGTGTGGCACGAAGAAAGAATGGCAGCCATAGAGCGTGAGCACGAGCACGTGCGCTTAGCGGACACAGAAAGAAACGCAGAATTGGATCGGGAGCACAAAGAAAGAATAGCCGAATTGGATCGCGAGTGTAAACAAAGACAGTTAGAGCGTGAAGCGCAGACACACCAACGCATGCAAGACTTGGTCCTATTGTCACAAGACGGGCACCACATGCCAATAGAAAAGAACAGACTTTTAACACCTCAGTAACAATTGAACTGAAAGAGAGAGACCACACGCGACACGGAGTGGCAGAATTCCACCCCAGAGAATATTGGCCCCAAACCTTGGCACCCCTTTCGGTATTTCTTTATATTGCATCAACACAGTACAAGCCGGTACTCCAAACTCTGCACCTTCTCCAAGAAGCATGCCAGAGAATGAGCCCTAACCTCATATTTAAAGGCCCTTGGCCTGAAAAGCTGTTATAGTGAAAAGCCTTCAAAACTTAAAAGCTTCTGGTCCAAAAAGCCATGCCAAAAGCTGTCAGCGTAATTTACGAAATTCCGTACACCCTACCACGTCATCAGCCAACGCAAAACGCAGAATTCCGTACAGCATGCCACGTCATCATGTCAGCGCAATTTTCGAAAATCTGCCACATCATCGAATTTTGTGTGTGTGCCGGTCCTACTTTATTTTAATCCTTTCTGTCACTTGGGGCCCCATCGGACGGGGTCCCCATAAGTTGGTAGGACTTCTTCTTCTGTTACTTGTTCTTCTTAGGGTTTAGGCCCCTCGGCCGGCATCTGTAAGTTGGCTCCATTCTTTAGGCTTTGACACATCAGCAGTTTGTTACAACTCCCCTTCTTGAAAGAGAGTAATCGTCCACGATTACAGCATATCTGCAAAACAACTCAAGTTAGCTCTTTTTATTAAGGAGTTAGCTTCTCCTTTCTGCTCTTTTGATCAAGGAGTTAGCTGCTCCTTTCGGCTGTTTTGATCAAGGAGTTAGCTTCTCCTTTCCGCTCTTTTGATAAAGGAGTTACCTTCTCCTTTCGTCCAGATGGGAACTCTTGATATTCTGGCGTAGTAAAATTAGCCATCACACCCAGACCGTACTCATCTTCCACGGGTGTCTTGATGCACTAAAATAACATACCCGGGCAATCTCATCCAATTAGGAATATTCAGTAATTGACACATCACAATGCAACACAAATGCTCACATATGCATGTTACAAAGCATAGAAACATAAAGCCGCCGATGAACACTCCCCCCGCAAATAACCATCCAAGTCCGGGCCATGAGTTGTTCAACGACTCCCTCATCACTCCTCCAGCAAATAACCTAAAAAGGTCCGGGCCATGAGATATAGAGGCCTATTACAACCAAACGCCCCCCAGACCACAACCTGTGTCGTTTGGAGGTGCTGAGAGTAACCACTACTCATTCTTAATACTCCCCCAGTAAATAACCACACACGTCCGGGCCATGAGTAACAACAACAATACTCCCTCCCGTAAATAACCACAAGGGTCCGGGCCATGAGTTAAAACAACACTTTGCAGTCATTCAATACTCTCCCCGCAAATAGCCACAAGGGTCCGGGCCATGAGTATGAACAAGCATTCTCAAACATCTTTTCTCACTACTCCACCAGAGAGAAAAATCACCAATCATTGAAACCAGTATCAGACCAAAGTCAAACAATTCAAATCGGCACCAAGACAGGTTCAAAACAGATACCATCCATTTCAAACAAATTCCAAACAATACTTTCTCAAACAAAGTTCAAAAGTATCTAACTATAGAACAACTAGAGAGTTCGTTCAGGGTTTTGTTCGGACAACCGAACTTTGAGGACGACTGGCTTGCCCTTCTGCATCATGGCAAACTTGGAGAGTCGCATCGTTCTTGTCATGCCAAGGCATGCCTAATAGAACGTCACAATTTCCCAACTTCATAATGTGGAAATCTGCTTTTCCATGATAATCTTGGATAGTCACTGGAAGAGCACCAATGAGTGGAACCACTTTCTGAGTTTGCCCTGTGGCTAGCTCAACTTCAATTTCTCCACCCTCTGCATCATAATCAGAGTCCGTCTGTTTCAAGAATTGTGGATGGATAAAGTTCTTTGTACCTCCTGGGTCAAAGAAAATTAGGGCTTTCAAACCGTTGACTTTGCCATATGCTCGACACAATTCATTTGTACTTTCAAGGTGTATGCCATAGATGTCAGGTACTAATCCAATGGCCGGTTAGCTCGTTTGGCTGGAGATGGTCCTAGGTTTCTGTCGACAGTCGACGCGGGAGTTGGCTCCGCAGGTCTTACAGTGCGTTAGGGACAACCAAAAGAGTTCCGTCCTGTTTGAAAGCATCCAAAACATCGGCCTTCTTGTAGTAAGGTATCTCATTGTTGAGGTGTCAAACAAGGCCTTTGTGGTTGACTTTCACGAGACTCTCGAGAATTTGTTCGTTGTTGGCGAGAGTTGTGGTTAGTGGCCGGAGATTCTTCTGTGGTAAACTCTAGCTTTCCCTTCATCAGTTTGTAGCCGACCGCGGCATGGTCCAAAAGTTCTTGCATGGTAGAGAATTGCTTGGATAGACAATATTCGTGCAATGGTGATGGTAGTCCAATGGTGTATCGCTCGCACTGGGCCTCCAAGGGAACATATCTAAAACAAGAGACCGGAAGGTACACGTCGAGAAACCTTTGGTTATATTCGTCCATGGTTTCGGTGGCAAGCATTTTCAAGTTGCCCCACTCTGCCAAAATCCGGACTTCATAAATCGAAGTCATGTAACTACGTGCAAAAACTGCCAGGTCCTTGGAGCATGTTGTTGTGTCGCGATTGAACTCCACCATTGTATAGCATTATCTTTAAGAAATCCTGCTGCTCGAGAATTCTTGGATTCTTCTGTATAGTTCTCCAAAGCATAGATGTTGTCAAATTGCTGTAGGAACTGCAATGCTTTCTTGCGATCTTCCATCCTGGAAAAAGTCAAAAATTTGACTATCGTGCCACCATCTTTGAAATCTTTGGGTTGGATAATAAGGGTATCCATATGGGTACAATGGTCCAACCATTGTACCCTGGTGGCGGTGGTTGTGGAGGTGGGGGCAATGGCGGTGGCAAAGGTGGTTGCACTGGATCAGGGTCAGATGGCTGCACCATATTCCTGAAGACTCCCCCGATTGGAACAGACGGCTTAGAAGGTTGCCAGTTGGAAGCTCTCGTACTTTCTCGTGCCGGAGGAGGTACCACTTGGGGATTGTTGAAAACTTTGCAGCATCAGAAGATTTTGTTGAGGATGCCGCAAAAGAATGTCCTGGAGTTCGTTGAGCAGGAACTGCAAATATTCTGTTGAATCCATGAATTCCAAGTATTGGGTTCTTAATTGGCTTATGCCCTGTAAGACACTGCGGTGAAGACGGGAGCGCGCCCGATGCGCGATGAAGTAAGGGTGGGAGTGGCTCTCATACCTTTTGCATGTAGCCCTAGTTCATGATATGGGTTGGGTGCCTTTAAGAGTGCCCAAAAGCCCTGCAAAAAGAGAAAAGAGCATCCCTAGGAGGAGTAATAATCGGCCTCATCACTTCTTCACTTGAGTGCAGTTTCGAACTTTCGACATTAACATGCGCTAACTTTAAGCAACCCATTAACAAATTATTCTCTCTCTCACACACACTGTGACACACATACACGCCCACACACCCATTCTGATAGACACAATGATTATTGTACTCTTTACGGCTGTATCTACGTAGAGTCGATGGCTTCAATGCATGTCTGGGCTTAACACTCTCTCTCTCTCTCTCTCTCTCTCTCTCTCTCTCTCTCTCTCTCTCTCTCTCTCTCTCTCTCTCTCTCTCTCTCTCTCTCTCTCTCTCTCTCTCTCTCTCTCTCTCACACACGCACCGGTTTTCCTTTTGGTCTTTGGTCGTGCCCTGCTCTACGTTGCTTTTGCACATTCCCTAGTTCTACTCAGCTGGCTTTTGGATCTCTTCTGCCATGATAGGTACTCATTTCCTCTGTTTTGCTACTACATTTCTCATTTGCAGAAACATGAAGAGCGCTTGCGTGTATGCATGATGAGAGCCCGCTGGTCTTCTCACCATCGATGATCTTGCCCCTTGGCATACCACATTCTTTTCAGTTACTTTTCCTAGTACGTACTGTTGTGACTGCTGTATTCCATTTTTCATTGTAATCTAATTACCCATTACCACACAGAGAGAGAGTGAGAGAGTTTCAATTTTCATGTCCTTGCCATACACTATATAAACATCCAGCTTCTCTACACACATTGTAGAATGTTCTCAATTAATGTGATGCGTGCTTAGTAAATTACAAACCTCGTCATTTTTTATTTCAAACGCAAGAGATAATCAAAGCATGTTTCGCACACTCGTTGTTCCTGCTAGTCTTTTGTTAGGTGGCATTGTCTACTTGGATTGATGAAGAGAAACAATCTTTTTAATACATCACTCACACATGCCGTATGTACATATACATATACATTACCCACACACACACACACACACACACATATTATATACATATATGTATATAGATACATATATACACACACACATATGTATATATACATATATAGGTATATGTATATATACACATATATGCTGTGCTACAAAAAAACGCTACCTCTAGCAATCAGAAACGCGTTTTTGGTAGGGGTGTGCGTATCCAACTGTTTGGAAACGTGTCCAAATGGCCACATGAAGACTTCGACCTTGCTCTTTAAGAAAAGGCGCGCTAGCGTTTTTAATAAAGGAATGCCCCATCTAAATTAGCCCTTGCTTGCGTTAGTTTAGCGTGTTTGAACCAAGCACCCCTTACCCCTCCATTAAAAAGAATCCCTCTTATCCAGAATATGAACGCGTAAAACCAGAGAGGGAAAAAAAATGTTTATAGAGAGCATAATATTTTATTTGCACCACAAAAAGAATCACAAAACTCTAGAGAATTGTGTAGTCTAAAAGAAAGCCATGTAACATTTTTAATGAAAAAATGGTTCATCTAAATTAGCCCTTGCTTTCTTTAGTTCAGCGTTGTTTGAATCAAGCACCCGTGCATTAAAAAAAAGCCCTCTTATCGAGAAATTAGAATATGAACGCTTAAAACCAGAGAGGTAAAAAACGTTTACAAAGAGCATAATATTTTCTTTACACAACACAGAGCACCATAGAACTCTAGAGAATTTTCTCTCGTCACGATCACAATTTCGTGTGTATGTGTTGATGCGAGAGGAAGACTCTACGGTCGATATATCTTTGAATTTTTGTGTGGTTGGCTACTCTCAATTGGGTGTACCCCTCCGTTTCTTGGTCCTGTAGGTTGCCGTTTCATGTTCTTATATGCAGGTCGACATTTCCGATTTGGAAATGTTTCGTGCAACATAGCATACATGTGTGTATACATATACAGATATGTATATGCATCCCAAGGGAGTCTCAAAAATCTTAAGGTCTAAAAAGGTCTCACTAGGGCTTCAATCTCTAGAATTGAGAGTGATAGCCCTTCTAACGATAAGAGTTTTTGCATATAGGGATTACAAAAGGAGATTGATTTACCTATCTAGAGTCATGGAGTTGGGTTCCTTTACTTATTACTTATTTGAGAGGTATAATATAAGGATTCTATTTAAGCTCTTGTATACCCTTGAGAACTACTCTCATGAAGATTTGGAGTTAAGAAAGTCTCATAGTACTCAACTTCGAGTATTGTTAGGCAAATTTCTGAAGTCCAAGTGTCTTAGTCTGAAAAATCCCTTGGCTGGAAAGAAAGATTTGTTGATAACTATCTTTACCTCCCCTAACTTACACAAGATTGGATTAAGCTCTATTTTGAGATCTCAAGAAGCTTTGAATGCTCTCCCTCCTTGTGTGAGAAAGGTATGAAACCATCCCGTCATAGCTTTCAAATATGTGAAAATTTTTAGAACAAAAAGCCTTCAACTATAGTGACATCGGACGTAATCTTAGAAAGCAAGAAAGGCTAGCAATATCAAGTATTGATTGCCCTTGTAGGAAAGCTGCGTTTTCCTCTTACATAAATGGATGTAAGGTGCAACGGAAGTGAATGTTGAACTTTGCTCCAGATGAGTGCTCCGAACTGTGCTCAAGGGTTACTTTTACTTACGTAGAACTCGCCCCGTTGTTGACAGTTCTACGGAGGATCTCGTCTTCAGATAGTTCGGACTCTCATGACAGCAGCTTTTACGCAAAGAAGAAGAATTTTTATAAAGCCAACCAGTATGACTTTCTGGAAGACAAAAGCAAGAAAGTTCGAGAGTTTAAGGAAGGTGGACAGTCAATTAAATTTGACACGTTTTCTGGTTATAGAGATGCTTCAAAGGCTTTGTCTTTTATACAGCAGTTTGACATAGCCTTCTCAGGTCGGCGTTACTCAGAGCACTCTAAGATTCGGAGGGCTTCCTCTTACTTTAAGGGGAATGCTCGAAGCTGGTGGTCCACGCTTCTATTAAACAAGACAGCGCCAGTTAAATGGCTGAAATTCAAGAGGCTTTTTATTTCTTCATGGCTGACTCGAGAGTATGAACGCGACATACGAACTGCTTGGAACCATCTACGGATGACCAAGAAGGATACAGTGGACGCTTATTGCGAGAGATCTAGAGCTCTTTTCTACCCATCTCTTCATTTAAGAAGATCTCGTTCAAGGAACAGATTGAGCGGTTTACCTTGGGTCTACCTACAGAGATCCAGGATCACTGCTTGGAACAAAAGTCAGCTTCCATTCAAGAGTTGATGAGCCATGCGAAACTAGGTTTTGCCATTAACTCTAGCAATCTGACCTACCCCATAGATGAGATCGTGACGCAAAGAGCTGAACAGACTTCGAAAAATGAAAGTAGAAAGAGAAAGAGCAACCTAGAACAGAAAGAAAAGGATGCACGACCCAAGCTTACTCCTCAAGAGAGGGCTCGCTACATAAAAGAGGGGAAGTGCTTTGGATGCGGGGAAATTGGGCATATCTCCGCGAAGTGCCCTAAAAAGGCGCAGAAAGAACAAAACGACAAGGACGACGAAAGGCCTGAGAGTTCGAGAGCAGCTAAGGACCGTGGAAGAAAAGGGAAGCTGAAAACATGACTGGTTCCAAATTGTGTGGGTACCGACCCCAGCACGATGGACAAGAGTACAGAACTTTGCTGAGCTTGGGGCAAAGTGAAAGACCCACAAGCCCTGATCTTCTTCGATGGAGGAGCCAAGGCCAACTTCATTTCACCGCAATTGGCAGCGCGGCTCGGGATCATTCTCGATCGGATAGGACCACTGGCGGAGGCAGTTCTAGCGGCACCCGGCAGGGACGTAGCCATTACAACCGTCATTGGCAAACTTTGGTTGGATTGTCAGGGATATTTAGGGCATAAGGACTTTTACATAATGCCTTTGGAAGGTTGTGATGTCCTCTTGGAAATTCCCTGGTACCACAAGAACAACGCCGTGGTCGACTATCGGGCAAGGAAAGCCACATTGACCACAGAGAAGGACAGAACCATTGTACTCGATATAAAATTTAAGGGGGAGTCTGTCCCTATTGTATCGGCTTCGGCCATTTCTAAATTAATGATGTTTGTTTACTCGATCTTTTGAAAGAGTTGAGTGATGAGGATAGGACAAATATGTCTGAACTTGATAAAGAACGCCAAGATTTTCTCCATGCTCATGCCGATTGCTTCTCAAAGGGCCTGCCAAGCGAGTTACCACCCGCTCGTCCTGAAGACCATACTATTGATCTGATACCTGGAAGCACACCACCGAACCGGCCACCTTACCATGTGAGGCGAGCCGAGAACGAAGAAATTTTGAACCAAGTGAAAGACCTCTTGAAAAAGGGTCTTGTCCAGCCTAGTACTTCACCATATTGCTCTCCAATGTTGTTGGTATTGAAGAAAGACGGATCTTGGAGAATGTGCATCGATTATAGAGCTCTCAACAAAATCCCCATCAAGAACAGATTCCCGATTCCTTGGATCGATGATATACTCGATAGATAACAAGGATCCTCATGTTTTAGCAGAGGATTGATTTGAAGAGTGGATATCATCATATCCGAATCGCGTCGGGAGACGTCTATAAGACGGCCTTTCGGACAACTTTTGGGTTATTTGAGTGTTTGGTGATGCCTTTTGGCCTAACCAATGCTCCTACGACATTTAACCAGATGATGGACAGGATTTTTTGAGAGTATAGACTACTTGTTGGCACTTTCTTTGATGACATCATTGTTTTCTCCAAGGATGAGACAGAATGTAGAGAACATCGGCTTCAAGTCTTTCAGGCATTACGAGATCACAAGTAAGTGATTAATGCGAAGAAAAGTAAATTTTTCCTACCGGAGATGCACTTTTTGGGGCACATTGTGTCAGCAGCAGGAGTGCAGATGGATCCGGCCAAGATAGAGACTATCCGTGATTGGCCAGATTTGAAAAAATTTCCATGAAGTTAGAAGCTTCTTGGGATTGTGCCCGTACTACAGGCGATTCATTAGAAAGTTTGCAGAGGTTGCTTCCCCTTTGCATGTTTTGACACAGAAAGGAATCCCTTTCTCGTGGGTAGCCACAGAGGTGACTGCCTTTCAAACATTGAAAGAATAAATTGACTATGGGACCAATTTTGACTTTGTCGGACTTGCAGAAGTCATTTGAAGTATATTGTGATGCTTGCGGTCGTAGTCTAGGTGCGGTCTTAATGCAAGAAGGCCATGTCATTGCTTACAAGAGCCGATTGTTCTCAAGGCCGGAATTGATAGCAAAGATTTATGAGAAAGAGCTTTTGGCGGTTATCCATGCTCTTACTCAATTGCGGCACTACCTACTCGGAGCGGTTTATACTATCTTCACAGACCATCAGAGTTTACGCTATTTCTTGTCACGAAAGCAGCTATCAGAAAAGCAGAAGCGTTGGGCGAACACCTTGTCAAAGTTTCACTTCCAGATTGTCCATCTTCAAGGACAGAAGAATTTGGTGGCAGATGCCTTGTTTCAGAAGCCGTTGGTTCTGGCTATTTCTGCGATACATCATAGGAACTTCGAGGATATGGTCGATCAGTATGCCACAGATACAGATTTTGCAGCATTTTCACACGGATACGGGATGGGAAAACAGTAGCGGAATATTCCATTCGGGATGGCTACTTGCAGAGGAAAACCATGTTGTGCTTTACACAGCTGTTGAGGGAAAAGGTTCTAACCGAATGCCACTGTCCACCTTTTACGGGTCACCGCGGCATTGCTACCACCTTGAGAGGGGTAGAGAGATACTTCTTTTGGCCGAGACTCGGAAAGGATGTGGACAAGTTTGTGCGCAGTTGCTTGGTATGCCATGAGGTCAAGTTTGACAAGCATAAAGCACAGGGATTGTTACAGCCTTTGCCCATACCCACCCGCCCCTGGGAAAGTAATGCAATGGATTTCAACTTTAATCTCCCGAGAACATAGAGGGATCACGATGGTATTTCGACTCTTATTGACAGATTTAGCAAGCAGGCTCATTTCATTCCAGTGAAGAAAACAGTCAAGTCGGATCACTTAGTAAGACTGGTTGTGGCCCAGATTTTCAGATTACATGGCATGCCCAAGATCATCTTCTCCGACAGGACCCCAGACTCACGGGTTTGTTTTGGAAGGCAATTTGGGAGAACATTGACACGCGGTTGCAGTTCTCGTCATCTTTCCACCCGCAGATTGACGGGCAATCTGAGATTGCCAATTCAGTGGTGCTAGATTATTGAAGTCTTAAATCTCGGATCAGAAGACTCAATGGGAAAAGTATCTACCTTTGGTGGAATTTGCCTACAATAACACGATACACTCTTCGACAGGGAAGGCGCCATTTGAGATTATTGAAGGTTCTGCGAAGGTTCCACCCTTTCTAAGCACGAAAGATAAGATTTTTGAAGCCAACGAGTACACGCACAACTTGGACACGGCTTTTGCCAAGGTCCGCAAGGCTTTGCAGAAATCTCAGGAAAGACAGAAAAAGGCAGCAGATCGCCATCGTCGCGATATGAAATTGAGGGAGGATGATTGGGTGCTCTTATGTTTTGAGAAGGCACGCCTGAGAAAGAAGAAGGGAAAGGAGAGGCTTTTTCCAAAGTTTAGTATGAGATACTACGCACCTTTCCAGATCTCCGAAAAGATCAATGATGTCTCCTTCCGACTGAAATTGCCTGACACTTGGAGGATTCACAATGCATTTCATGTGACTCTCTTGAAACCTTTTAAAGGTGATGTGCCCAAAGATGGGGAGCCTAATGAGCAACCCCAGGTGGAAGAAAACGAAGAGATCCTTGTTCCTGAACAGATTTTGGCACATAAGGACAGAAAGAATAGGGGTAGAGTCAGAAGGCGGTTCTTGGTTAAATTCAAGAACTATCCTGCATTGGATGCGAAGTGGACGGAGGAGGAGGACCTAGCAGATACTCCTCAGATTGTGAAACTTTACCTTGGAGCTTTAGGTTTAGCATAATCTATTCCAAATGGAACCCAGAATTCAGCTTGGCCGGAGATCTGGTGCAGTGGGTTTGCACAAGAGGGGAGTTACTCCGCTCCTTTGTCAACAGATCCCTTGATTTTAGAATACTAGAGTCACTGATGTCTCTTTGAGCTTCAGGGATGCTGAGAGTGACAGTATTTTGCTGTATGATTTTACGAAATGGAATTCCGAAAAAATATGAAATTGACTTGTTCTTGACTTGTTTAAGTGCAGGAACTAATAGATGAAATGGCTGCAGCATTTTGGTCTGAATGATCTCAAATAGACATGGTTGCAATAGGGGTTAGTCAATCGGGCATCTATGAGGTCCTGACTGAATCTAGATGCGATTGCTAACTGCATTGCCAATAAATCATGGTCTAAGTTCCGAATGAATGTTGAATGTGATTTGTCATGTGATGTCTTCTGATGTCAAGTGATGTCATGTGATGTCAAGTGATGTCCTGTGATGTGACTGTCGATTGGTATATGTGCTAGATGTGTGTTCCTAGTGCGTCGGTACTAATAATCAGTGTCTGCTAAGACAATTTATGGCTTCTGTCTGTTTTGCAGGCATAATCGAGGGCGATTACAATGTTTTCAAGAGGGGGGTATGTCACAAACTGGTGACGTGGCTGCCCAGTACACACACACATCCTCTCCTAGCATGTGTAGGTTGACCAGCACCGAAAAATACGCGAACTGTTGACGTGGCCCTACTGTGTATGGACAGTCCGCAAAACGCGACGCAAAACACGGAATTCCGTATGGCTGGTGGCAGCTTTTTGCGTGGAGTTTTTACGACAGCCTTACTTGCTTTTTGGCTACGCAAGAGATAGAGAGAGATAAAGCTTTAATTTTTTAAGGCTTGCTTTATTGCCAAGTATGGCTTGAGAGAGAAAAAGATTGAACCTGCTTTATTTTTTAGAAAGCTTTTGATTTTCGGCTTTTGGGCTCTGCTTTTAGCATCCCATGTAAACCTTTAAATAGGTGAGCAGGGCCTCACAACTCAGAGCATCTAGACGCAGAGTCTGAGTGTGAACACTTGCCCGCACTCTTGTACTTTGAACACAGATTAATACAAAAAGAAATACCGAAAGGGGCGCCAGTCTTTGGGGCCAATATCTCTAGGCACGGAACTCCGCCGGGCCAGTGTCGAATCAATTGTGAACTCTAAACTGTTTGAAGTGATTATTTGTGGTGTCGTGGTAGATTCTCGACTTGGAGTGTCCATTACACTAGCGAACTAGTGCATTTTCTTTTGGCTCACAATCTCGAGCCAAACAATTTGCCGCTTTCCTTGAGAATTGTGTCACTACATAGGCCACTAATTGGATGGTTAATTTGCTATCCATAGCCTTCTGTTGGTTTTGGTCATTGATGTCGCTAGCGCTCGAGCAAGGGGTGGCTTTGTTGAAGTTACAAGGTCTGGATACTTTAGTTCCTTCTCGCACTCCAAGAGTGGCCGCACAATCCCCAAGCCGCTCCATACGCTCTGCATAACAGTCTCTGCACGACCTGCTTCTCCCAAGCTGTCACAAACTGCTGCGAGTCAAAGCCCTGAAGAATGGAGCCAACTTGCAGATCCCGACTGAGGGCTAGTGAAGAGGCAAAAGCAGTAGAAGATGAACCCGGATTTCACGCTGCCTTGCTGAAGTGGCAAACTGTACGGAATCCTGTGAATTGCACTGACATGATGAGTGGCACACTGTACGCATTTACGCGTTTTGTGCCGGCAGATGTACGGAATTCCGTGATTTACACTGGCACCTTTTTGGCATTGCTTTTGGACCAGAAGCTTTTGAGTTTGAAGCCTTTTCATGTAAACCGCTTTTCATAGGGCCAAGGGCCTTTAAATATGTGCTAAGGGCTCATTCTCTGGCATGCTTCCTAGAAAAGGTGCAAAGTCTAGAGTACCAGCTTGTAATGAGTTGATGCAATATAAAGAAATAGCGAAAGGGGCGCCAAGGTTTGGGGCCAATACTCTCTGGGGTGGAATTCCGCCACTCCGTGTCGCGTGTCGACTCTCTCTTTCAGTTCAGTTGTTATTGAAGTGCTAAAAGTCGGTTCAGTCTGTTCTTTTCTATTGGCACGTGGTGCCCATCTTGTGACACAAGCTGCTAGTCAAAAAGCACTTTTCCGTCCCCCTCTAGCTTCAATCTCTGCCTTTTCTAAGCCGCCACAAAACAATTCAGAGGTGGCTACAAGGTTTGCAAGCTCTGGACACACTGCACAGAGGGCTTCACGATCCCAACTTTCAAATTGCTCCTCAAAACTCTCCCAAGCTGTTTTCGCACCAGCTACAATGGATCAAAAGACCCACCTTTGCACCAAATTCTGCAAGGAGGGGACGCGTTCCGCAAATTTGTACTCCAGAACTCCAAGACAGTCACCCAAGGAGGTCACCTCCACTGCCCAAGTGGGAGTCAAAAGCCTTCAACCTTGAGCATTTTACAACGCAAAGGGAGGGTAAGGATACGTTTGCTTGTCGTCTGGAGAACTGTTGACCTTGTTGCCGCTATGTCAAGGGGGAGAAGAAAGGGGGCGCTGCATAGTTACAAGGAATGGCCATTTTCAGGTCCCGTTCCCCGTTCCCACTTTCCCATTCGAAACACGGAACATGAGTATACAAAACAGGGAATGGCATTTCATGCATGTTGTCGTTCCCTGTTCCCCATTCCGATTTCCCGTACCGGGTAACTATGGGATGTTGTCACCTGCGTTTCAAAACGCATAACCAGGAGGGGGTGTTGGGGGCTGCGTTCCCGTAGGGAGGATCAGCAGTGAGCGTTCCAAAACGCAGTCATCACCTAGCCACCTTGCCAATGGCCTCTATACGACGCTTCTCAAAAACGCTGTCGTCGACAAGCCCTGCCGATAGTGTTTTAAAACGCTAGATACTTCCACGGCGTCAATGGCATGCGGGGGGAGGGCACGAGGCG
This sequence comes from Adiantum capillus-veneris, assembly GCF_014529385.1. Classification (NCBI taxonomy): domain Eukaryota; kingdom Viridiplantae; phylum Streptophyta; class Polypodiopsida; order Polypodiales; family Pteridaceae; genus Adiantum; species Adiantum capillus-veneris. The sequence continues at coordinate 108,172,520 of NC_140946.1, forward strand.
CATCGGCAGAGGGACTAATGCCGACGTGTATTGTGCAAGCCTTGATTCATAGAGGTGTGTATACGCTTGTTTGTGTGCAGCAGCAGGTGTATGTTGTGGAAAGTCTGTCGTTCGAGAAGTGTTTTTTGAGTGGAGCGAGGTGTTGTGAGTATCTTGGGCTATAAAGAGGCAATCTGTGTGTGTTTCTCAGTGTGTTCGCATTCCCCCTCTCCAGAGGTTTTTCTTGGCTGACCAGAATTCTTCAATCATTGCTCTACCACTCCTACATACAGCCCATTTGGCCTCTTTCCTGGCTTCATATAATTTGGTAAGTTCTTGTTGTATGTTCTTCAGTTGTTGGGTGAGGGACTGAAACTGTGAGCTCATCTGCCATCCATAACTTTGTCCCTTGAAGTAACCATGTCTGCCTTCATCACTTTGATCTTAGCATGTAATTTGTCATAATGACGTACATGTTTACCTTAATGCTGAGTCCTGACCCTGTGGTCTCCAATATCAATGAACAAGAAGAAGAAGAAGAAGAAGAGAAGTTTTAACATCGTAGAAACAATTCAAAGAGACCTCAAAGATCTATCCAACGAGTTTTGAGGTTAAGTCCTTTTATTCAAGACGGAACTCAGATAACCAATCTACCACAAAAGGATATAAAAATTTTATTCCAGTTTCCTCTTTTCTTGTTCACACACACACACACACCAAGAGAAGTTTGAGAGAGAGAGAGAGAGAGAGAGAGAGAGAGAGGGATGTACACGCTGATTTTCACAGTATTTCTCCTGCCAATTAGAGGGAGGCAATGGATCCTCAAGATGGAACATGGTCACCTAGACAACCATGAAAACTCGTAAATTCCAATTGGACACTAACACAAACAACAATGCGTTTTCATTTCTTGAAAGTAACTCAACGAAAGCAACTTTGTGAGGGAGCTAACCATCCCCGTAAAATACGTCAGAAAAGAAAGTAACAGCCCATTCTTCAAAACAGCTCGGATTCTAGCATTCACTAATGTGCCTGGAAACAAAAGCTCCATACTCAAGCCTTCCATCTCCTGGGCCTGATGTTTGCGGTAGGAAAAAAGAAAAAATTGATCAGTTCACGAATATAACAAACAGGTGGACAAAGGGATAATAAAAAAGCAATCCACATGCTTACCACAGAGGAGGCTACCAAATCAGGATCAGTTCTTAACATCACCATACTACGTTTCTTATCGATAGAAAGAATCACACCTTGCAGAAGTTGTCCTTTCTTCAACATTGAAACAGCACCTATGGCTGCAAATTATAGGTGTTGAAAGTACAACGAGATGGTTCTTCATCCAAAATACGAGGGAAAATTCCTTATTAATATACACAAGAACTGTCATAACATAGAAATTTACTCGAAACGTATGTGTGCATAAGAAGCTCAAAATCATTTAGAGGAAAAGTAGTGATAAAAAGGTAGAAATCTAGTAGAAAAAGAATTTTAGCATAATACTCATCATGAAACATTCATTTCAGTATCCATCATCATGCAGATCTAAACCGAGAGAGACATCATACGAATTAAATGGTAGAAAAAGAATATCATTCATCCACCAATCTATATCAGATAAAAGACAGGACAAAAGCTATATTCTAGCGACAAAAAAGGCACCAAGGAGGTCTGAAATTTTGCAACCGTCGATTTAAATACATATTGCTGCAGTTAATGGCACCAGTGGAACGTATAATTTAATGAAATAACCTTACCTGCCTCTCCCCCTGAATGCCGCAAAAAGCCGGTGATTCCAGGAACGCCGAATGACACAAGATAACCGTGATCCTCAATACTAGTAACAAAAGCGGACAGCACCTATACAGTTTACCAGATTCTTTTTTTTCAAACACAATGAACCAGAAAGAGAATAGCTTTAAATCTTTAATTCATGCATTAAATCAAACACAAACACCCCACACCGCCCCTTACAAAATTATTAATGCCTCACCAAGCCTTCATGCATGGCATCAATGGTCAAACCATTATGCAAGCGGTCGAGCCTTAGTGACAAGCCGATTCGCTTGCTTCGTTTTTTGCTCTCTTTCAACTTCACATTATCAAGTTGGATCACTACACATGAAACTAGCTGCCCCTCAGCAAAATGCTCGTTCAAAAAAACATCTCGTAATCCCTGCAACAGATATTCAACCATCCAGTTAGGATAGAATAATAAGAGTTTGCCATTACTCCTATTGTTCAACAATCATAATGTGGTCTAAGGAGACACTCTACTTGAAGCAAAATGTTTTGAAAAGTGTTGCGCTCTTTCTATACCATGTGCTGAATGATTAGCAGATCTTCTTCGGCAAGCTTTGTCATATACACACTTCTTTACTACAATATTTGAACTTAAAAAGGCCCTACTTTGTGATGCCAAGGTAAATATTTGTGCCACCCAAATATTTCTGCTTCAAAAAAGCTCCAAGTGGCTATATGTCCTCTCTTGTCCACTTATTGATAGAACTACATACACCGACCCAAACAACTACATAAAAAAGACCTGAAGTTGATTTCAGCACTGTTCAGATTCTCGAATAGCACCCAGTGAGACTGGTAGTCTGTATACCACTTCTACAGCCTTGAAATGATCAGAATGACAAAAAGCACTCCACACAAAGTGAATTTGTTATATTATCCACCTATGTGACCTCTGTTGTGCATGCTCACCAAAGAAGGCACATCAGACAATTGATGAAACCTTATGCATCAACTGGAAAACCCTATTTTTGCATATTGGCAACTGTATTTGCATAGGCAACAAAAACTCTCAGAACTTTAATAATATCTTCCCCATAGGTACACAGCATATCGAAATCAAACTTCCAATAATAAATGTGAATTTATCAAACAGGAAATTTCTCAATCGTAATGAGAGTAGTGCACCTCGTCATGAGAAGAAGGTGAAAATGTATTCACATCCGTGTCTTGAGACAAGAAATCCAACGCATCCACAGCCTTGACAAAGCCTCGCAATCCTCCTGGAAGACTAACAACCAGGTCTCGCTTTCCCACCTCTAGAACAACTCCCCAAAGCTTCATTCCAAGCGACAAACTCTACAAATCAAGAGTTCAAAAAATCTCAATAAAGTTGAACAGCATTTTCAGTTGTTGAAACTAAAAAGAATAAAAACTCTCAATTCCAACTCGGAAGTGATATATAAATTTTCCCCCATCAAAATTACGAAAGAGAAAGACGTATAAACAAACCTCCCTCATGACAGCAAGCTCAACTCCACTAGAGTGGTTAAAACATTTAAAATGCTCATCAGCAAGATATATAGATACTTGGTAGCTATTAACACAACGGACTTTCCCATAGAAATTTTGCAGTTTTATATATAGTCTACGACAAGTTTAAGGTTTAGGGCTTTTGTGTATAAACTGATTATTGTGTCTTATCTTGCCAGTCAGACTGTCTTCTCTCTAGAAAAGTGGTCCACCGTCTAAGCCAAACTCCAAGCATAGCAAGAATCCTCTTAGCTGCGCAGTTCGCACTAGCTCCCTATGTTTTTTTGCGGCAAAAGGGAGCCGTATACTATGTACAAGGGGGGATGATCAATGAAGCCCATCTCCTAAAGCAAGTACAAATTGTAGGAGTACAAGCTATTTATGCATCAAGGTGGCATATTTGTGAGAGCGTGTGTGTAGAGGCGGGGGAGGGGGGGAGGGGACAAAGGAGCAAGAAAAGCCAAAGAGAAGTGAGGACTCAGGAAGCATCCCCATAACCACCATCAACCACAGACTGCAATAAGCAAGAGATACACAATGACAGAGACACCCTAAACCTCCCATGTGTCCCCCACTTTATAGAAGTCAAAGTTGGAGGTAGGACAAATCACCCACCAATTACCCTACAGAAAATGATTAGAAGCACCCAAAAAATAATAGGGATGGGCATGGACATAAATCACGCGGCTGGACAAAGATGCAGCCCAAACACTATGCAATGGGTGGCCAGCCCGAGAGATACACTAGCCACACAAGTATGCCCTCGACCAAGGTGAAGCAACAGGACTTTGAATACTCTAATAACCCCCTCTAAACAAACTCGTTACTGCCAGAAGTCGAAGATGTATCATGTGAGGCCAACAATGAAGTTGTCTGCTACGATATCAACTAAAGGACAATACTGCACGAGTGTAGTAGCAATCAAGGGGAATCCCAAGCGCCAAGAGATCTCCGTTGTAAGATGTCATCACAAGCAGTGTAGAAAAGCATTGATTTTAAGTCTTTTGGAGCGCCAGCTTTTCATATCAGGGACTTTTGTTGCTTTTGAGCATGTGTAAAAGCGAAAGGCCACGTACTTATAACAATGAGGCCTTGCAAGAGTTCTCAACCTCACAATGGCAATTGTACACAACTTAAGTGATAAAAAGAACTACCAGAAGGGGCTCCTAGTTGAGGGAACAGTTCATCTGGGAGTGGAACGCGGTAGCAGGAAAAGTATGTCGCGCTCTCTACTGTGGGTGCTCCTCAGTGCACTATGCAAGAAATCTCACTCCAACATAGAAATGAACACCGTAGAGCAATATGAAACAAGCAAGACTAACCCAAATGACACAACAGTAGACTCCAAGCCACATAGAACTCGACTTACTCATGGAACTAGTACAAACTCTAGCTGGCAGCACACTCAGCTCCAAGCCCACAACTCACGAGTACAATGGGGGTGTCGAGGCTCCAACGGTGCACGGAGAGTGCAAACGTGCAAGTGCTAGCCTGAACACAAGACTCTTGACTCGATGACTCATAAGACGTCCATGATGCATCAAACCAACTGAACATATATACAACCATAAAGAACAGCCAATGGCTGACACCAATAACTCAGACAGTCCATCTACACCTATCTCCGAACTGTGGTTGTGGTGAACTGGCCACGGTGTCCTCTATACCACCACTCCCTGTGTCTGCCACATGTCACTACCGAGGCGAGAGACCACCCAATGTGAACCCAAGACCGATTCTAACAACCTGTCTATTGCAAGTGACACTATAGCCATGCTACAAATTTCCCGCCACAAAACCACTCACCGTCTCGGTGAGAGAACACTGGAAAACTCCGAAAAGATGCCAATACCAGTAATCCATAAGATCAATCTCACTCAACATCATTCGAAGTTTCAATAAGGCAGGGGCAAGAAGAGGGTAGGTAGGGGCAAGATGGATGAGTAGGGGCGAGGGGGATGGGCAGGGATGAGAGGTAGGAGAGCAGCTAGATACGGGCGAGGGGGGCGGCCAGGGATGAGAGGTACGAGAGTAGCTAGATACGGGCGAGGGAGGTGGGTAGGGGCGAGAGGAGGTGGGTAGGGGCGAGAGGTAGGAGGGTAGCTAGATACGGGCGAGGGAGGTGGGTAGGGGCGAGAGGTAGGAGGGTAGCTAGATAGGGACGAGGGGGGACGGGTAGCAACGAGAGTAGGGGGGTAGGGGCGATGAGGGGTGGGTAGGGCCAAGTAGAGGGAGGTTACGGGGGAGGGAGTAGGGTAGGGGCAAGACTAGGGTGGATAGTGGCGAGGAGGAGGGTAGGGGTTAAGGGGGGGGGGAACGAGAGGTAGAAGTGGGGGAGGTAGGGGCAAGAGGTAGGAGGGTAGGGGCAAGGGTAAATAATTAACTGAAGATGTGGTACTGAATAACTGACTGAACCATCCACCCCAGACCAGCCAATACCGGGAATAGAAGTTGCCAAGCCTGAACCCCAAGAAACCCCGGCATACCCTGTTGACTTGGAGATTGAGGAGCACTATTGGCCTCAAACAACGGATGGACTGAATGATTTACAAGAAACTCTTGAAGATGAGAGGCAAGCAACCTCAATGCTTTTGAAACCTTTCCTCCTTCACCTCGTATCTCCACAATTCTATCATCTTTTAGGGCATATTAAGGGACTTGCTTTGCAAGTCACACCGACAAATGTGCACCAGTAGATCCCTAGATGGAACTAAGATTTGAGCCTTGCTTCTCAATAATATAGCAGCTTGAGTTGTTTGTACTAAGAACCTCGATGAGACAGTGGATCCAACTTCTTCACCTCCAACATCATTACAAATACATTCGTAAACTCTTAGAAGGCCATAAATAGCTGGAGATAGCTCTGCCTTGTCACAAATGAGTAACGTGGCATGGCATGGTCTTAACACACTCCAAGTGGGGTAGCAGATACACACACACCCTGGCTGAAGTGGCACCCTGAAAATCCCGCTGTAATGCTGACGTGGCAGCACCGTATGGACCTCCGCAATTTGCGGCGCAGCATACGGCAGCAGGGCTGAGGTGGCAGCTGTACAGAGTTTTGCTTTTTCTACGCAGCTGAATTTTTACGCAAGCTTTTGGAGAGGCTTTGGGATAGGTTGCTTTATTTTAAGAACTTTTAAAAGGCAGCTTTTGGGGCTCTTCTTTTGAGCAACCCTTGTAATCAATAATTAGGTGCGCAGAGTCTGAGAGTGAGAACCCTCCCACTCCCTTGTACTTTGAGTTACAAATTAATACAAAAAGAAATACCGAAAGGGGCGCCAGTCTTTGGGGCCAATATCTCTAGGCACGTAACTCCGTCAGGCTGTGTCGAATCAATTGTGAACTGTGGACTGTTTTGAAGTGAATCTCTGCTGTGTCGCGGTAGAATCTTGACTTGGAGTTTCCAAGTTTGTTACAGAGCACAGCCGATTTCTCTTCTACCGGGAAATCAGATCCTTTTCTCGCGACACTTATGGATTCAAACAGAGATCAGTCGACTTCCTCTGCATCTGGGGATGCGGGAAGAGATCATGAAGAAGATTCTCACGAGGAGTACGGCCGGCCTCGGCCTTCTCAGGCAGAGATTGAAGAGATGGAGCCGAGTGACGATGCGACAAAGATGATGATCAACAATCTTGCGAAGGACCCGAAATTTGCCAAATTTTTGACTCAAACATCCTTCGACGAAGTGCACTCTCAGTGGCGGAAGGCCACAGAACCACCCCTCAAACCGGCACTCAAGAAACCTCCTACTCCGAGGATGTTTACACAGTCAGTAAGAATTAGAAGAGGTGGTTGATACATGGATTACCCAGCTTTTTGACGGAACCAACAAAGCCAGAAAGCACGACAAACAGCAGAAGAAAGGAACTGACTTCCCGAGTTATTTGGGTCGCCAATCTACTTTTGCCTCGGCACGAAAGCAGAAGAAGCATGTGCGATTTGAAGGAGTATCCAGTTCTTCTTCTTCTTCTTCTTCTGACAGCTCTTCTTGCTCTTCTGACTCGAGCGAAGAAGACAGGAAAGGGAAAAAGCAAAGCTTCGGAAAGGGCAAGAAAAAGGCAAATAAACCGAAGTTTCGCCCAGTTTCTGACAGTTCTACAGAGGACTTGTCTTCAGATAGTTCGGACTCCGATGATCACAAATTTTATGCAAAGAAGAAGAATTTCTATAAAGCCAACCAGTATGACTTTCTGGAGGATAAAAGCAAGAAAGTTCGAGAATTTAAAGAACGTGGATAGTCAATTAAATTTGACACTTTTTCTAGATTCCGAGATGGTTCGAGGGCTTTGGCCTTCATACAGCAGTTGGATATAGCTCTCTCTGGAGGGCATTACTCTGCGCATTCCAAGATTCGGAGGGCTACCACTTACTTCAAGGGAAATGCTCGAACATGGTGGTCCACTCTTCTATTGAACAAGAAAGCGCGAGTTAAATGGCTGAAATTTAAAAGGCTTTTTATTTCTTCTTGGTTGACTCGGAAGTACGAACGCGACATACGAACTGCTTGGAACAATCTCCAGATAACCAAGAAAGATACCTTGGACGCATATTGCGAGAGATTTTGGAGCTCTTTTCTACCCGCTTCTTCATTTAAGAAGATCTCGTTTAAAGAACAGATTGAGTGGTTTACCTTGGGACTTCCTACAGAGATTCAAGATCACTGCTTAGAGCAAAAGTCGGATTCTATTCAAGAATTGATGAGTCATGCGAAACGGGGCTTTGCCATTCACTCAGGCAGTTTGACTTACCCCACAGATGAGATCATGGCGCAGAAAACCGAGCAGACTTCTAAAAATGAAAGTAGAAAGAAGAAGAGCCCCCAAGATCAAAAAGATAAAGATGCACAACCCCGCCTTACTCCTCGGGAGAGTGCCAACTACATTAAAGAGGGGAAGTGTTTTGGATGCGGGGAACAAGGACACATCTCCGCGAAGTGCCCTAAAAAGACACAGAAAGAACAAGATAAAGAAAGGCTAGAGAGTTTAAAAGCAATTGAGGAACGTGGACGGAAAGGCAAGATGAAAGCAGGACTGGTTCCAGATTGCATGGGTACTAACCCAAGCACGATTAATGAGAGTATGAAACTTTGCCGAGCTTGGGGCAAAGTGAAAGATCAAGAAACCCTGATTTTCTTTGATGGAGGAGCCAACGCCAACTTCATTACACCCGAATTGGCAGCGCGGCTCAAGATTACACCCGATCAGATGGGACAACAAGCAGAGGCAGTTCTAGAAGCACCCAACAGGGACGTGGCCATTACACCTGTCACATTGGCAAACTTCGGTCGCATTGTCAAGGGTATTTGGGGCACGAGGACTTCTACATAATGCCCTTGGAAGGTTGTGATGTTCTCCTTGGAGTCCCTTGGTACACCGTGGTCGATTATCGAGCGAAGAAAGCGACATTGACTACAGGAAAGGGCCGAACCATTGTACTTGATGTGAAACTTAAGGGCGAGTATGTCCCTATTGTATCGGCTTCGGCCGTTTCAAAATTAATGAAATCCAGTTTGTTTGTTAACTCGATCTTTTTGAAAGAGTTGAATGATGATCATAGGACAAATATGTATGATCTAGAAAAAGAACGCCAAGATTTTCTCCATACTCATGCCAATTGCTTTTCTGAGGGCCTGCCAGGCGAGTTGCCACCAGCTCCTCCTGAGGATCATACCATTGATTTGATACCTGGAAGCACACCACCGGAACCGGCCACCTTACCGTGTGAGCCGAGCCCAGAATGAAGAGATTATGAACCAAGTGAAAGACCTCTTGGAAAAGGATCTTATCCAACCAAGTACTTCACCTTACTTCTCTCCGGTGTTGTTGGTTTTTAAGAAAGACGAATCTTGGAGAATGTGCATTGACTATAGAGCTCTCAACAAAATCACCATCAAGAACAGATTTCCGATTCCTAGGATCGATGATATTCTAGACCGACTATAGGGATCCTCTTGTTTCAACAAGATTGATTTGAAGAGCAAATATCATCAGATCCGAATCGCGCCGGGAGATGTCTGCAAGACAGCTTTTCGGACGACCTTCGGTTTATTCGAGTTTTTGGTGATGCCTTTTGGGCTTACCAATGCTCCAACGACCTTAACCGAATGATGGACAGGATTTTCAGAGAGTACAGATCTTTTGCGGGCACTTTCTTTTTTTGTGGGCACTTTCTCCAAGGATGAGGCAGAACATACAAAACATCTGCTACAAGTCTTTCAGGCATTGCGGGATCACAAGTTAGTGATCAATGCAAAGAAGAGTGAATTTTTCCTACCAAAGATACACTTTTTGGGACACATTGTCTCAACAGCAGGAGTATAGATGGACCCAGCCAAGATAGAGACTATCCGTGATTGGCCCGATTTGAAGAATGTCCATGAAGTTAGAAGCTTCTTGGGCTTATGTTTGTACTACCGGCGGTTCATTAGAAAGTTTGCAGAGGTTGCTTCCCCTTTGCATATTTTGACACAGAAAGGAGTCCCTTTTTCGTGAGGACACACAGAGGTGACTGCCTTTCAAACATTGAAAGAGAAATTGACTACGGGACCAGTTTTGATCTTGCCGGATTTGCAGAAGTCATTCGAAGTATATTGTAATGCTTGTGGTCGTAGTTTGGGTGCAGTCTTAAGGCAAGAAGGCCATGTCATTGCCTACGAGAGCGGATTGTTCTCAAAGGCCGGAATTGACAGCACAGATATATGAGAAAGAGCCTTTGGTGGTTATCCATGCTCTTACTCAGTGGCGACATTACTTTACTCGGAGCCGATTTTACAGTCTTCACAGATCACCAGAGTTAACGCTACTTCTTGTCACAGAAGCAGCTATCGAAAAAGCAGATGCGATGGGCAAACATCTTGTCACAGCTTCACTTCAAGATTGTCCATGTGCAGGGACAGAAGAACTTGGTGGCGGATGCTTTGTCCCGGAAGACATTGGTTCTGGCTATTTCTGCGATACATCATAGGAGCTTCGAGGATATGGTCGATCAGTATGCCACAGATACAGATTTTGCAGATATTTTCACTCGGATACGGAATGGGGAGGCAGTAGCGGAATATTTCATTCAGAATGGCTACTTGACGAAGAAGAAAACGATATTGTGCGTTACACAGTCGTTAAGGGAAAAGGTTCTAACCGAATGCCACTGTCCACATTGCTACCACCTTGAAAGGTGTAGAGATACTTCTTTTGGCCGAGACTCAAGAAGGACGTGGACGATTTTGTACGCGGTTGCTTGGTATGCCAGAGGGTCAAGTTTGACAAGCATAAAGCACAGGGATTGTTACAGCCTTTGCCCATACCCACCCGTCCCTCAGAAAGTATTGCAATGGATTTCATTTTTAATGTCCCGAGAACACAAAGGGGTCACGATGGTATCTGGACTCTTATTGACAGATTTAGCAAGCAGGCTCATTTCATTCCAGTGAAGAAAACAGTCAAGCAGGATCACTTAGCGAGATTGTTTGTGGCCCAAATTTTCAGAATACATGGCATGCCCGAGACGATTGTCTCCGACGGGGACCCCAGATTCACAAGTTTGTTTTGGAAGGCAATTTGGGAGAACATTGGCACGCGGTTACAGTTCTCGTCATCTTTCCACCCGCAGACTGACGGGCAATCTAAGATTGCCAATTCAGTGGTTTTAGATTTATTGAAGTCTTACATCTCGGATCAGAAGACCCAATGGGAAAAGTATCTCCCTTTGGTGAGATTTGCCTACAATAACACGATACACTCTTCGACAAGGAAGGCACCATTTGAGATTATTGAAGGTGCTGCGAAGGTTCCACCCTTCCTGAGCACGAAAGATAAGATTTTTGAAACCAATGAGTACACGCGCGACTTGGACACGGCTTTTGCCAAGGTCCGCGAGGCTTTGCAGAAATCTCAAGAAAGACACAAGAAGGCAGCAAATCGACATCGTCGCCATTTGAAATTAAAGGAGAACGATTGGGTGCTGTTACGTTTTGAGAACGCACGCCTGAGAAAGAAAAATGGAAAGGAGCGGCTTTTTCCAAAGCTTAGCATGAGATACTATGGACCTTTCCAGATTCCGAAAAGATAAATGATGTCTTCTTTAGACTGAAGCTGCCCGATACTTGAAGGATTCACAATGCTTTTCATTGAGTCTTCTGAAGCCTTTTAAAAGCGATGTGCCCGATGATGGGGAGCCAGATGAGCAACCCGAAGTGGAGGAAAACGAGGAGATACTCGTTCGAGAACAGATTTTGGCACATAAAGATAGAAAGGTAAAAGGTAAAACGATAAGGCGGTTCTTGGTTAAATTCAAGAACTATCCCGCATTGGATGCAAAGTGGATGGAGGAGGAGGACCTGGCAAATACTCCTCAGATTGTGAACCTATACCTTGAAGCATTTGGTTTAGCATAGTCTATTCCAAATAGAACCCCGAACTCAGCTTGGGCGGAATTTGGTGCAGTGGGTATGCACAAGAGGGGAGTCGCTCCACTCCTTTGTCAACAGATTGCCCCGATTTTTGATACTAAAGTCACTATGTCTCTTTTAAGTTTCAGGGATGCTGTGAGCTAACAGCATTCTGTTGTACGACTTTATGACCTTGAATTCCCGATAATATGATACTCATTTGTTCTTGACTTGTCTAAGTGCAGGTGCCAGGAACTGATAGACCAAATGACTACAGCATTTTAGTCTGAAAGATCTCGATAGACATGATTGCAATAAGGATTAGTTAATCGGGCACCTATGAGGTCCCGACTGGATCTGGATCGATTGCTAAATACGTTGTCGATTAATCATGGTCTGAGATTGGAATGATTGTTGAATGTGATTTTTCATGTGATGTCTTGTGATGTCAAGTGATGTCCTGTGATGTCGTGTGATGTGACTGTCGATTGGTACATGGGCTAGATGTGTTGTTCCTAGTGCGTCAGTACTAACAGTCAGTGTCTACTAAGACAGTTTATGGCCTCTGTCTGTTTTGTAGGCGTAATCGAGTGCGATTACAATGCTTTCAAGAGGGGAGTATGAATGGGTGACGTGGCATGGCATGGTCTGAACACACTCCAAGCGGGGTAGCAGATACACACACACCCTGGCTGAAGTGGCACCCGGAAAATCCCACTGTAATGCTGACGTGGCAACACCATACAGACCTGCGCAATTTGCGGCGCAGAATGCGACAACAGGGCTTTCAAGAGGGGAGTATGAATGGGTGACGTGGCATGGCATGGTCTGAACACACTCCAAGCAGGGTAGCAGATACACACACACCCTGGCTGAAGTGGCACCCGGAAAATCCCACTGTAATGCTGACGTGGCAACACCATACAGACCTGCGCAATTTGCGGCGCAGAATGCGACAACAGGGCTTTCAAGAGGGGAGTATGAATGGGTGACGTGGCATGGCATGGTCTGAACACACTCCAAGCGGGGTAGCAGATACACACACACCCTGGCTGAAGTGGCACCCGGAAAATCCCACTGTAATGCTGACGTGGCAACACCATACAGACCTGCGCAATTTGCGGCGCAGAATGCGACAACAGGGCTGACGTGGCAACTGTACAGAGTTTTGCTTTTTCTACGCAGCTGAATTCTATGCAACTGAATTTTTACGCAAGCTTTTGGAGAGGCTTTGGGATAGGTTGCTTTATTTTAAGAACTTTTAAAAGGCAGCTTTTGGGGCTTTGCTTTTAGGCAACCCTTGTCATCAATAAATAGGTGGGTTGGGCTCTCACAACTCAGAACATCTAGACGCAGAGTATGAGAGTGAGAACCCTCCCACTCCCTTGTACTTTGAGTTACAGATTAATACAAACAGAAATACCGAAAGGGGCGCCAGTCTTTGAGGCCAATATCTCTAGGCACGGAACTCCGCCAGGCCGTGTCGAATCAATTGTGAACTGTGAACTGTTTTGAAGTGAATCTCTGCTATGTCACGGTAGAATCTTGACTTGGAGTGTCCAAGTTTGTTACAACCTTGGGTTTGTTTCTGGCACAAATCATAACTTGTTCTAGCAACGCAGTGTGATCCCACGGCCATGCAGTCAAAATCTGGTCCAAAAGCAATGCCCGAAGGCTGCCAACATAAATCACGGAAGTTCGTACAACACTCAACGCAAAATGCGGAAATCCGTACAACCTACCACGTCATCATGTTCCGATTTGCCGTACAACTGCCACGTCATCAACTGCTACGCAATTCTTTCTTTTGTGTGTGTGTGAGAGTCCTGCTTTATTTTGATCCTTTTTGTCACTTGGGGCCCATCGGGCGGGGTCCCCATAACTTGGTAGGATTTCTTCTTTTGTTACTTGTTCTTCTTAGGGTTTAGGCCCCTCGGCCGACATATTGACACGTCAACAGTTTGTGACATCTCCTCTTCTTGAAAAAGAGTAATCGTCCGCAATTACAGCATATCTGCAAAACAACTCATGTTAGCTCAAAAATTTCAGAGGGTCATTCCGAGGGACATTCCAAGGGACAATCAGTTTGCTCTTTTTGTTAAGGAGTTAGCTTCTCCTTTCGGCTCTTTTGATCAAGGAGTTAGCTTCTCCTTTCGTCCAAATCCGAAAGCTTGATATTCCGACGTAGTAAAATTAGCCATCACACCTAGACCGTATTGATCTTCCACAGGTGTCTTGATGCACTAAAATTACATACCCAAGCAATCTCATCCAATTAGGAGTATTCAGTGGTTGGCACATCACAATGCAACACAAATGCTCACATATGCATGTTACAAGACATAGAAACATAAAGTCGTCGATGAACACTCCTCCCGCATAACCTAACAAGGTCCGGGCCACGAGATATTCAACGACTCCCTCATCACTCCTCCCGCATAACCTCAAAAAGTCCGGGCCGGGAGATAAAGAGGCCTTTTACAACCAAACGTCCCCTAGACCGCAGCCTACATTGTTTGGAGGTGTTGAGAGTAACCACTGCTCAGACTTCTTAATACTCCTCCCGCATAATCACCAGGTATGGGCCGGGAGTCACAACAACAATTATTTTACAAGCATACAACCAAACGCTCCACAGACATCCCATCTGCGTCGTTCGGAGGTTCAAACAATAGCAAAACAACATTTCTAATTACTCCACCCGGGAGTACAATCACCAACCATTGAAACCAATATTAAAACCAAAGTCAAACATTTCAAATCGGCACCAAGACAAGTTCAAAGCAGATACCATCCATTTCAAACAAATTTTCAAACAATACTTTCTAGCTATAAAGAAAAAACAAGTAGAGAGTTCATTCGAGGTTTTGTTCACACAATCGAAATTTGAGGACAATTGGCTTGTCCTTCTGCATCACGGTGATTGTTCGGTTCTGAACCTAGAGAGTCGCATCATTCTTGTCGTGCCAAGGCATGCCCAACAGAACGTCGCAATTGCCCAACTTCATGATGTGAAAATCAGCTTTTCCATGATAATCTTGAATAGTCACCGGAGGAGCACCAATGAGCGGTACCACTTTCTAAGTTTGAACTGTCATGTGGATGGCTAGCTCAGCTTCAATTTCTCCACCCTTTGCATCATAATCGAAGTGCATCTGCTTTAAGAATTCTGGATGGATGAAGTTCGTTGTAGCTCCGGGGTCAACGAAAATAAGGGCTTTGAAGCCATTGACTTTGCCATATGCTCGACACAATTTATTTGTACTCTCAAGGCGTATGCCATAAATATCAGGAACTAGTCCAATAGTGGGTCTAGCTCTCTTAGCAGGAGGTGGCGCTGGGATACTGTCGACCGTTGGTGCGGGAGTCGGCTCCTCTCGTCTATCAATGCGTTTGGGACAATTAAAATGATTATGCCCTATTTGAATGCATCCAAAGCATCGGCCTTCTTATAGTAAGGTGTCTCGTTGTTGAGGCGTCAAACGAGGCCTTTGTGGTTGATTTTCACGAGACTCTCGAGAATTTGTTCGTTGTTGCCGAGAGTTGTGGTTAGTGGCCGGAGATTCTTCTGTGGTAAACTCTAGCCCCACTGCCAAAATCCGGACTTCAAACATAGAAGTCATGTAACTACGTGCAAAAACTATCTTGAAAGCTTGCCAGGTCCTTGAAGCATGCGGTTGTGTCGCGATTGAACTCCACCATTGCATAGCATTATCTTTAAGAAATCCTGTTGCTCGAGAAATCTTGGATTCTTCTGTATAGTTCCCAAAAGCATAGATGTTGTCGAATTGTTGTAGGAACTGCAATGCTTTCTTGCGATTTTTTACACCAAAAAAAAGTGAAAAATTTGATTGTCCTGCCGCCATCTTTGAAATCTTCGGGTTGGTTAGGCGCATATCCCGAGTATGGATAATAAGGGTATCCATATGGGCTCCAACCATTGTAGCCTGGTGGCGGTGGTGGTGGTGGTGGTGGTGGTGGTGGTGGACGTGGGGGCAATGGCGGGGCAAAGGCGGTTGCACTTGATCAGGGTCAGGTGGCTGCACCATATTCTTGAAAACTCCCCCAATCGGAAAAGACGGCCGAGAAGTTTGCCAGTTGGAAGCTCTCGTACTTTTTGATGCCGGAGGAGCAGGTACCACCTAGGGCATCATAGGGAGTAAAATGTAGTTCAAAAATTGTTGAAAACTTTGCAGCATTGGAAGATTCTGTTGAGGATGTCGCGAAAGAATGTCGTGGAGTTCGTTGAGCAGAAACTGCAAATATTCTACTGAATCCATGACTTCCAAGTCTTGGGTTCTTGATGGCTTATGCCCTGTAAGACAGAGCGATGAAGACGAGAGCGCGCCCGATGCACGATGAGGTAAGGGTGGGAGTGGCTAATAAGTCCAGGGTCGGAGGCCGAAGATACCTCAAATAAGATTCAAATAGCTCTGACTGTTCTTTTGTAGGACCGGTATGCTTTCAGAAAAGCACACGCCTGATGCTCTGATACCACTGTCACAAGACGGGCACCACGTGCCAATAGAAAAGAATAGATTGAACAGACTTTTAGCACTTCAATAACAACTGAATTGAAAGGGAGAGACGACACGCGACACGAAGTGGCTGAATTCCACCCCAGAGAGTATTGGCTCCAAACCTTGGCACCCCTTTCGGTATTTCTTTATATTGCATCAACACAGTACAAGCCGGTACTCCAAACTCTACACCTTCTCCAGGAAGCATGCCAGAGAATGAGCCCTAACCTCATATTTAAAGGCCCTGGGCCCCAAAAGCAGTTTACAGTAAAAAGCCTTCAAACTCAAAAGCATCTGGTCCAAAAGCAATGCCCAAAGGCTGCCAACGTAAATCACGGAAGTTCGTACAGCAGTCAACGCAAAATGCGGAAATCCGTACAGCCTGCCACGTCATCATATCAACGCAATTTCCGGATTTGCCGTACAGTTGCCACGTCATCAGCTGCTACGCAATTCTTTCTTTTGTGTGTGTGTGAGAGTCTTTTATTTTAATCCTTTATGTCACTTGAGGCCCCATCGGACGGGGTCCCCATAAGTTGGTAGGACTTCTTCTTAGGGTTTAGGCCCCTCGGCCGATATCTGCAAGTTGGCTCCCTTCTTCACGGCTTTGACATGTCAGCAGTTTGTGACAGAGGGATAGTGTCTATCACAAATTGCACAAACTGCTAACGTGTAAAGTCACTGAAGAACGGAGCCAACCTGCAGATCCCGGCTCAGAGGCCTAAAGTTTAAACCCTAGGAGCAGCAACAGAGGGTGAAGTAGGACCAGCACGCGCACACACACACACACACAAAAGATACGCAGTCAGCTGATGACGTGGCAAACCTGTACTGATTTTCGGATTTTGCGCTAACATGTGCTGACGTGGCAGTGTACGGATTTCCGCGTTTTGCGCTGACGTGGCATTGTACGGATTTTCGTAATTTACTTTGGGCAGCTTTTGGACAAGTTGCTTTTGGGTTTGAAAGATTTTCATGTAATTGCTTTTTATGGCCAAGGGCTCATTCTCTAGCATGCTTCAGTCCGAGGTGTAGAAGGTGGAGTACCGGCATTGCACTGAGTTCAAGTAATATAAAGAAATATCAAAAGGGGCGCCAAGGTTTGGGGCCAATACTCTCTGGGGTGGAACTTCGCCACTCCTCGTGCCGTCTCTCTCTTTCAGTTCAGTTGTTATTGAAGTGCTAAAAGTTGTTCAATCTGTTCTTTTCCATTGGCACCTCGTGCCCGTCTCGTGACAGTACCGGCAATTTTGTGAGCCTATTTGCAAGACTTGCATGTCCGAACTAGTCCATTAGACTAGGTTTTCCTGTTTTAGAACCCTCTTGCATAAATGGATTGTAGAACCGTTTTGATAAAAATATTACACTACGGTGGGCATCTGGCATGACGTGCATGTTAATGAGCCATTTCCCGCGTCAATTGCATTCTTGAATCGACAGATGTGCGACAGTTTCACCTAGAAATTGAGCCCGGTCAAACTTACTAATAAATCATTTTAATGATTTAATTTATAAGAATTTGACAAAGGTTTTGCCCTACCTAAGCCTTAAGAGGTTTATAATCTGCAAATCTCACCTGTAAAGGCAGCAAGAAGTCTAGCCATCTCATCAAGTGGAGGAAGAGCCAAATCAGCCTTAGCATTTTGCAAAGCAGCCAGCCAGCGTTTTCCTCCAGATCAGCCAGTGTTTTGCATCAGCCCTGGCGTTTTCCTCTATAGCAACAGATCAGCCCTAGCGCTTGCAGATTCCAGCAGATCAGCCAGCGTTTTCAGATTTCAACACCTTTCCTTCGCCGGAACGGAGCGGATTTGTCCTCACCGGTCTTCCTATGGGGGTCCGGTACTTCGGCAGCCCATTGAGCCTCTCGTCGGCCATTCCCTTGCTGCATCGAGTGCTCCCATTGCTGCCGGCTTTGGGAAGACTGCTTGCAAGAGCCTCAAAGGTGTTTTGGAGCGGGTTGGAAGGAGAGGATTTCAAGCTCAAACATTTTCGAAGAGTTGGTGAATAGCTTGGATTTTGCGGCCAATCCTTGGAGTGCAAGAAGGAATCAATCACTTAAAAATCTAGCAACTTCAATATGGCCCCCCTTGCTTGAGCGCTAGTGAATAATTTAACAATGATAGCTACGCCCATTGGAGCTTGATTATGCAACTCTCATTCACGCAGAAAGGCTTATGGGACATGGCCGACGGCTCGGAGACCCGTCCTATGAGGGTTCCCAATAACAGGTACACCCGCCTTCAAGATGATGAGTATCAAAAATCATGTGTTGATTGGGACGCGAGTAATGCGAAGGCAATGTCCACCATTGCAGAATCTCTTACAAAGGAAATTTCTTCAGCCATACAAACTTTGAAGACTGCCAACGATATGTGATTCAAGCTCGTCGGATTATTCGATCGGGATTCTACGATGCGAGCAGTCACCCTTCTTGGGCACTTACTTGCCATCAAGTTTCCAACCGGAAGTTCCATGCAATCATTTCTTATGAAGGCTAAGGTTATTCATGATCAACTATCGGCTATGAAAAGTGCACTGACCAGTACTGAATTAGCTGCTTTAGTACTCACGAAATTGCTTGAGGCGTATAAAATGGTGTCTACGACACTTCGGCTACAAATGCGGAAGAAAAGTCTGGAATTTGATGATCTCGCCTCTTTTCTCATTGAGGAGGAACTCGTTTTAATAACTCAAGGCAAAATTCAGATTTGTGACAAAGGTATTGAAGCACTTACTGCTTCAGATTCGAGAAAGAAGACAAACATCCGTTGTTACAACTGTGGGAAGTGTGGTCGTTTGTCTAGAGACTGCAAATCCAAAGGCAAACACAGAGGCTCTACAAAGGACAAAGGCAAAGGCAAGCATAATGAGGAAAGCAGTGATAATGAGTCAGGGAAGGAAAGTAAGGAATCTGCTAGTGTGTTGGAGACTACGTTCAGAAGGACTCCTGCCTCCTAGTCAAGTGAAGACGTTGCCGCCACTAGCTTCAGCCAGGGAGAAGCTTGTGAGTGGCAGAGGCGCAAGCAGTGCTCCCTATACACAATTTGGACCCTTGTGTTGGAGTTCAAGTTACCGGTGTTTGAACCATGGATCAGAGTTCAAGGCACATGTAACTAGCAAGAAACCAATCAGACGTATCTAAAACACTATGGATGAATGCACCAATCCATTGTTGTTGATCGGACTATGGACAAGATGTGTTTCAAAGTTCATTGTCTCGTAATGTTTTGAACGTGATGTGTTCACAGTTCACGAATGGGGATTCTTGGACGTACTGTGGTCTACACTTCAATTTTCTACTACGCAACCAATGCTCAAGATGGCATTCTTCTAAGGTAAAAGTTGGAGGTAGCAAATCCGAGGTGTATCCAACATGACCGGTGTTGCTAGGATGTCCATGGTAGTTTCTTCATCGACTTGGTCTCACCATATATGTCCACTATGAGCTGCAAAGAGGGTGTTTAAGTTATGGCATCTCAAGTGAATAGCCCAATGTGATCCCAATATTTATTTTTGCTTTTAGGTATTTATTTTCTTTATTTATCGAAGTCTGGGTAGGGCAATTTACTCAGGTGGGTATATATACATCCCATTGCCCCCATTGTATTATCCATCAGTTATTCATTGCCAAGGTTGGTTGGTTTAGAACTCTCTCTCTCTCTCTCTCTCTCTCTCTCTCTCTCTCTCTCTCTCTCTCTCTCTCTCTCTCAGACTGCAACAGCAGATCAGACTTATCTTGATACCATTTGGCATCAACCCATGCGAGCCTTTAATCTTTGATACTGAAACTGGCCCGTAGGGCGCTAGACTTTAGCTTTCACCCGATTCTTTACTTGATAACTTTACTTGACTTTACGACACAAAGGAAGACTTCACGAATGAACCTGTGACCAGAATTAACACTTCAAACAAAGTACGGTTTGGTAGTTAGAGTGCTACCAAGCAGACACTGACACCATGTAGGCCCCAAAGACTGGCACCCCTTTCGGTAATTCTTTATCATTATAAGACTTGGGAGAAAACCTGCAAGTTCCTACGTGCTGTCCTGCTTTTACCGGGCTGAAAATGGCCTACTGTAACCCGATTTCGGCAACATAACCGCAATAGGAGGCTTCACAGATCAAATCCCCATGCAAAAGATGACTTTCCTGGCGCATACGGGCACTTTCCCAAACCTGGCGAGAATCTGCAGCACGCTGAATTCTCTGTTTTCTGCCCCAAAAATGCACCAAATCACCTCTACACTGATCCCATCGCTTACCTGAAGGTCCTGGGGATATTAGGGATCACTTAGGGTCAAATCCTTAAACCTGCAAAAATACACAGCAGGCTGTAGTTCACTGTTTCTGGCTCCGTTTCACGTGCCGGTCGCATCCGTAGCAAACCCTTGAGCTCCCGCACTTGTAGGGCTACCTGCCCTTTAAATTGGACTAGATTTCTCCCGTGAAATCTCTCTGAATTCACCTGTACCTGCGGGAGATTAGCAACTAGCTAACCCAGTATCTGTGCAAGAGGCTCTTGCCTCAGCAATTGCGCATGAACCCACACAAATGTACATACAAATGAAAAGCCCTCGAGCGGGGAGCATCACGTTTCTGTATTCAAAGGGGGAGAGGTGTACACAAGAGTGGAATCATCGCGCTACATAAGACAAGGGAGAAGGCAAGCTTTCCATTAAAGTTGTAATCACCTGCACCCACTACTCACACACACAGTAGTTCACTTATGCCAAAAATCAGCCCCCTCTCTCAATCTAGGGCTCCCTCTCCTTGCAAATCATGCAAATTCATCTCGTGCTGCCATGTGTCCACTTAGCCTCTTTTGCTAACTTATAAAGTGTAGCGAGGGGCCTAAATGACTTTGAACAGAGCCTAGACACCCTTTTACTTCTCGGATTCCAGTGCCGACTGGCCCGACCATCTCTTGGCGAGTTTCCCTTCCCGACTGTGGGTGAAACTCTCGGCCGTTGGCCGTTTCACACTGGCTACACAATGTCCGACCATTTGTGACTTCAAAAAGAGGGTCCCAAATATTAAATAAAAATCAAGGGAAAGAAACCGTTAACTAAGGTTAGTGGTTGCCATAGCCTCGTGACGTAAACCCTTCTTGAAATCACAAACGTCCTCGATTGCATGCCATAGATGATTTAGTGTGATTAGCACCCTTTTATCATCACATGTATTCACAGGAAAGGTCATGATACTCAGCTCTCACCCGATCTCTCCTCAAAGTCTAGTGGCA
Organism: Adiantum capillus-veneris; assembly: GCF_014529385.1. Taxonomy (NCBI): domain Eukaryota; kingdom Viridiplantae; phylum Streptophyta; class Polypodiopsida; order Polypodiales; family Pteridaceae; genus Adiantum; species Adiantum capillus-veneris. The sequence goes on from NC_140946.1 coordinate 108,193,919, forward strand.
TAATGTAAAATTATTCTCTGTCCACATATGACTAAATATGCAGACGCAGCTTTCCAATGATAGGCGTAACACACTCTGAGTGGCCACGACATGTCAACCCTGCCTCTGTCGTGTACCCCATCTCTTCAACTTTGATACCCAGCTTGATGGCCAACTCTGTGAGGGTGAGCAACGCAAAGGGTGTGAGCCACGCGTGCCGAAAACGTTGGACGGAGAGAGAGAGAGAGAGAGAGAGAGAGAGAGAGAACACAAGTGCTCTGCAAATGATGCTCTCAATACACAATGTGTGACTACAAGACCTTAACCATTCTATTTATAGAATGTTAGGTTGAGGTAGGGCAAAATGTGTAACTGGTGCAAAAAACATAAAAGCCCACAAATGGCTAAAAATGTGTGCACCTAACTGGGCTCAGAAAATGACCGGCCGGACACACGCTAAATGTGTCCGCCCATGCAAATCTACATGATGTGCGATGGGTGGCCAACCCAGGACAATCACCAACCGTACAAAATGGCGAAGCAGCGGTGGTGTAACACACACCCTCTCAGCACCCGATGCTGAGACAACACAGATGAGTCGAAGGTGAGAAGCCAAAGTCCGCTGAGGTACAGCCGTCGTGAAGATGTTTGCTGCATTGTCCGTTGTAGGGACATACTTCAAATGAAGATCTCCCCGCCAAAACCCGCTCCCGAACATAGTGGTACTGCACCTCAATGTGCTTTGTCCGAGCGTGAAAGATAGGGTTCTTGGCAATAGCAATGCAACTCTGATTGTCACACAAAAGACGAGTCATGGCAATATGGGGAAAACACAACTCTCCCAATAATCTTTGTAGCCATATGGCCTCACAAGCAGCATAGCAAGCTGCCCTATACTCTGCCTCTGTGCAAGATAGCGCAACGGTGGGTTGCCGCTTACTGCTTATGAAATGGGTCCCGACCTGAGTGAGAAAACCACTCTTGTAGTAGAGCATTGAGTATCTGGATTTCCTGCCCAATCCAAATCGTACCAACCAAGTAAGGTGCAACCCTTGGAGCGACAATAGAACACACCATGGTCCAAGGTGCCGTTGATGTACTGCAAAGTACGTTGGGCACACTGCCAATGTCGCTGACGAGGTCGGGTGTTGAAGGAACTGAGGACAGAAACTATGTAACAGATGTCTGGTCGCGAATAAGTCAGCCATACGAAACAGCCAACAACATTCCTGTACTACTTCAAGTCAATCGGTGGGGAAGGATCGTGAAACGATATGTTCTCTCCAGCCTCAAGGGGAGTGCCAATCGGTCTGTAACCTGTCATCTGGAATCTCTCTAGGGTAGCCTTCGCATACTTCCATTGAGAAAAGAAGATGCCGTCTGGTGTCTGAAAGATCTCAAATCCAAGAAAACAGTGAAGAAGCCCAAGATCAGTCATCTCAAAACGTGTCTCCATAGCTTTCATGATCGACTTGATCTTGCTGGTCCATGAGACTGTGAAAATGAGATCGTCCACATAGACAATCACTATTGCAACCAAAGAGCCATCAGAGACAACATAACAGTTGGAATCTGATGAGGTACGCCGTAACCCCATCCTCACGAGAAACTGGTCAAGTGTAGGTACCACTATCGTCCAGCCTGCTTCAGTCCATACAATGCTTTCCACAACTGATAGACCCAGTCCTCCTTGCCTGGTACACAAAACCCAGGAGATTGCTCCACATAAACTTCTTTATCCAAAACTCCATTCAGAAAAGCACTTTCAACACCCATCTAGAAGATAGGCCAACCAAAGTTGGCTGCGAGAGCAGACACTGTGCATATGGTAGTCATGCGAGCAGTGGGAGCAAAGGTCTCGTCAAAGTCCACCCCTGGTCGCTATGTGAAACCCCGAGTAACAAGCCTTGCCTTGTGTTTGTCGAGGGAACCATTGGCCTTACACTTTGTCTTGAAAATCCATTTCGTAGAAACCACCTTCCCCTTGTTGGGCCTAGGTTTTATTCCACTCAATAGAGTCCAACTCTATCTGCATGGCACGCTTCCAGCAATCATGTTGGAGTGCTTCCTCCACCGAGGAAGGCTCAATTGGTGAAGCCTGAATCTGGGAGATGAGTGCAAGGTTCACGAACTCTGCGCCATCATAAACTTACCTCTGCTTGAGGCGTGAAGAACGTCGAGGCTGTCCAGGGTTTGGCGAGTTTGGTAACTTCGTGACTCCAGAGGAAGAAACCGTAGATTAGAGCCAACCAGGTACTAACTTCTCCTTACGAAGTGGAACCGCCTCCACCGGAGGAGAACCATCATCCACATCAGAATCGGAATCTGACATGGCATGATCGGGTGAAGTAACTGGCTGCAGTGTAGAGGGAACAGGGACAGGGATAGGGGTTGGATCAAGTGTGGGAGGTGGAGGAGGAGGAGGTAGGGAAGGTATAGGCTTGGATGCTGCCCCCTCTGCAGGTGTGCTGAAAAGCTCCATGAAAGTCACATCACGGCTAACTGTGGAGGTCTTGGCGTCAGGATCATGAAGCCGATATCCATCAGACTCTCATGAATAGCCCAGGAAGATGAGCTTCTTCGCCTTGAAGTCTAACTTTTATCGCTTCTCCTTTGGCACATGGACAAAGGCCGGACACCCAAAAACTCGAAAGTGTAAGACAAAGGGCTTGCGCCCATAGTAAGCTTGATAAGGAGTCATGTCCTGCAAAGCATGGACAGGAGAATGGTTCTGGATGTAAACCGCCGTGTTGCACGCCTCTGCCCAATAAACCCGGGGCAAAGAAGCATGTGCAAGCATCGCACCAACCATCTCCATGATAGTCCGGTTCTTCCGCTCAACAACTCCGTTCTAGTGTAGGGAGTAGTCAGCTAGCCCTGGATGCCCTCTGACTTGCACCACTGTACAAAGTCCTCTGTCTGAGCGAATACATTTGACGTGCAAATCCTTCTCCTTTTCGACCATCGTCTTCAATTCCGAATGAAACTGAATGTCACCAACGTGTGACTACTATCTATCCTTTTTGTTGATTTCTTTCTTATTATTTATTTACTTTCACTGTTTGGAAACAACCCTCGGGAAATCTAACTGCCCTGCATTGCATAGCTAGTGTGGAATTGTCCAGAGGGAGTCCAGGCCTGAGGGCAAGAGAGCACTAAGGTTGGACAAGGACTATGGTTAGCCAAAGTGGGGTCATTGACTAGCCAAAGTGGAATCCTTTGCTACAAGGCTACATTTCAATTCTGGGTGTGGCTGCAGTGTACAAAGGGGGTCAGATGACCTAGAAAGATACAATGGCAGCGTCTCCTAAAATTTAGGGAACTGCTATTTTGGGACCTGAAAATGTGTTTGCGTCATTACCTACGGAATGACAAGGGGAACATTTTCTTACTCTGCCGAGAAGTCAACTGGGCAACCGGTTGGGAGATTTTTAGGCGGCAACCCCGAAATGGGAAATGACTTGTAAATGTGCCAAGTGGCACCTTTATGTGCACTTTCCTCATGGAAGAGAAGGTGGCGCTGAATTTGAAGGGGAAAGAGGCTCATTTGCAGATTTTGTCACAGGTTAAGAGCTATGGAGTGCTTCCTTTCCCTCCTATGTACAGTGCGGTGCCAGGAGTGATGCCGTGCACGCTACGCACTGCCCTCTCTCTCCCCTATGGCAGTATGTTATGCCCCTCTTGTGGGCTTTTCAATTGACCAATGTACAGTTGTGTGGGTTCATGCACGATTGCCGAGACAAGAGTCTCTTGCACAGGTATTGGATTAGCTAGCGGCTAATCCCCCGCAGGTACAGGTGAATTCGGAGAGGTTCACACCAGAAATCTCGTCCGATTCAAAGGGCAAGTAGCCCTACAAGTGCGGGAGCTTGAGGACTTGCTACGGATGCGACTGGCATGCAAAACGGAGCCCGAAACAGTAAATTACAGCCTGCTGTGTATTTTTGCAGGTTTAGGGTTTTGGCCCTAAACGGTCCCTAATACCCCCAGGAGGTTCGGGGACGCAAGGGGACCGCTGTACAGGTGATCTGGCGCATTTTCGGGGCTGAAAACAGAGAATTCAGCATGCTGCAGATTCTCGCCAGGTTTTGCAAAGTGCCCGTATGCGTCGGGAAAGTCATTCAATGCGTGGGAATACTGACTGTGAAGGGTCATAGTACAGTTATGCTGCCGAAATCGGGCCGGAACAGTTGAAATTCAGCCAAGTTTGTGCGGGGCAGCTTGTAGGGAACCACAGCGTTATTTCCCACTTTTAAACAATAAAGAAATACCGAAAGGGGCACCTAAGTTAGGGGCCAATCTGGTGTCGGTCTTCTCATACAGGTGCAATCTAGCAGCCTGTATCCCTTTCCCCTTTGTTGTGTCTTGAAAGTACAGGTAAAGTGGGCGACAAATTAAATGGGTGAAAGCAAATAAGGTTTAAGTCTAAGGTCTACCGCCCTTTTTGAAAGTGCAGGCCGGTTTCATTGAAAGCCTCAGACTTGAGCTTTAAGAACGAAGCCCAAGTGTACCTACTAAAATCATCCACAAGCAAAAGCAAAAATTGTGAGCGAGAAAATGAAGGAGTGCTCATCGGGCCACATAGGTCAATGTGAACAAGTGCGAGTGGTGCCGAAGCTCTATTGGATGCCTACTTCAGAAAGGCAACCCTGTGTTGCTTGCCCATCTGGCAAGCCTTGCATATGCCTGATGAGGAGCATATCGCTGGTAAACTCTCCACCATAGAGGTCCTAGCTGACGATGCTGATAGCATAGATGTCCAAATCGTACATGCCATAGAGAAGAAGACTCCGTGGTCCGAGATAGAAGATCAATAAGGCGGTATAGGGAACCATCGCGCTCACCATGTGCAACAACAGTACCTGTCGTAGAATCAGAAATGGTCACTGTGCCACTCCAAAAGTGTATGTCAGCACCCTGAGAGTCCAAACTCGACACAGAAAGGAGGTTGAAGGCCATGTCCGGAACGTAAAGCGCCTCCACTGAACTGAACTTCGAGTCTAAGGTAGAACGAAAGAGGGTAATCTGGCCTGTGCCAAACACTGGAATCTCATGGTTGTCACCCATAATGACGGTATGCCCATGAGTCTCCCTGAGAGAGCTAAACCAAGACTGTTGGGGAGTCATGTGAGTGGTGGCTCCACTGTCAACAACCCGAGTACCTGACTGCAATGTAGCAAGAGCGTGGTCGGCAAGAGTGATCCCGTCATCTCATGAGAGGCTACAACTACAGTCGAGGATGTCTGTTTCTCCCTATTGGTCTCTTCTCACTGCTTCTTTCTGCATTCTGATTCTTTGTGCCCTTTCTTGTGGCAGTGGTAGCATTCGATGTCCTTGTTCTTCTTCTTCTTCTTACCTTTACCTTTCTTGTTGCCTCCTTGAGCTATCAAAGCTCCTTTTGCATCGACAACACCTCCGGCTCTAAATACGGAGTGCCCCTCGATCTGTCAGAGGGAAGGGAGAATCTCGTCCCAGGTGGGCAGGTGGGAAAAGAGGTACGTCCAAATGTGAGCTAACTTTGAAAGTAGGGATCAAAGCGTGGGGGAAGCTTGAATAGTAAGAGGCCAGCCATGCGTGCCGAGGTGATGTCGCCTCCGGCAAAGACAAGGTCATCCCAGAGTTCTCACATGCGACGGGTCAACCCATCGAGTGAGTTGAAATCCTTGAACTGGACGTTGTACAACGCACGTTCAAGTGTGGTATGTCTGGCAAACGAGATCTACTCAAACTGGTCAAGAATCCATCTCCACAATGGATGTGCATGCTCCTCTTTGGAAACTTCCTTCGCGATGCGGTCCGAGAGGTTCATCATAAGAAAGGTGAAGACTCGTATGTCCCAATCCACCCACTCGTCGATTTGGACCTAAGTGGCGGTGGGAGGGGAAGGCTTCGTAGCCGAATGAGTGAAATCATTCAACCATTCCCAGAGTCGATGGTAGGCAATGATTATGCGGACTCGTGTCCTACACACAGAATAGTTGTGTAAATCCAACTTCTTCTCCTCAGCAAACTGGGTGAGTGCATAATTGTTGGATGTTGCGTTGGCAAATGCCGACCTAGTCACAGAAGTGGAAGTGGTCGTAGTCACAAAAGACGTGGTGGCCCCCTCTTGGGATTGTTGTTGTCCCTTCTGCTTCGGAGTCGACATGTCGCGTGCTCAAAGAGTAGTCCTAGAGGTAGATCGATAAGATCGCAAGTCGCCGACGAAGGTACCGTCTCCAATGCTGTATCAGTCCAAGATAACCGCTCATACAACCACCGGTTGGTGTCCAGACCAGCAAGGGAGTAATCAACCGCACAAAAGGCAAAAAAATCAACCCGTTGTCCGCCCAAAAAACGTTGCAAAGGGTGCTACAAACGCTGCTGTGATAGAGATTTCAGCGTGCCTGTACGCCACCGATCGGTACGAGAGCATCGCAGAGTGTCACTTCTCACCCATCGAGGGGCTGAAAACAGAGAAAAAAAACAGCAAGTAATAGGTGCCAAAATGGTGCCGATGCCGGGGGAATACCTGACGATGCTATAGATCTACAAGTGCTTGGTAGTAGAAGGCTCTCCAGGCGAGTGTAGGCCGCTAACTCGAGTATGTATGGGCAGCGTTGTGTAGAAAACACAGCATGTCTTCAAAAACGTTGACAATACCAAGGTGGTACCAAACGTACTGTACGTTGTTCCGTACACGAAAAAAAAATTATGTACGTAAAAATACGTACTCTTGTAAAAAAACCGCAAAATACTACATTTTCTAGGACTTTTCCAATAGAAATCAAGAGAGAAGCCAACAACTTATAGAGACATTCAAAGACATGTTTTACAAGACAACCACATACTGTGTAACTACTGCAAGAGACTTAAAAGTTAAGACAACATTGATAATTGAACAAGAACATCAAGGCTCAAGAGTCAAATGAGATCTGAAATAACAATGAACACACCAATGCTGAAAACATCAAATAACAAAGTACCATAGGTGATAGCCTACAAGGCCCACGCCATAACAAAAGGCTCATCAATCATCATAAATGAAAGCATCCTACTCAAAAAGTATGTCTATATAGTAGTAGAAAGCACTAAATAGCTAGCTCAAAGCTAGCCCATCATCCATGTGATGGCCCCATCCTCAAAAATCATCATCAGATGCAGATGAAGACTGTGTTGAAGAGACCAAGTCCCCATCCGTCAGGACATTGCCCTCTTCGTCGTACTCTGGCTCTGCCATCACGGACACTTGTGCCACATGTAGATCATCCTCTACTACCTCTGTCGAAGCCTCAATGAGACGAACAGACTCGTTTGCCCGTTTCCGAGAAGAACGAATAGGTAGCTTCCCTTTACGAATGCTCTCTCTTCGAGCACTATCTGGGTCTGGATCATGCTCACGTAGAGGAATAGCCAAAGCTCATGCGCGTGACCTCGTCACACGCCGATCAACACTCTCCAACTCCCTGTGAAGTAGCCGAATAATCTCCTCCTGCTCATTTCTGATCTGCGCCTCCACCTCCTCTATAGCACAAGGATCTGCCACCATCTTCACCTTGGTTGGGTCCGCCTGTTGAAAAATGAAAACAGAGGAAATATTATTCAGTATGTACTAAGTACTCAATGGCCGAATGTATCATGATTCATGACTCAATCATTCATGTGAAAATCAATAGTAGACATACTTGGGTGTTCCCAAAGCGTGGTAGGCTAGCACAAGCCTCATATTTGCTTGGCAATAGACTACCTTCTCTAGTTGAGAAGTGCTGAGACAATTGCGGATCTTCGTATGTATCAAGGAATAAGCGTTCCAGTTGCGTTCGCATGCACCAACCGAGCAATCCTACAACAATGAGCATTGAGATTTAATATATGGCAATAGTAAGTACTAAGTACATTGTACAAAAACTATAAGTCTCAGGATTCTCAATTACCTGTGAAAGTACTCGTAAAGCCAGATGTTTAAGCGTTGGAAGACCTTGTCTCCCATAATTCTGCCACCATGTAAGAGGAAACTTGGTAGCCTCTGGCCTCAACACCATAGCTCTAGCAAAGGATGGTCCTAGATTGTTCATGAAGTTGATCATCTCTGCATCAATCTCCAGCTGATCGTCAATGTCGTACATCATAATGATGTAATCATCCTTGAGCTTTAAGAGACTCCTCTCATGGAAAAGCTCTGGCATCTTGTAGAAAGGATGAAGCAATGCAGCCATCCCGTGAATGGGACGACTCATGAAAGTCCATCTCCTTTCTACAATGGCCATGATGTCATCTCGGCTGAAATTTTCAGCAATAAAACAAAGTTGAATTGGCAAATTCAAATGACAACAAGTCTACTAGAAGATTTCAAAAGACAAGTACTTACCAGCTCTGTGTCAAAGATACGCACTCTGTAAGGTGTCTCTTCATCCCTCCATGTCTGTGACTCGAAGAAGCACATACACTAGCTGCAATGCCACTGTCAAACTCTGAACCTGTGTCCAAAAGGACTCATCGAGCACCTGTCGTTGTATGTATTTAGTGGGCTCTGTCTACGAGTGATGCATCAATCTCCACTTCGGGTCCACGACTGTCTGGAGAAGTGGATCCCTCAATTTGAAGAGTCTCTGTAGCACTAAATACATATAAGCAAATCTGGTCTTTGAGGGTCGCACCATATCAAGTGTATTGTGGCTCCTGAAGATAGCTAAAGCTTGATGTTTCTTGCGGAAAAAGGTGGTCATCTTAGTGGCATCTGTAACAATAGGCAATACCCAAGGCAACTTGCCTATATCCTCCATAAGTAAGTCAAGACAATGCGCAGCACATGGTCCAAGAAATCCGAGGGTAAGCTACCTCGACCATTTCACCCATAAGTTTACAATTTGAGGCATTGTCAGTCACAACCTGTACCACATTATCCTTCCCAACCTCATCAATAGATTTCTTGATGTGCCCAAAGATAAACTCACCACTCATGGGCTCTCCAGCCTTCCCTGCCTCCACAGCGCGCAAGAAGTATGTGCCAAGACAAGACGACACAAGAATATTAATGATGTGCCGCCTACGAACATCACTCCAGCCATCTGATATGATGGTGCACCCAAACTGCTGTCAACCGGCCTTGATCGGGACCAAAGCCTTATCTATCAAAGCCTTCTGCTCATCAAGCATTGTAGTGAGGATCTTCTTATACTCCACCCCTGACCATGAATCTATGTGACCAACAGCAGCTATAGCCCGGACCATCCTCTTCCATTGCTCAATCCTCAAAACATTGAAGGAGATGTTGCACTCAATGAGAGTACGAGCAATCTCTATCTCAGCCACCTTTTGACGCTCCTTCACCCAAGAAAGAGAGTTCACACACGAAGGCAAGGTGCTTTGCCTACGTGCATCCATATCACCTCGATCTTCCTCCTCCTGCACAACTCGAGCCCTCTTTCTACTAGAACCAGCAATGGGATGATCCTCTTGAACCTCAGAAGATGAACCACCAAAATCCCCAATAAGAGCATCATGAAGAGCATCCTCTGTGTGTTGGCAACCTGTTTTTTTTTTTGGTGTTGGTACTTCCGAAAAATTCTCCGCAATCAGCTTGTCCCTAATATCCTGTGGAACCTTTTTGCACCCTCCACAATTGTTGGTCGTGCCAATGCCTGTCAGATGCTTGACGACACAAGAAAATGTACTCGTGAGCTGAAAATTACAGTACTTGCATTGCCATCGTCGAGTGTCGGAACCCGCTTGGCCTGGAGTGTTGATAATGCGGATGACATTGGTATGCTCCTTCCAGTACAGGTTGCATGGCTTAGGCATGATGAATCTGTCGCAAACAATAAGAGACACGTGACACGAGTGAGAGAAAGAGACAAAGAGAGAGAGAGGGGGAGCTCCGGAGCCTGCAAGAAGAATTTGGAGAAGAGAGAGAGAGAGAGAGAGAGAGAGAGAGACTTTACCTGCACACTGTTTCTCTGCAAATTTCTCTGCGGTTACTGGTTCTTTGCACTTTGTTACCGCTCAATGCAAGTGCCTTAAAAATAAGCCCCAAAATATAGTCGCTTGGACCTAGCGAAACCCTCACGTTGGATAAGGGGCTGAATTTTATTAAAAAAAAAAACAAAACCGTACCGATTGATCCGTACAGATCAACCGGATGGTAAGGTATGGATCCGGACGTACTTATTGAACCAACCTTGGACAATACCAAAAACGCAAGCAGGTCCAAAAACGCACGGCTGATCTGTTACGATTTACTCCCAAGTGCTAGGGGGGTAGCGCAAGCACTTGGGAGTGCAGATCGAGGCTCAGAATGCAAAAACGCAAGGCTTCTTGCAAAAAACGCTAGGGCTGAAAAATGCTAGGCTGCATTTTTTAAGTTTGCCGCGATGGAAGCGTGCAGAACTACTAGCGCTAGGCTTTGGGAGGGAGATCGATGCAGATGCTCCACAACTTGGCGACTGATGCCATGTGAGAATGAGCAACGGAGAGGGTGTGAGCCACGCGCACCGAAAACGCTGGAGGGAGAGAGCGAGAGAGAGAGAAAACACAAGTGCTCTGCAAATGATGCTCTCAATACACAATGTGTGACTACAAGACCCTAACCATTCTATTTATAAAATGTTAGGTTGAGGTAGGGCAAAATGTGTAACTGGCGCAAAAAAACATAAAAGCCCAAAAATGGCTAAAAATGTGTGCACCCAGCCAGGCTCAGAAAATGACCGGCTGGACACGTGCTAAAAGTGTCCGCCCATGCAATCTACATGATGTGCAATGAGTGGCCAACCCAGGACAATCACTAGCCGTACAAAATGGCGAAGCAACAGTGGTGTAACTCTAACAAACTCTGGTGAGATAAAGTTTGCTTTAGCACTTGGATCAGAGAAGATGAGTGATGTCTAGTCCCTAACTTTACCCCACGCCTTGCATAACTCACTGGCATCTGAAATTGGCCTATCACCCACCATATTTGGCACTAGACCTGCCATGGGTTTAGGCTTCTTGCCTTTCCTGTCCTCTGAGTCAGTTGAGGACAATCTGCAGCAAAATGGCCAGGCTGCTCGCATATAAAGCATTTGTTCTCAACCATTAAAGCCGCCTTCTCCTCGAACGACTTGCGCACAAAAGGCTTCCTTTTCTTTTTCTTGGCATGTCCTTCAAACGTCTCGGTTGAATCCTTGCCTTTGTTTGCCTTTTCAGACCCTTGAGACGCTTGAAGAGTCACTTTCACAACAGGCTTCTTTCTTGAATTTTTCTTTTGCTGACCCCCTTTCACGTTGCCCGAAACCCATTGTCCTCTCCCTTCAACAAGGCGAGACCAGTGTTGGCAACTTCCATAAGCTTAGTGAGGGTAGCCACTCTATTCTTTATACAATTATCTCGAAGCCCTTTAGGCAGCCCACAACAATACTTCTCAATCTGCTCTATCAGTGGCACAAACCTGTAGGAGGTTATTGAGAGCAACGATTTACAAAACCTCCGATTGTACTGGGGTAGGCTCTTGCAAGTAGCCGCAGTGAGTTGGTGCCAATCCATCATGACATCGGCTTCAAATTCATTTGAAGCCATGCAGATGCAAACATTTTCTTGAAATATACCCATGTGGCAGGTGTCTGTCCTTGCATCAACAATGTCGTCCACCATGTAAGCGCATTGCCTTTCAAGAAAGTGGCAGCACTCCTAACCTTGGAGGCCTCTGTAAAATTCCCCCCTGCATAAGCTGTATCAAACTGCTGGAGGAAAGTAAGATGAAAGCATCAAACTTTACAGTTGCACCATCTTCTTTGTAGGCTTTTGGCTTTTCCAGTGCTCCCAAATTGTCATAGGGAATCGTCTGCAACATGGGCACTATAATAGGGATCATCGGCGCCTCTTGATCATTGACATTTTGCGTCATTGGTGCCATATGTGGCTGCTAGTCGGAAAAACCAGCCATGCAAAAATTGCCCTGTGGCACCCCAAACTTGCCATGGTTGCACTGAAACCCTTGCTGCATGCCAATATTTCCATACATGGGGTTTGGCATCATGCCCTACATACCCCCAAACATTGTTCCTGGCATATATTGCTCCTGGCATATATTGCTGGTTTCCAGGCGCATAACCAGCCATGCTTTGAAACATTGATCCACCCTCGAAATACCCAGGATGTACCGTGGGTAGTGGAAAAACCTATTGCATAGCCTGAAAACTAGTTCCCTGTCCATTTAGTGCAACATGCGGACTCTAAGAGGTGGCTGGCTGAACTCGTAAAGCCTGTGAAATGGGCGTCCCAACCACCTGTTTGTGGATAGAAGAAACTTGTCTTGGAGCCCCACGTGACTCCGCAACATGAGAGTGCTCCCGCCCTTCTGGGACGCACAAGGGACCTAGGCTTGAGCCTCAACAAGCTCTACTACATGAGACGGTTGCCTTGTCTGCTGTGACATTGGCGGCGCTTGCAGGTATTCCATAAACCTAGGATTCACCAGCCGAGAGAACACATTCACAGCAGCAACCAATTGTGTCCTGAACGCATCCTCGTCTAGTTGTCCACTCATAAACCCTTGACATTGTGGAGCATTCAAATCAACGAAAGTTACAAACAGGGGTGACCGTGAACTCTCGCCACGCTCGAACACTGGAGGAGGAATAGCATGTCTATCATGTGAAGAGGAACCCTCTTCCCTGGCGTCATTTGTCCTGTCAGCCATAGTGTAATTCCAAGTTCCTACACTCTGTCTTCACCGCAAACCAACCAAGGCTCACTCTGTAAGGGAAAGGTGATTCTGTCCCGGCCCGTAGGGCGGTAGACTTTAGCTTTCACCCGATTCTTTACTTGATAACTTTACTTGACTTTACGACCTCAGAGGAAGACTTCACGAATAAACCTGTAACCGGAATTAACACTTCAAACAAAGCACGGTTGGGCAGCTAGAGTGCTACCAAGCAGACGGTGACACCCTATAGGCCCCAAAGACTAGTGCCCCTTTCGGTGTTTTTAATTATTACAAAACTTGGGAGAAAACCTGCAAGTTCCTACGCGCTGTCCCACTTTTACTGGTCTAAAAATGGCCTACTCTAACCCGATTTCGGTAACATAACCGCAGTAGGAGGCTTCACAGACAAAATCCCCATGCCAAAGGTGACTTTTCCAGGGGAGAAGGGGGGGGGGGGGGGGGGGGGGGGGGGGGGTTAAAGGCTCGTAGTCATTAAGGATTTCCTTTTGTTGCTGTTTTTTACAGGATTTCCGTTGTTGCTGCTGTTTTGTGCAGATGTTTGCTATTGTGGGCTGATTTGAAGAGCCCTCTTCATCTCTCATTGTTGTTGCCTCTTTACAAAAAGGATACAGATGTAGAATTTTAGAGAGAGAAGCGGAGTTCCTAAAGCATGGAGTCACTGGTCTCAGTTGTACACCGAAGTTGCAGACAAACTGATTAATATCCCCACACTCCAACCTTTCCGTGGTAACAACTATGCTAGATGGTTACAACCATGACTACAGCCGTTGAACCATTACAAGCTTGGTGACTTTGTTATAAATGATTTCACAAAGCCGAAGGATGCGGCTGGTGAAGTTTTAAAGGAGCGTGACAATGCTCAAATCCTTTATCATTCTCACACACTCCATTTTAGGGCCCATATGTACAATACCTGTACCAGAAGACCCAGAAGCACCTTAAATCACGCGACCCTTGGCCACCATATCTAGAAAGGTTGGACTCCTGCCCAAGATGTAACACGCGAAGTTAAAAGCAGAGACTTCGAGCATGGCACCATTTCCCGTAGACAAGTAGAAACAAGGAGGCGGCTAGGTAGCCAGTTACTACGGGACCATCCTCAAAAGGAGGGGTGCTCCGATAGCATGATTGAACCCACAGCCTTGCTTTTGCAAGCCAAATATCTTTAGATCAAACTTTATGAATATTTGGCTTGGTACTGCAAAGCCAAAAATACAAACATTTATGTGAACGAGAACACTGAAACTAGATACAGAGAAAGCAATCTCATATAACGTCCAAATGACGGAAAAAAGTGTTGCAGAGGAGTGATGGATAACCTTGTAGCGTAGGAGTTCCACAGACTTGGGTATCTTGACCAGGTAGGATCTATCAAATTCATCCAGCTTTTTCTGCTTTTTCCTGCTAACCTTTCCTTCGTTTGCAAATTCAGTATCAGCCTGGTCCTCTGCCTCACGGACCTCTGAGGGTGTGAGGACAGAACCTCCACCTACAGAAGACAAAAAAAGGGTGGCGTGCGTGCGTGCGCTCTCTCTTTTATAGAAAAACCAAAAAAAGAGCATACAGACCTCTTGGAAAGTCGGGTTCTTCATCGGTAAAGCTCACGGGCCCTTGCCTGGAAGTTGCAGCCTTCCTCTTCGCCATGTCTGTAACTGGGAGGTTTAAGCTCACAAAAACAGAGGCTACTGAGATTTAGTGCATTTTATTGCCTGCCCAATTTTTGGCTTGTTAAAACAAGAGAGAGATGAAATGTAATTGATGGGCTTGTGTCCCTCGGGACTTTGAAAGTGTTAAATAGAAGACGAAAACAAGGTGAAGAATCACAGTGGCCAGTTTAGGAAATGCAATGCAAAAGTAGATGTGGGTTGTGTTTGTAGAAATAACTTTTTTCACAACAAATATTTTGAAAGGTTGCAGAGAGGGTATTATAAACGGAGTAATAGATATATGGCAAAATGTAACTAATAGGTCAAGTTATTTCAGTGGTTTTATTGTTTTTTCTAAATAAACGTTGTAGTGAACTACATAAAGAAACCAATGTGACTATTTCAATACAGGTTGAGATTTTAGAGTTAATATCACCATTTAAATGACATTGAAGTGTAACCAAATGACATAGATCATTGGATTAGAGAAACATCTCTAATAAATGATGGGCCTAAGAAATTTTGTATGAAAATTTAATAATAATAATATTTCATAAAAATGACACTAATCAATGTTATTTTTCTTCGTGCAACATTCTCTTGATCAAGTGTTGCTTGTGACATGTATATATGAATGTTTCCTTTGAAATGTATTTTTATCAATATTGAGAATGTATAAGCCTGATCCTTAATACTAATTCATATTACACTAAAGTAATACGGTGACATTTGAATATTAAAACCAAAAGTCTAAAAAAAAAACTTAATTGTGGAGAAATTATTTCATTTAAGGACAATTTATAATTTTTTAGTTGTAAATTATTTGAAAATGAAAGAAAAAATTACAACTAAAAAAGTATGTTTTAAATCAAAATGTTAAAAAGAAAGTCATTAGATTCTTAAATGAAAAGACCCATTTACAAACTAAACAAAGATAAAAGAAAGAAAGTCAAGTGAGCATTAAATGAATTGGCCAAGTTACAATGATGAAAGACGTATTTATATTATAAAATGAAGATATGATTTTTTTTTAACTTTGTTTAAAGAAGAAAACAAGGAGAAGTCGGTGAGACTTCAAAAAGGGGACCAAATTATAATGATGGAAAGACCCATTTACATTATAAAAGAAAGATGTAATTTTTATAAAATCTTACTTTTTAACCAAAGAGGACACATGTCCACCATCGGCAATCTCTTGTATCAACGGTTAAAAAATTGCACCATTTTCCCACCACAACCCTATGGCTTTATATAGGCCAAAAATAATGTCCTTTGGAAGCCCCATGTCTGAAGGGGTACCACATTGAATGAAGCCTTTTGATGGCATCAATAGAGATGAAGCGGGGCGCGAATGGCAAGAGCATCGCACTCGTCCATGTGGCAAGGGGGTTGGTCGGGGCAACATGGGGTAGTAGACAGGAACGCATGTAAACTTGGGCACAGGGGGGCAGTCTTGAAGACTGCCATGTGTAAGGTAATTTGACATGGGAACGAGCACCACACAGGAGTTGAGGTGGATGGCGTAGCGATCCGGGTTAATGCGTGCTTTTAGGCGAGGTGAGGGGACTGGTTGAGGGTGTGGGGCCATCATGGAGGAGGGTGGGGGTGAAAGGGGATAGGGGGTACATCGGTGTGAGGGAGGGGCTTCTACTTCATGCGATGTGGGCTATCTTGAGGCTGGACACAGGACCTATGCGGGCATTGTGAGAGAGAATGTGGGAGCAAGGGGGATCCATGGTAGTTGGGAAGGCACGCAAGCCAAACAAGAAGAGAATAGGCATGAGGGGTATGTACTCCACCCCGCCCCTAAAGCCTCTCAAGACAAGGAACTCAAGGCGAGCAGGAAAAGGCAAGGCGCAATCGAGCTCCATGGAGATCGCCCCTATTTCAATCCTCACCATGCAGAGAAAGGTGATCGCCTCTCTCTCTCTCTCTCTCTCTCTCTCTCTCTCTCTCTCTCTCTCTCTCTCTCTCTCTCTCTCTCTCTCTCTCTCTCTCTCTCTCTCTCTCTGCCAAGCCACTTCTTTGTTCACTATATCACAGCCTATTTTGGAGATGGTTGAGGTGACCGCAAAGGGTGCAGAGGGTGTGTAGTAGGAAAAGTGTGTCATGCTCTCAATCGTGGGTACTCCTCAATGCAATATGTATAAAACCTCACTCCAACATAATGGAAACACTATAAGCAATGGAGCAAGCAAACTCAGAAGACACACCAACAAACTCATAACTCAATGGAACTCGACTAACTCATGGAACCACTACAGACTCTGGCTAGCAGCACACTCAACTCCAAGCCCAGGACTCACACGTACAATGGGGGTGTCGAGGCTCCAACTGTACAAGGAGAGCATAAATGTGCAGTGCTATATTGAACACAAAACTCTAGACTCATAGAAAGTATGATCCATATGTCGACTAAAACCAATTAAGCATATGTACAACCACAAAGAACAGTCAATAGCCAACAATCTAGCTACGTTTATCTCCAAATTGTGGTGGTGGTGAACTAGCCACGGTGTCCTGTTGGGGTTAAGGCCTATGTGCCTTGACCGGTCGCCCAGGTCATGGGCGCCCGCCCACTGTTACCCTATACTTATAGTGAGTATACTGTATAGGGGGAGCTGCCACTTCACAGTCTTTTTTTTTATACTGTGAAGTGGCAGCTCCCCCTATACAGTATACTCACTATAAGTATAGGGTAACAGTGGGCGGGCGCCCATGACCTGGGTGACCGATCAAGGCACATAGGCCTTAACCCCAACATGTCCCACTAGACCACCGCTCGTGTATCTGCCACGTGTCACTGCCTATGCGAGAGTCCACCGAGTGTGAATCCAATATCAACTGTACTTGCTTGTCCAATGCAAGTGACACTGTAGCCCTGCTACAAGTTGCCTGCCACAAAACCACTCGCTATCCTAGAGAGTGGTAAGCTATGTACTAACTCTATAAGAACATCACTGACGTGTACATTGCGTACATTCTGTGCAACATGAAGTGGAAGAGAAAAGTAGATATCTTTGATAGGACATAGATTGTTGTGATGTTGGGTCTTAACAATATTACAGTGAAACTATCATAGCTTAATTAGAGAGAAACATGTTGTAGCACAAAGGCCATAGTAGTGTAGAGGCTATGGATGGGGAATGGGTCAAAACAAAGTTGGACCTTGAGCCTTAACAACAGCAAAGGTTGCAAGAGAAGAGGTAGACAAGCTTCAATCTATTTCAATTGCCCTGCAGAAGGAAGAGACAAGGCAGCCAAGCTTCTCCCATTTTTAGTTGTCCTGCAATTGGAGGCATTGCTAGGAGAGGTAGGGGACGAGGAGAGGTAGGGGGTGGGCAGGGGCGAGTAGGGGGTAAGGGTGGGTAGGGGCAAGGTAGGAGGGTAGGGGCGAGGTAGTAGGGTAGGTAGGGGTGGATAGGGGCGAGTATAGGAGAGTAGGGAGTGGGTTCTATAACTTGATGTTAGCCTAGGCATCTTGTAGCTCAAAAGCTACTTTAAACCCCTTTTAGTGTTCATTTAAAAATTCACAGATAACATCTGGTTGATGAAGCTTAAGCTCGCCTATTCCACAATTTGAAAGAGACATACTCTCTATGGCCCTATACAGAGTCGAGACAAGAAGATTTGCAAGTCTCCCAATCACGGGTCTTACTAGAAAATTTACAAGCCTATCTCTTTCAAAATCATCAAAACTTGACTCTTTTGTCAATTCGGAAGAGGTTAATCTTATCTTCTGGGGCACAGGCCACATCAAATATGATTGTCTGCTCAACATCCGCCAAGGTGCTATAAGAACCTAGTCTAGCAGCACTGGTTGATCCCGATC
Organism: Adiantum capillus-veneris; assembly: GCF_014529385.1. Taxonomy (NCBI): domain Eukaryota; kingdom Viridiplantae; phylum Streptophyta; class Polypodiopsida; order Polypodiales; family Pteridaceae; genus Adiantum; species Adiantum capillus-veneris. The sequence goes on from NC_140946.1 coordinate 108,212,055, forward strand.
CATGCAACCAAAAGAACGGGCTCAAGCTTGTCAAAGTCGCCCAAGTTGATTGCTTTGATTTGGTCTAGGGAGGGCATTGTTGAAGATTCCTCTCTAGGGGGAGAGGTTTCTGCTTCTTGGAGCATAGAGACATCATGAGTTGGTGTTTGATCAATCTTGAAATCTACTTATGCTTCTTGTAGCCATCCTTAAGGAAGCTCGTTGACATCAGACACAAAGGAGGATGAGGGCTTTCTAACTCTTGTAAGAAAATTTTTCTCCTCTTTTATGGTCCTTTATGGGCTCACCAAACCCAAAGGCTTACAACCCCAAAGGCTTCCAACCCCAACACTTTAATCTAGGCTAGGCAGCACGCTGGGGCAAGCTACTATTGTAAGGACATTGGAAGATGGGGTATCCTGAGGCAAAGATTGAATAGAGACCCCATAACAAGGCATAGATTTGGTAGCTTCCAACCACTCTAGCAAGTCCTCTAGCCTATCAAGTGGAGTAGGTTGTTCTGGGTTGGACTCCATTTCGGATAAAGAGCTATGATGCACCACCAGTTCCATTCCTCCTTCAAGGCAAATAGGTTTCATTGGGGAGCTAGGAGTATGTATCCACATGGCATCATTTCCCCAATCATGTAGTGCTTTAGTGTGCCATTGCCATGGTCTGTCGATGAGCAAAGCAAAGCCGCCATCAACATGGGGAAGACGAACCACAACACAATCCAAGCTAAAGGTGAAGTCTTGTACTTATAGAGGCACCTTTTTCACTATGCCCAATGGGTAGATTGTCCTCTGGTCGACCAATGAGGGAAGGTTAGGTAGGTTGCATACCTAATGCCAACATAGTGAACTTAGGCATCAGGTTGATGCCAAATCCACTATCCACTATCACCCCTAAGAATTGGCACCCCAAGATGGACACGGTGAGACAAGGGCTTCAATAATCACTAAGGGGAGCAGTGGGGTAGGATATCATATAGGACTCTCATGGCTACACTATGAGCGGCCCGCCACTAGGAACTGCTTTGGGATAAAGTGACTGAATAGCACCAAGGCGTCACTTCAAAAACCCACATCTAGCCAAAGCATGCTATAGAGCGTCACTTGTTGGAAGGTGTTCTTCAATATATTTTTTGATGTAGGCTTTTCTCTTTGTATTTGCTACAAACGGATGCATGGTTGCCCTGCAAAAATACGGAAAACAACATACTGCTAAGCATAAATGAATGAATCTGCATACTTGACGCCTCACATAGCACTTAATCAACAATGTACGCGAACAGAGAGAGACAGCGAGCGAGACAGAGGAAGAGAACATGCGCCGGCACACCTCCTAGAGCGGAGTGCTACACCGGCACGATAGAGAGAAGGGAGGAGAGGAGAGAAGAATCACACAAACACTGGGTGTAATCTCCCCCCGTGCAAGAGTGAGCATGTCCCTCTTGCACGTATTTTATTTATAGAAAATTTCATGCTCAAAAATTGAGTTACATCAGTTCACACTTGGGCATAAGATAGTCATGGCTCGTAAAGAGTTCAATGTAACATTTAATAGTTGTCTACATCTCAACTTATAATTGAACCATAAAATACTAAGGATTGCCACAAAGTCCAATGGTGGTAGTTTTATTCCGAATAATTGCTATCGCCTTATTGTCCAGCACGTGCCAATCATTGATCTGCTCACAAAATACCCAACAAGTGATCGTATTCCACAATTCATTTCAACATTGCAATGCTTCATCAAAATATAAAATATTTCACAAATAAATCATCAAAATATCAATTCCATTACATACCCCGGGGTTGAAAGACAGTTGTCCTCAATTGTTACCAAAACCAAACTAGCGACAGTGGTGGCCAGCCAACTGGTAGAGTGGTCTAGTAATTGGTGTTTCCTAAACCGACGGATCTACACCAATGGGCGTGCTGCCTATCTGCACTTTTAAAATTCGTGTTGCCTAAATCAACGAATCGACACGAGAAGAGAGGCACTACCTAAATCGGCGAATCTGTGTCTCTAGGTGTGTGGTATGCAAGTATCGAGTGATGGTAGTGCGGACGTAGAAATTGTTCAGAAATCCATTGACACTCTTCCAAAGAGTGGTTTTTGTATTTTACCAAATATCTTTTGTATTGGTTTCCTGTGTGGGTAGTGGTCATGTCATGATCTAAGATTATTTCGGGAGTCATAATTTCTTCATCGTCCTCAATTAAGGGGGGTCAGTTGTGGAAGGAGTATCGGGAGTAGGTCCCTTATGTGGTCTCAACAAACTAACATGGAAAGAGTTGTGTATTTTCCAATGTGAGGGGATGCCCAAGAGAAACGCATTGTCGTTTATCTTTTGAAGGATTTTGAATGGGCCATAAAATCTAGGGGCCAATTTTACTTTGGGATGTTTTTCTACGCTTTTTAAGCGTCGTTTTTCTATTCTAATCCAAACAAGGTCATTTTCTTTAAAAGGTGCATGTCTTTGTTTCTTGTTGGCTTGTGCAGTGTATCGTTGTTGTGCTCGTTTAATGCAAGCTGTGGCTTCTTTTAAAATGTGTGTGGTCTCTTGCTAAATTATCAGCTGCAGAGACATCACTGCTAATAGTGGAGACAGGGACAGGGAGTTTCTTCCCATAGACAATTTCAAAGGGTGGACGGTTTGTGGAGGAGTGAGGGGTGTTATTGTAAGCAAACCGAAGTGTTGGTCCCAGTTTGCAGTATTTTCAATGGTATAAGATGTAAGGAGGTCCATAATAGTGTTGTTCGTGGCTTCTGTTTGACCATTACTTTCAGGGTGAAAAGACAGACGTGCACTCCATTGTGGAGCCTAAGTTTTTGGCTAGGGTGACCCAAAAATGATTGAAAAAGCGACCATCTCGGTTGGAGAGAATGACCTTGGGAAGCCATGATAGGGAAAGATGGTCTTGAGGAAAAGGCTTGCAGCGTGTGGTGCAAACAATGTCTTTTTGCAAGGTACAAAGTATGCTTGTTTGCTAAAATGGTCAACTACGTTCCATATCATATCATTGTGTGAGGATGTGGTGGGGAGTCCCATGATCAAATCTATGGAGATTTGTTCCCAAGGGCCAGTAGGGATAGGGAGAGGCATTAAAAGACCATAAGACTTACCATGATGATGTTTAACTCATTGAAAAATCAAACATTTCGAAACAAATTTTGTGATATCGTGCTTCATTCCAGGCCAAAAAAAAAAAGACCTTGACATGGAGTGAGTGTGGATTGAATTCCTCGATGACCCATATATGGTGGTGCATGCATTTCAGTCATTGCTAGTTCCTTAAAGGGTGTTGTGATGCATAGCTTTTACTGAAAAGAAAGATAACCATTTGCCAAGGTGTAGTGTTCATAGGGAAGACCATTATTGTGAGTTATTTCAAACCAAGCACGTGAGAAATGTGGATCTTGAGCATAAGTGTTAGGCACAGAATGAAATGATTGCACATCACTCACAGAAATGTGATTCGAGTAAACATGCTTGATTTTATCGAAGACACATGAACGAGTAACAGAAAGAACATTCACTTCAGGCTTTCTACTTAATGCGTATGCTACTACATTCTCTTTATCTGGTTAGTATTGCATCAAGAGATGGAAATTTTGAATGAAGTTCGGCCCATTTGATATGACGATTAGAAATGGTGGATTGAGCAAGAAGATGTTTATTGGCCTGTTGGTCAGTCTTGATTAGAACTTCAGAGCCCATAAGATAGCGTTTCCAAATGTCTAGAGCGTGGACTATGGCTAGCAATTCTTTATCGTATGTGCTATATTTGGTTTTAGATGGTTTGAGTTTTCGACTTTCAAAGGCAAGTGGGTGATCATTTTGCATTAAGATTGCACCTATGCCTGAGCCACTCGCGTTTGTAGTAACAACTACAAAGAAGGGTTGTGTGAAGTTGGGCAATTCTAGGACGGGGGCATGTGTGAGGAGATATTTAAGAGTGTCAAATGATTTTTGTTGCGTGGGGCCCCAATTGAATGGTGCTTTTTGACGAAGTAAAGTGGTCATCGGTGATGCAATGTGTGAGAAGTTTTTGACAAATTTACGATAAAAACCTGCTAAACCTAGAAAGGATTTCATGTCATGCACGGATTTGGGGGTAGGCCATGTTTTAATAGTGTCAATCTTTTGAGGGTCAATGGATATGCCTGTTTATGAGACTATGTAGCCTAAATAATCACTGTGTGTTTGAAAAAATGTACTTTTGTCATGAGGTGCTCACGCAATGTTGTTCATCATCCTAGCAAATGTGGCAGGTGCATTTGTGAGACCAAACGGTAAAACAATAAACTCATAATGACCAGATTGGGTATGAAATGCAGTTTTAAAAATGTCATTGGGGTGCATACGGATTTGATGGCATCCTGATTTCAAGTCAATTTTTCTAAACAGTTTCGCTCCTCGTAAGCGATCTAGGAGGTCGTCTATACGTGGGATGGGATAGCCGTTTTTTACCGTGACCTTGTTTAATGCTCAGTAGTCTATACACATGCAAAAGTGTTGTTTTTCTTTTGGACTAGAAGAACTGGGGCACCAAAAGGAGATGCACTAGGACCGATAAGGCCCTTGTCTAGGAGTTTGGTGATTTGTTTTTAAATTTCTTACTGGTGCAAGGGACTATGTCTATATGGTGCGCTGTGTGGAGGTTGTGAGCCTGGAAAAATTTCAATTCACCTGGTGAGGGTGGGAGGGAAGGGGGATAATCATCGACAAAGCAATCATTATATTGTGAGAGGAAATCATTATGTGTGTGAGAGATAGATAGTTGTGTGTGTTCCACTTCAGTAACAAATATCATGTATGCTTTGTCATCCTTTCTTAGTGCACGTTTTGCTTGTGTGTGTGATATCAAGGGGAACATAGCAAGTGATGCATCAGCAGAAAGGGAAACAAACTTTCCATTGAAAGTGAAATTCATTGTGTGTGTGTGCGATGGATTATGTTGGTGACGGAAAGGCATGCCCAAAATGATATCGGTGGATTGCAATAATGCAATTAAAAAATCACGTTGTTTAGTCTAATCACCTATAGTAAATTGTGAGAGATTTAATTTCACATGTGCCATTGTACCTAGTTCCTTGAAAAGCACATTTGACTTTGTATGCAGATGGTGTGGTGGTTAAATTCAAATTTTTGACCAAATTTTCAAAAATGAACTACCATCATCGTGTAAAATAGACACACTTGAATCTTGAATTTTGCCTGGCTAACGGAGCAAGGCATGAATTGGAATTGGCTTACTTGGTACGTGAGGTGGTGTTGCAGCTGTCTAATCAGCCATTGCATCGTCTAGGGGTTCTGATTCATCTTCAATGTTGTGTATGCGAGCTGTGGGTGGGCGAGGTCCGGGTGGATGATTGTTGGTGCAGTTGGCTTCAACGTGGCTGTATTGGCGGCAATTGAAGCACCAAACACCATTACGACGTGCAGGGGGGTGGGGGTGATAATGTGTGTTTGAATTTTGAGGTACAGTGTGTGTGGGTGGAATTGGCGGATTGTGTTGTGGGCAATGATTATTTTGGTGACGACGAGGAAAAGGGGGTGGACGGTTTTGTGTTTAATTATTTGTGTGAGGGTTTGAAGTATTCCTATTAAAACTATTACCGTTGCGATTTCTGTTTCGATCTGTTACCCCATTGATTGCGAGGTGGAAAATTGAGACGGTTTGGGTTGCGCATGTTCTTCATGGACAATAGAGTTGATTTCTTTCTCCGCATCGTAGGCCAAGGATATAGCTTCATAAAGAGACATCGGCTTGAGAGAATTGAGTTTTTACTGTATACCATTAGGAAGGTCATCTTCATATTTGCATTGGAGAGAGTCTGGAGGGACTTCTTCTACCTTATGGAGGAGTAGAAGACGCTCCCAGAAGCGGTCGGTGTAACGGGAGATAGTGTCTTCTTGCATCCAAGAGAATTTGTCCCAAGCACGACGAGCGTCAAGGCCAAACTGAGGGGGTAGGAAGGAATCTTTGACCCGCTATTGAAAGCTGTCCCAAGTTGATGGTCGTTCTGCCATTTTGCGTAGCACGCTCCACCAGAGTGAAGCTTGACCAGAAAGGTGATTAGTAGCACATTTGATTTTATCTTTTTCATGGAAAGATTCACCATCAAAATAATCATCGAATTGAGTTAACCATTTTAGCACTATTTTACCAATTTTGTGACCATTGAACTTAAAAAACATGAAAGATTTTTTACTTATCTTTGCCTCTTTGCTGGATTGTTGAGCTTTGAACGCGGGCTTCAAAATTTTGATCATACGTTCATCTTCTTTGTCATCATCACGTGCTCGTTTCTAATAATTTGCTGCAAGGCATTGATTTGCAACATCTAATTCCTGTTGTAGCAAGAAGACTTGTTGCTCCAAGGTCGGTGCCGGGAGAGGTGAATCAGTGGTCCAATCGGAGGGGTTACTGGTGCCGTTTGTCTCCATGACGAGGTTAATAATCACAATGGTTTGCTGCAAATCGCTATTTGGAGTTGAAAATTTGCGTCGAATAAATTTGACGATGCGGATGACGCGTTGTCTGATGGAATAAAAAAGCTTGTAAGCCCAACGCCAAGTGCCATGAAGCTCCCTGTATTGAATTGTAGTCATGACGTTGTTGATGTAAAATTGTTGCAGTTGCGTGGGACGTTGTTGGTGCAGGGGTTGGCAGTCGATGATTGGTTTCCTGTGAACATGACAGATTGGGGCGCTCATGTATAGGCAATAAGCAAGATGAGGACGTATCTATTTCTGATGGCAATCGAGAGAGGTGGAGTCTTTGAAAATTGAAAGCTAATGTTTTGCCACCGATTCGAAGTTGTGTGTGTAAAAATACTTGAATCGTCATCATAATAGGTGTGTGTATGTGTACAATGGTTTTCAGCATGATAGGGTGTGCAGCTTCGTTAGTTCCCCATGACTGTAGAGAGTTGTGTAAGTCCCAAAAATAAATAAAATGAGATTCTCCAAGTAATGTTGAAGGGGAAAATTTGAAAGCCGTCTAGCCAGCCAGTAATCATGGGAATCAGTGGCCGAGAAGGAGAGAGAGAGAGAGAGAGAGAGAGAGAGAGAGAGAGAGAGAGAGAGAGAGAGAGAGAGAGAGAGAGAGAGAGAGAGAGAGAGAGAGAGAGAGAGAGAGAGAGAGAGTTTTGTGGCCACAAGGCAAGGAGGTGCTGACCGACGACAACTTGTGCGTGTGTGTGTGTAGGGTTTGGCAGTGGGTAGGTGTAGAGAGAAAGATGATGATCAAAAGCCACTGAGAGACCACTGAGAGAGAGAGAGAGAAAACAAAATATGGTGGGTACAAAGCTGGCATTGCAAGGTATTTTCATGGGTAGGGGCCGTTTGGTGGTAGCTGGGAGGAGTGGTAGAGAGAGGAGGAGATTGGGCGGTAGGTTGGTGATTATCAGAAGGAGAAGAGAGAGATCACTAGAGGAGAGAGGAAGGGTGTGGGCAACAGACAAGAAAGGGAGAGAGATAGAGATAGTGGGCTGCATGCCTGCGGCGGGTGGACGTCGTTGCTGTGTTCGGCATGCACGCACACACACACACACACACACACACACACACACACGAGAGAGAGAGAGAGAGAGAGAGAGAGAGAGAGAGAGAGAGAGAGAGAGAGAGAGAGAGAGAGAGAGAGAGAGAGAGAGAGAGAGAGAGAGAGAGAGAGAGAGAGAGAGAGAGAGAGAGAGAACGAGCAAAAATCTGGCAGCTACAAATAGACGGAGTTGTGCTCCTTTGAGTCTGCATGGACATTATGGGCCACTCAAATGAAAGGTGGTGGGTGCATGAGGCTAACAGATGCGCGTAAAGCAGGAGCCCACAAGAGGAAGAGAAAGATGTTAGTTGTGTGCGAGTGGCTAAGAGGGAGATATTGTTGATGTAGTGAGGAGACAACTGGTTGACCTACAGCCATTATGAGCACGAGCGGCACAAGGGAGGATACGTGGAGGGCAGGTAGTTGAGAGCAATTGGTTGCAAGCCTGGCTGCATGTCGAGTGAGTGCGCTCCACTAGTTGTTGGGTGGGTGACGCCATGCAGGCAACTGTGAGAGATAGAGAGAGTGCGAGGGCCACCAGCCGTTGCATAGCCACTTTGATTTGACAAGCGGTGGTGGTAATCCAGCATGTCCATGGGTGTAGTGGGATTGCAGAGGTGGCGCTGGTTCTAGTTGAGAGGCAAGTTGGTGGCGATCCATCGCAATGCAAGCTTACGATTTTCCTGAGTGTCCTTTAGTTACAATAAGTAATACTATGGCGTATTAGTGATGTCATGCCAAGGGTAGGACTAGACGGGCACGGCCCGGGCAATGTGCCGAACACACATGCAGTAAAGGGGTCTATATATGGAAGAGGGCCAGGGGCCTATATATAGGATGGTTGGGAGGTTATTCACATGTCTGTCTACCCGCTGGTCTAACATTGGTATCAGAGCAAGGTGGAGAGGAGGGGGCAGCAGGGAGCTATGAAGGAGGAAAGCATGGCGTTCTCTCTGGAAGAATGACAACCTCTAGGCAGCAGGGAGCTATGGAGGAGGGAAGCATGGCGTTCTCTCTGGAAGCATGACAACCTCTCTCTCTCTCTCTCTCTCTCTCTCTCTCTCTCTCTCTCTCTCTCTCTCTCTCTCTCTCTCTCTCTCTCTCTCTCTCTCTCTCTCTCTCTCTCTCTCTCTCTCTCTCTTCATGGAGGAGACGAATTCGGTGAAGGAATCATGGAGAAAGGTCGTGGCCCTCATGCTTCTTTGCATGGATTTTCATGAGTTTGCATGCGGTGCCATGGAGAAGAGGAGGATGAAGTCGAAGCATGGGAGTCGGCTTCAAGCAAGTGGGGTTTTTTACTCAGGAGGGACCCACGGGAAGCGACCCCTGTGTCGGGAAGGGGAGACGGGTCGAGGTCGACCATAGCATGTTTTTTTCGCCTCGTTGGGCTCGCGCTGGGCTGACATGGTGAAGTCGACACTGCGCCAAGCTGCTTGGAACCCTTCGGCGACCTGCAAGACAGATTCTTCACTCTCCCTCGTCGCCTGTGTCTGCCGCCATCGCTAAGGAATTTCTTTTTCAATTTTTTTTTAAACTTTATGCCCGGCCGCCCACGGGCGCCCAAGGGCAACCCTAGGATCAGGCCAAGGGCCAAGCCCCACGAGATGCATGGGAGCCATGGCTCCGGACGGCAATGAGATTCAAGTACAATCTCAGCAACAGGGGAAGATCGACCGGAATTTGCTGCACAAGAACTATGTAGAAAATCTGAAATACTGCAGATCTTGAATTTCAAGGCTACAGTCGCTTTGCACGGCAATCGGCAAGAACTCGGCCATCACGATCACGGCCTCCAGTTTTTCTTCTGAAGCCCCCAAGAACATGGAACTCAGAAATTCTGATGCAAATGCAACAAATCGGTACGGCTACGACATGTTTGGCCTGCATGGTCATGCACCATGCAAGATATCGACACCATGGGATGTCGATTCGGGTGATCACTGAGGTATGCAATCGATTTTGCTTTCGTTTGACAAATTTTTCACACATGCTATATAACTCTTGCATGCAGGCACAAGCACGGCTTGTGAGAATTCCGTAAGCATTCACTTTTTTTTAACTGCTTTGTTTGCAAAGAACCATTGTTTGGTTGAGGGATCAACATCAAGCACGGCTTGAGTATACAATCCCTCGACACCACACGCGAGTCGGCGGGTAATTTTTGATACAAAGGTAACTCAGGCAGGGCCTATGACATATTCGATTATAATATTCAGCAAGGCCGACCAGTCAGTTTAATTTCAAGTAACTGTTTACCATCAGATACTTTCCAAGGGCAAGGCTCCCTAGAGCGACACTCCAATAAACCGGTTTGTGTCTTACGTCAGTTGTTCAATTTTGATCTCTCCTCGTTGTGCTATCTCGAGGCGGAGGAAAGCAAGATTTCTGGGAGCACGGCTCCATGAATTGGATGCATACTCATTTCGAAACCATTACAGCTTTCTAAGAAGCAGGCAATATAGAAACATTGACATCCACAGCTAGGAGCTAAATGCAATGTTGACCACCATATGCAATTTCGTCAAGCAAAGGTTGCTTTGAACAAGCAGTATTGGACAATCGCTGACATGTGATAGCTCAGCTGTAGATGCTATCTTTCTCACTATTGGGAAATGTTATGATTCTCAATCAGTAGCAAAATTTGGCAAGGCCATTTCCCTATGAAATTTTGACAAGGTCAATTTTTTGTACATGATCGACAAGGTTGATTCTCTTTGCTGTGGCATCTGCCGTCCATCGCATTTGTAGGCAATGAGGCCAGATGTAGTTCTATGAAGCAAGGCTTCAATTTATGCATCTTGCATTGAGACTCCCCACATTTGGCATATGCTATGAGCATACAAACTTGGGACGGATTTGGCAAAATGTTTGCAGATTCTTTCATTTCGTATGCGGCGGATGTATATGATACAAGAGGGAGAATATACATATGCAACAACTCTCTCTCGCACGGCAGATTTGGCTATGAGCCACCTTTACGCGAGCTTTTCCTTTGGAATTTCATGACAACTGGTTGCAGCAACAACTACTAGGTTAGCCAAGTTTAAGTTTTTCTTGTTTTTTTTTTCAATGTTTACACTTTACTGGCAATTACTGTCATTGTGCAAAGTAAAGTGCTTTGGCAATTTTACATGAAGCACGACTTCTCCCTTGTGCCGAGATACTGCCATTGATTTGGGATCAAGGGCTTTGGCTCACAAGTTTAGGAAACTGGCAAAATAGGGAATGTTAGCTCACAGAATCCCTACCAGTTTATTCTGTGCAAGGCATTTTGGTTTTGGTTCTCACGCTTGAGACTGTTATAGTAGCCAAGGGCTTACGTTTTTGCATGCAAGGCATGCGAAGCAGGTGGCATGGATTCCACCACTTTATGCATTATGCTTCCGCTATCACACTCGCAACTCTGTCAAGGACAGACTAAGTGATGGATTGTTGATCCTGATGGTTGGTTGTTATCAACACCCAACAGCACTAAAAGGAACCTTAATCTAGGACTTATTTCACAGGCAAAGTGCCAATGCTAAGTCATTTTCATACAATCATGACCCTGCAAGGCAGGTTAATCAAGATGTGGTTGTGTTTTTCTATTACCTCTCTCAATGAGAGAGTCATAGCAGAAACTTGTTGCATGCTACGCTGCATGTTAGGCATAAGATGCACACGAGCATGGCAATCAACTATACATGTCATAGTCGTTCAAGGAAAGTTCCGCAGCCCAGCATGCTCTTCTTCTCTCTCGTTCTCTCTCTTTAAGGGAATAATGAAAATCTTCTAAGAAGCTTTTGATACGTGTTTTGCTCGTGAGTCAGCCTGAGCCAAGGTGCTCTAACTCTCAGCTAGCACATGGCTAAGATGCTACTCAAATTAGTCTTCATCGGTTCGTCCATTGAACACTAATTTGCACAAGGGCTATGAGCCACACAGGCTAAGAACCATTGTCAGGCCAAGGGTAAGACCCAACTATTTGCATTCTTTGGGTGATTGTTTTCAAGAGTGAACATATCTACCCAGGGAAGTATACATCGACGTTAATGGACAAGCAAGGGTCTTGTCATTTAGGATGTTTACAGTGTCATTGTTGCACTACATGTTTTCAGTGCGACACTCAAGTTGAGTTTTTTATAAATCTTCAACTCACAGCAGTTGATCTTTACAAGGAAGTATAGATGCAGCAATCAGTTGAGACAGCATGGCTGTCCACAAGAGCTAGGCAGTTCACTTGTGTGGATTTCTTGCTCTCTCTATAGCACTACGGAGTGTCTATGGACATATTGTTCTACGGCCCGGAGGGTGACTGCTAAATCACCCCATAGGCATTGAGGACCACAGTTTGATCTCTCCCAGTTAAACTTTCAAGGAAAGAATTCCGCAATCTACCACACGGTAGCAGACGAATTCAACTTCTCGAGTTGATTCCAATCATTATGTACACGGTTAACTATGTTGGTTATCGTTGCCTGCTAGTTGAGCAGTTTCTACAGAGGGTCTTACCAAGGGGTTTGACTACATAGATGTTAACCAAAGGGGTTGGATTGCGCAGGCAACACCCACGATTTCTAGTGCAAGTCGTATACATACGCTTGAATGTTTCAAAGCCATGCCAAGGGCATGTTGGAACAGAGTATTTTGGACTGTAGCGTCCACTACACCTTATGCTGTTACGAACCTAGTTGTAGGGTTCGATTTGGCACATGTTGTCACATGGGATACAACATGGTCTAGGAACTCAAGGAGTCCAGTTTAGCCAGTGTGGAGCATGATAATGAGGGTCCCTCTCACTCTTGTCGCGGAGTGTTTGCAGTTACCTCCACACGCAAGTACCAGCTCGTACTTGATGGATGTCGCTTTTCTTGATATCCTTGTATGAGACATATTCCACATGTGGAGAATATGAGTCTCTTGGATTGACACTGGCGCCAACTTTTTACCAATGTGTCGCGACGAAGTCCCTAGGTGCTGGTCGCATCCATTGGTTCGACCATTTTAAGCACACAGTATCAGGAGCAATTTCAGTGGCAAGAAATTGTCGGGTACTAAGTACAAACTTGTGACGATTACAAGTGCTGTGAAACCACCTTAACGGAGGGTCGTTTCTACATATAGCTAAATATGATATGTACATGAGAATGTCTCATGGTTGGTACCTAGGTGTGATTGGGTTGTCACATTCTGTTATGGTCCAACTTTTGTTCCAAAATATGCTATCTTCATGAGAATGTCTCATGGTTGGTACCTAGGTGTGATCGGGTTATCACATTCTATTATGGTCCAAATTTGTTGCAAGACTTTCACGTACGTACCGTGGAAAGTCTCGTCATGGAATTGCGGTTCGGATATGTTTGTGTTAAATGCATGCACACTAGGTGTTATGGGCCCTAGTGTTTAACACAAATTTATTCGGCGCGGCATGCAAATTCATGGACATTATTGTTTCTGCAATTTTTTGCACTGCCAGTGCAATCTCTCTTGCAGATTTAGTATGAGTTTACACCCTGCCATACAAGGTGATGACTGCGTATGGGTGTTTGTGATTGGCTGCTTGAAACTCCAATCTACTTTCAACCTAGTTGGTTGTCTCCATTCCATATCGAGTATACGACTGGATCCTCGATGATTGAGTCATAGTTTGTCGTTAGTTGTGGGCGACTGACTGTAAGTGGTTGGGGGAAAGCAACTCACTCTTACAGTTGCTATTCATCCCGCGTAGGATGGGCAGCTTACAAGCATTCTATTTAGTACTAAAGGATATGCAAAGTGCATACGTTAGTAAAGCACGCTAAAGGATATTCTAAGTGCATACGTTAGCAAGAAGTGAAACAACTAGATCGGTTACCTTTCTGGTTTGGAGTTTGCTTCATATGATGAAAGGCATGTTACGGCTAGTTCTAGTCTCTGCCTGTTATTCTCAAGTTATCAACCTTAATCATCAGTTTGGATGAGGTTGACTATTGGCAAGAAACCACCGCAAGTCAAGGACTTGGTTGCTGCTGATGAGTATGTCAGCATAGTACTTTCATGGAAAGAGGAGCCGAGGTTATATTGCACATTCCAGTACCTTCAAAAAGTCTGAAACCTAGGTATGCATTTAAACACCTCTTAGTTGTGATAACTCTTTTAGCATTCTCAAGTGAGTTCTAAATGGAGCCTTCACGCTCTTTTGATTATGAGTCGGTTAACCAAGACGGTTGCACAGGGACAACAATGTAGAAAATCAAGATGTTACTCTTGATTTCATTGAGCCTCCCAATGAACCGGGTTCCGATTCAACGAACCATTGGATCCATGAGGGATGCCACGGTGGAAAACATTAGTGTTCTTATGAAGATACCACCACTTGTGTTTTCGAGGACGAAAACGCTTCTCCAAGGGGGGAGTAATGTCATGCCAAGGGTAGGACTAGACGGGCACGGCCCGGGCAATGTGCCGGACACACATGCAGTAAAGAAGTCTATATATGGAAGAGGGCCAGGGGCCTATATATAGGATGGTTGGGAGGTTATTCGCATGTGACTTGATTTTTTTTTCTGAGGGTTGTTCTCACCAGTAGAGATCTCAGTGCTCGCATTTCTTACTTTTCTTTTGCAACCAAGTGCAAATTAGAGGTCTAAGTTCCCACTCAAGGGCTATCTCGACAATCCTAGTCTCGTCAATTAGATCTTTGAGGTCTCTCGAGATTGTGTCTACGACAGACCACCTCAAATTCTCCTTCTATTTCGTGGCTATATGCATATAAAAAATCTATCACCTACCATGTCATCATCATCTCAAGCTCGCTACTCATCATCTCTTTACATCCCTAAAGAATTCATCTCGGTTTTACTATAAACTAAAGTATTTTTGCTCATGTCACAATTAAAAAATTGCAAATCAAGGAGGAACAAAACAATAAAATTAAATAAAACTAATTGGAGTTGTATAATTATACTTATATTTGGTGCTTGATTGCAAAGATCCACGTTTTTAAAAAGCAAATCCTATACCTGATTGGGACCAATTTAGGATTTCTATGATTGCCTGCTACCAAGAGCGTAACCCAAGGCTCTAATACCACTGCTACAAATGGATGTGTGGCTGCCCTGCAAAAATACTGGAAACAACATACTGCTAAGCATAAATGAACAAATCTGCATACCTGACGCCTCACATAGCACATAAGCAACGAGGTACACGAACAGAGAGAGACAGTGAGTGAGAGAGAGAGGAAGAGAACATGCGTCGGTGCACCTCCTAGAGCACAATGCTACACCGACACGACGAGAGAGAAGGGAGGAGAGGAGAGAAGAATCACACAAACACTGGGTGCAATCTCCCCCCGTACAAGAGTGAGCACGTCCCTCTTGCACGTATTTTATTTATAGAACAAAGTTCATGCTAAAAAATTGAGTTACATCAGTTCACACTTGGGCATAAGATAGTCATGGCTCGTAAAGAGTTCAATGTAACAATTAATAGATGTCTACATAACTTGTAACTGAACCATAAAATACTAAGGATTGCCACAAAGTCCAATGGTGGCAGTTTTATTTTGAATAACTGCTATCACCTTATTGTCTAGCATGTACCAATCACTGATCTGCTCACACAACACCCGACAAGTGATCATATTCCACAATTCATATCAACATTGCAATGCTTCATCAAAAAATCAAATATTTCACAAATAAATCATCAAAATATCAATTCCATTATAGTATTAGTGCCTTCTTTGGTACCTTGATCTTGTTGTAGGTCAGCTACTGCCTCCAAGAAAGCCCCATTGACATCAGAGAGCAGAGAAGTTGATCCTCCCTTGGCACTAGTGGATGGCTTGTCAGCCGTTGGAGGAGGTGTATTTACTGGTGAGATAGTGGGTGGAAGAGTTGAACTTGCTGGAAGGTTGAGACTGAGGGATACCCTTTGTGCCCAAGTGAGGACACTGGGGGGTATCCTTCACCTGCTGCAACTTGTCTTGATGAGGGGAAACCACATGAGTTGTAGGTGGCGATTGAGGGATGGTGCTAACTGCTATCATAGCGATTTTGGGCAATGTGAATTCAGGTTGGCTCTTACTTGGGCTCAAAGACGAGGATATGTCTTGTTTGGGACAATCCTTTTTGTATTGATCCTTAGCCTCATGGAAATGTTTAGGTTGGCTCTGCCTTGGGCTCCAAGACGTGGATGCGTGTTGTTTTGGGACAGCCCTTATTGTAGTGATCCTTAGACTCACGAAAATGATAGTAAGGAGGAGACCCTTCTAGTAGAGGACATTTGATTTGGTAATGCCCATATTCTCCACATCTATAGCAAGGTGGTCTCTACTCCTGCTGCATGGAGTTGGATTGTGAGGTGTATAGGCTCTGAGGGGGCTGAGGAAGCATTAGCATGATAAAAGCTCTGAGATGGGAAAGTGCCTTGCATAGGAGGTGTAGTCATCAAAGGTGGCATGTAGTTTGAATTGTGTGTGTTTTCTTGCAACCTATCAGAGTAGGTTGCATCCTTCTGGGCTTAGTCGCCAATAGCTCCAACACACGCATGCTCATTTTCTCCGATTTCTATGAGCTTTGGTGAGCGTCAGCAAATCGACAAATACTTCAGGAGAACGCATAGAGCTCACTCTGTTTAGATTTCTAATTCAAGCTCATTTTGGCATGCATTTCCACTACATGCAGTATTGCGCATTCTATTTTGTCATTTTGTGAAATTTTTTAATCAGTGCCGCTTACAATCTTCTACGGTTTGTGTTATATAGCAAGTGTTGTTCTCGCTTCATTTCTCCTCTTTTTGGGCATTTTTCACATCAAGTGCAACATTTCCCATGGTTGAAAACAACACAAATGTGTTCAAGATGTTTGTTTTTGAGGATAGATTGGATGGGGACAACTATGATGCAACATGTCCTTGTGTCAAAGGGTGTCTGGAATATTGTGCAGGACATTGATGTATGTCCTGGTTCTGAGGATGTGGACGATGTTGAGAATGTTGCAGGTTTTGGTGGTAGGATTGCTGATGCCAGAGTTGTTTTGCCTGCGACTAAGCAAGCTCGTTGGGATGTAAAAGATGCTTAGGCTCATGCATTGATTGCATTGTAGGTGAAGCACATTATTACTCCTCACATTTATTCAACGAAATCTTCAAAACAGGCTTGGGATATTCTGGCTGGTCTTTATGCAAGTCGCAATGAGTGTTAACTCTTACAGACACCCTATCACCTTCGACGGACGCCTTATTACTTATTTGAGTCATGAACCGGGCTTGTCGGTCCAATAGGTGTGTAGGTGATCACCGATGAGAGGCGCACCACTTATCTTATTTTTACAGTATTTTTGCAACATGCGGCCACTGTGGGTGTCCATAAGTGATGGGTCAGACTCTTATAAAAGGTCTATTTTGACCTAAAATCCTCATTCTTGGAGGTGCAAGCTAAGAAGTGCTCTTGCTCTACCTCTGTATTCTCCTCCTTCGTGTGCTCACGTGTGTGTGTGTGTGTGTGTGTGTGTGTATGCTAGAGAGAGAGAGAGAGAGAGAGAGAGAGAGAGAGAGAGAGAGAGAGAGAGAGAGAGAGAGTGATCGAGGATTGCAGCGACGAGGCGACGATGAGGCGGTTGAGCGCGGCGGCTCCTTCTTCTTCGCGGCACATGGTCCTTCATGACGGAAGCATTGAGAGATGAGTGACACACCATTGTCCCTTTGAGCTTGCTAGAACAGTATAGTTGTGTGGTTACAACCAGTCGTGGCTCGCGCACAATGTTTTGACAAGTTCTGAGTCTTCGACATGTGCAACAAAGCACACATTTTTGGCGCCGTTGTCGGGGATTGCCTTGCACTCAGTGCTACCTCTGGAAGCCTTTCTTTCATCTATTTTGAGCTTTTGTTTGAGTTTGTGTAGATCTATTAGTGAATGTAGTGTGCAGGTTTTGCGAAATGTGCAGGTTTTTGTTAGATCTGCTAAGTTCTTTAATGTCCAATAGACAATGTGAAGGTTGGCTGTTTTGTCAGTGTGTAGTTTACTGTGTTAGACAGTGTGTGAGTAGAGATAAGTAGTGTTAATTAGCTCTGTTAACTATAGGCACGTTAGACAGGGCTGCCAGGGGTAGCTATGTGCGCGTGTGAGCTCGACGCCCATGTGCAGCATTATCCACAGAAAAGTTTTTCCGTTTTAAAAAAAATAATTTAAAAAAACGCTCGGAAATTTGAGGACCAAAAAGAAATTTAAAAAAATATTATTTTAGAAGGAAGGATCAGGATCGGGATCATTCGTCGAGCCCGAGTCCGGACCCAGGCCTCAGTCCTCAGGCTTATGATATAGTATATACACTACTATATATATAAAGACTAGAACCTCAAGAGAGGGGAGGGCATGTGGGACAAGTCCTTCAAGTCCTCCACCATTCCCTTCACACTTACCCCTTGAACTTACTAGTTTTAGCCTTCTTCCAGAATATGAAAAGACTAATTTTAGAATTTTGAGGGCTTTAAGTAACCAAATCGAAGGCTATAAAGCATGGCACGTCCCTCTAACCAAAACGCTCATTTTGAGCTATTAGACGTCATATTTCGTGGCTTGGTTAGAAAAAAGAACGAAAAATAACAAAAAAATTGGGTTGAAACACCCAAAAAAAAGTGAACGGCCTTCGCGGGCACTCAACAACACTTCTAGAGTGCTGAGGTTACATGCACCTACGCTCTGGTTGTGTGCTAGAGGACGATCACATAGAGAGTGTCTCCGTTTACGTGGGCACTCATTATTCCTCCACATTAGGCTCTAGGCCCTCAACGGGAACCCAAGGCAGTACCACTCATGACCCACATATTGCATCTAGTGACTTTTCCTTTGACTACAATAGTTCAAGCCAATACATGCATGACATGGGCACATGGTCTGGGCCGAGCATGCTTAGCCGCTTGAAGGAGACTTTTAGTAGAGCCACTTGCTCTGAACATGGAGCTAGCAATGTAAATGAAGGGGGTGGGGAAGTAAATTCACCATTCATGACCAACGTAGACCCCATACTCTTGGAGAGTGTACCTGTGAATACTCCATTCATTGCACCCCCTGACTCTTTAGAGCTATTCCCCTTCGAGATTATATTACTTGATGATAGAAGCCTTGCCGACGTGCAAGAGGTTGAGCGATATATCCTTGCACAAGGAGGGAAAAGGAAATTGAAATTTTTCGCAAGGCAGAGCAACGGAGAGAGCTAAAGACGAAGGCCCCTATGTCAACATCCATGCTAGTGGAGCAATCAAGTGCTCCTGAATTAGCAACCACTAAGGGTCAACCCATAGAGAGCCACATTGCGTCTAGTTCAAAGGACACCCCTAGCACCTCAATCCTAGATGGAGCATTTCTAAATGAGAACTAGGAGTATGAACTATAAACGGACACTTTAACCGACCTATACACAGGTCACACCTATCACGTGGGTTGGTTAGATGTCCTACAATCCACATCGGGTGCTACTAGCATAGAGGATCAACAACAAAGAGTTTGTGATGTCATCCATAGGGTTATTGAGCTCGATAGGCATAACAAAGGGATCCACATGCCTTCAATGGGTCTCATGAGATTCCTGGATACAGGGAAGTCTAAGTAACCAACTTTATCATAAATGGAGACTCCCTTGGTAAGCCCGATGGATCCTCCATATGTTGTTTCGCCAGGGGTCTCAGTACAATATGAGCCCACAAGTGATAACTTTACTTTTCCAAGTTTAGCTGATCTTTCTCTTTATGACACCACGGCTACCATGCCTACCCTAGCGATGGGCACGACAAAACACACACCATGGAACTCATTTATTAAGGCACCGCTACATGGTGGCCCAATGCCTACCACAATACCTACAAGTGTGTATCAATTATATGCACCTATAGGTCCTCATACTCATACAGCTCCTACCCCTCCTATTGTTTCAACAACTTATGCTCCACAACCACAACATCCAAGCTCTTATTTCAATGGGACCATACCAGCTAGCATTAGTTTGTCGCATCCCACATATGCTATGCCCAGGGCCACACATATGAACTTTGGGCCACCACATGGCACAACATTGTACCCAACTTGTAACCTAAGGGATGCATATACGCCAAACCCAATGCCAACCCCGATTCCACATGCCTTCTCACTTAGGTGACTTGGCAACATTTGCTCAAGCTATTGATCGATCCATTGCTGAAAATATGCATAACACGCCTGATAGAGAGCCTAGAAGTAAGGTAGTACAAATAGCCAAGCTCACACAAAAAATTAGTGGAGACGGGGATGTGAGAAAGCATATCGAAGTATTTGAACAAATATGCAATTCCTTGGGAGAACATAATGACCTGCATAAGAGTAATGCTTTAAGCCCGACCTTGAGTGGGAAGGCTAGGGATTGGTATAGAACCTAAGGGTGGAAGAAAAAACAATTTACCCTACTCTTAGGAGACTATTCTTGAAAGAGTACATACGAGAGGGAGTGCTTTGGGGTGTAGCATCTCATCTTCTTAAAGCCCAACGAGAGGAAGGGGAAGCTCATCATGAGCCACAATGGCCAGGACCCAAGGAACCCAAGAAGAAGATAAGAACTTACCCAAACCCTACAGAGGAGATCGAGTGAGTCAAGCAATTAATGGGTTTGGTAGAAGAGAACCAAAGGGATCTAGAGCTAGCACCTAGGCAGATCCAGATTATAGACACGTTGTTCCCTATGCAAAAGCAACCTCACAAAGACCATAGACCACTAGCCACACCAAGTGTCATCCAAGAAGAAAGCGACTTTAAGTCATCGGGTAGTGGGCATACTCCCTTTTTGTTGGAGAGAATGTTTACAGAAGGATTACCTGACCCTATTGAAGAAATGGAGATCCCATCTTCCCCACGTCAAGGGATTGAAGCCCAAAAAGTGCCGTTAAATATTGCCAAATTGATGGATTTCATGGCTTCTGAAGTTAGAACCACCATCGTGTCCAAAATATATGGAGACTGCGAGCTATTCTTAGCTCTTCGAGCTTTCCTCAATGGAGAATTGAAAGTTGGGCTACCACAATTTGCACATATGGATGGAGCTAGGGAGGTGCCAACAGAGGAGGAACATTCAAATCCACAACCCAACCTATACGAGAACTCTGTTGTTGAAATACATGTTAACAAGTTGGGACAATACTTTGAAGGCGATGAATCCAATGCGACCATACCAATCACTACCAAGGGATTAATTGTGAAGGGCATCCTTGATGGTGGCGGTGGGGTTAGCATTGTAACTAAGAGTTGCTGGGAATCTATGGGAAGACCTCACCTTGGGACTACAAACATAGTGGTAAAGATGGCCAATGGGACTATTGTTAAGCCTATTGGGATGCTAGAAGATCTCAAGATCAAGGTCTTTGGACACAAAATAAGGCATACCTTCATTATCATGGATTTTCCCAAGCACACTATGTCATCTGAGATGAGCTTAGAACGTCCTTTCATGAGGGAAGCAAAAATGGTGCATGACTGGTCTAAAAACCATCTCTACTTGCAGTTCCAATACTTTGACATTAGAGTTGACCTTGTAGCTAGTCGAGCACATTTCTAGGAAACAGATTTATAATTGATCATAGATCTGACACCACAATTCACTCGGCCCCATTGCAATATTGTTACACGTGTAAAGTGGACACTAATGTTGGGGAAGATTCTCCTTATATGGATGTTCTACCTAGGATGATTGAGTTTGACAATGTGGATTGGGTCCACCTATAGCAACAACCATAGACACTTGGGGAAATGGGGGACAACCTGGGTAACACCCGAGGGGGATGAAATGCCATAACTCGTACCTTTAAATATGATAGGAGCAATGCACATAGCTTCTGATGACCTACCAGATGAAGGCTTGACTGACATTGGAACCAATAGCGTCTCAAAAGACTATAACCCACACGATTCGGAGTCAGAATCATCAATTGAAATTGACTTTGAGGATGAAGAATCTGAGTTAAATCTTGGTGCAGATGTGGGGACAGACCATTCAGGTGTCAAGTTAACTAATTGCTATGATTGTGTTGCTATCTTCAACTATGTTCACCGGCTATGCTCACAAAGTCATTTCTCAAAAGTACTATCATTAATTTCCGCTACTCTCAAGTTAAATAGGCCAATTCCATTACAAATCATAATCCTGCCATCCTCCAATCCTACCCCAAAAGGGCCTAAGAAATCTGTCAGCCATGGTGGGAGTTCTTTCAAGTAAGTGGAGATAATGAAAACTGGCTCAAGGTCTTCCACCTCTTCCTTCTCCTCCTTCTCTTCCTTCTCCTGTTCATGGGATTTTCTCCCTTTTATCTTCTCCTTCTTACTCACAAGAAATGAGGAAGAGGAGCCAAAATACTTACCCATAACTCTTGACCTATTACTCACAGGAAGAGAAAGAGGAGAAAGGGTGACAAACCTAAACTAGGATGGCCCATTTATAATGTTGTGAAGGCATACAATAGTGATGACATTGACATCAGTACAAGATATGAAATCCCTGTCAATTCAAAAGATTCAAGTGCAGCTAGATGTAGCGAACACCTCCCTGTAATATTCAAAGCAGAGGATAAATGATCAGGCAACTTTTTGCGATAAATATGAGAAAATCCCGCAGTAGCCTCGATCAAAGGGACAGATGAAGTGTACAAAGAATTAGAGAAAAAGAACAAAGACCTTGAGCTACAGCTAAAGTTGGAGCAGTCTCAACGCAGAGACCTAGCTTAAATGCGGGTGCAATGAGAAGAAGAGTAAAATCCAAGAGGGGTCGACCAAGTGAGGGAGGGGGCTGATTTTGGCAAAGCATTATCACATACACACTCACACAATCTCATGTGTGAAGCAAGAAGACTCTCTCTCTCCTTCTCAAGCTTTAATGGAAAGCTCATCATCTACTCCAAGCTTGTGAGAAGGGAGGCCTACACCAACAACTCTTGGCTTTGTGATGCAAATCCAACCAAGAGCCAAGCTTCAATGCATGCTCATCTCCTCTACCATGCTAATTACTAAGCTATGCTAAGCTATTATGAGTGATTATGTGAGGAGATATACTTCTTTCTCGTAAGAATACTCCTTCTTCCTCTCAATCTACTCTCATACCCCGCTAGCTCTCACCATCTTCGAAGGTGAGTGAGGTCTTGGGTCTGAGACCGTGAGGGAATTGATGTTGCATTTTAAAGTGTTTGCTTAGTGCTTGAAGCTTCCATCTTCATTGCGCTAGCTAGTTATTGAAGGAACACAAAGTGTTGTATTGTAAAATGTCTCCCTCGATGGGGGAAACCTATAATACAAAGCCTTTTGGAGGAGGGACCTGCTCCATGTAAATCTGGTTCTCAACTGTTGTCAATAGCTTAATTTCTCTCTCTTTTAAAGTATTTTTCATGCCTATCTAACTAGGTGTTATGCTTTTTGTTGCTCTCTCCATCCAAGCACTCTTTCTATGCTCGTTAGGAATCTAATCTAATGAAATGCTCACTATGTTTATGCTATTTTCCACTACACACAAGTTACTAGGCCATTAAATGTTTACAAGGTATGCATGGTTTACTTACATACCTTACCTTTCTCTCTCTCTCTCTCTCTCTCTCTCTCTCTCTCTCTCTCTCTCTCTCTCTCTCTCTCTAGGTAGGTCTCTAGATGAGCCCGAGTTTACACATGCCGGGATTTAACATGAATTCCTTTCTCTCTCAAAGTCTATATAAAAAACGAGAGACATATTTGGGATACATGTTTATAAATTTGAACCAAAGGTGTCTCAAGTTGAGGTTTGGAGCAAGCTTTGGAGTGAGCTTTTTTTAGATATTTCTTGACTGACCAAATATTTTAAAAAAAGCTCGCTCCAAAAGAGTTTTTAGAGCAAGCTTTCTAGAGCAACCTTTTTTTTTTCTCTTTCTCTCCCTCTCTCTTTATACCTCTCCCCTCCCTCTATCTCCTCTTTCTCACTCCCCTTCTATCTCTCGCTACCTCTCCCTATCTCTATTTCTCTCCATCTCCCATTCCTTCAATCTCTCTCTCTCTCTCTCTCTCTCTTTGCCTCTCTCTTCATATCCCTCTCACTCTCTCTCAATCTCTCTACCTCCATCTCTCTCTTTTCCTCTATCTCCTTCTCGTCTTTATATACCCCCCCCCCCCCCCCCCCCCCCCCCCCCCCCCCCCCCCCCCCCCCCCCCCCCCCCCCCCCCCCCCCCCCTCTCTCTCTCTCTCTCTCTCTCTCTCTCTCTCTCTCTCTCTCTCTCTCTCTCTCTCTCTTTATGAGACAAAGTTATTCACCAATGAGCTCACAAATAGAGGTATTTGTGTTAAAAAACGATGAACAATTTTATTTGTCAATACCATCTAAATCCTAGTTCTATCATCTTCTATTGAGGAGAACCACTCTTCCTATGAAAATTTATAAAAAAATATGTTTTTAGAGATATTTACGAGGTTAATTAGGGGTATTTTGGGAATTTTGAAAAAAATTGAAGGGCATTTTGGGAAATTTTTGCCAAATATGAGGGGTACATTGGGAATTCTTAGATTTTGACGGGTATTTTGGGAATTTCCACAAATTACAGGGGTATTTGGGAAATTTTTCCTTGTTATAAACATTAGACTATGCAAAAATTGGGGCAAGTCCATCCCAAAATGATGCAAGGGTATGTTGGGAATTTTTTAAATTTGAAGAGTATTTTGAGAATTTCCACAAATTTAGGGATATTGTGGTAGTTTTCCTTAAAATATTGTAAGACATCATGCCTATCGAAATCGTTACGTTCGTGGCTACCATAAATCCAGCCTTCTTAGAGTCCGTGGCGAATTTGAACTAGGCTGTGGTGCATGGCAGTGTTAGAAAAAACCCGGGGTCTAGTGTATTTTAATCGATTGAAACTGTAAAATCTTGGTTACATTTTGAGCTTGCCTTCAAAAGAAGTGAGACATTTACACAAGTACTAGTGTAATTACCCACAAAAGCGTCAAATTTTACCTAAAAAATGGGAGAATTTCAAGTTTGTCCTTATTTCACCGGTGCACGGGCTGGAGGGAGGACAAAGCAACCACAACTGAGAGAACAACAGAAAGTATTTAAGTTTACCTATGGACATATCAAATAAGGGAACAAACTCGAGAATTTCTGAAGTAGCAAGTTTCGAGTCTATGAGAGCTACTGAATTAGCAAATTTTGAGTCTATGGGTGGTGACTATTTACCTGTGGACATATCAAATAATGGAACAAACTCAAAAATGCCTGAAGAAGCAACTTCTGAGCATGTAATTTGAGGTGACTATTTTACTCTCCCAACTTACGATGTTGAATTCTTTAATTAGCAAAATATTGGATCTTCCTCTAAGATATGGTCTCACTTGGATGACAAGAAGTTGGAATTTAGGGTTTTTTCATGGTATGCAGGCTGGCTCAAAGAGAAAGCAAGGTTGAAGATTTGGGCCATAAAGCATAACTCTATGATTGACAATTGTGAATGTGAGTGACAATCGAAGATTGATGACATCTGACAATGAGCTTGGAAAGAAAAGGATCCCAACATGCTTTGTTTGTTGAGGAGTGATGCAAGGTCCTATGTATGGGATTTAGAGATATCTCAAAGGAATAGCTTAGCCACAGTTGGAAGGTCTTGTTGTGAGGGAATGACATATGACATCTCGAGCTCGCAGCTATGGTACACCGGCAACGAGCAGGAAATGCATGGTGAAGCCATGCCTTTGTACCCACAAAACCTTCCCCTTTGCATCTCCCCGACTCCCGGTCTATGAATGCTTCTTTGGTTTCAGGGAGTAGTTATCTCTCTCTCTCTCTCTCTCTCTCTCTCTCTCTCTCTCTCTCTCTCTCTCTCTCTGTGCTACTCCACTTTTGATGTGCGCTCCTTGCCTCTTATCGTTTCCACCATTCTCCAATTCTCCCTTGCGCTTGCAGCCAAGTACCGTCACTCATTGCTGCCCTCTTTTCTCTGCTTATGGCTTCCCTGCATGCAGCTCTTGACATCACCTACCATGAACCGCCATGGGGTCGCTCATATACCCCCTGGTGACCCTCCAAGCTGCACACCATTTCTATTTACTTCGTTTGAAGTGGAAATTTTTCGCTCCTTGGCCCCTTAGCAGCCCATGTGGCTGCACCTCATCTCCCTATAAAGCTCTAAAAAAAACAACGCTCCCTGCAAAGCTCTAAAAAAACAACACCGACGTACTGTAAAAACACCCAAAAACAGCGCCGTCAAATTAACAATAAAAACACAGCAACTCACGACAGGTTGACATCAGGAGCCTATTACCTTCTCCTCTCCCAACTTACGGCAACTCCTGGCAAGAGGAAGACCAGTGACCATCAGGTTCTCTCTCTCTCTCTCTCTCTCTCTCTCTCTCTCTCTCTCTCTCCAGCGACCTTTGCTTGATTAAACAAGTCTACTGTCATAAATAGCATTCAAAAACTTCAAAGTGTTTGGTGAAGCAGCTGAACCTGGTAGTGCTCCTGTCATGGCGTCACTGTTGCCCAAAGATCCAGTCATGCTTGTTGCCTTTGCATCAAAGCAGCATAATACGCGTCTGGAATTTTCAAAAGAGCAAGAGACTCCACAGAGGTAGTTTACACACCTCATTTTTAAGCTTATCCCTGACATGACCCCAACGGTATGACCATGATGAAGCTCCTCTTCTTCATCGGCAGCAGGCGACTCAGTCCGCCTCAACTTCATCAATCGTTCATCGGACTCTATGTGCTTCAAAACCTTTTTGACTGTATTTCGAGTCCCACAAATGCTTCCATTGATGCCTTCACTAGCAAGTATGATACCTCCTGAGACACGCTGTTGATCTCAATCATAAATTTGCAAACAATGAAAACGGGAAACGTATTAAGACAGCTCATACATTCGACCTCCCGGATATTGATCACTGAAGTTAAGAGATGACAACTAGAGCCTCATGAGACCAAGTCTGACTGATACCACAAGTCTTCTAAATGTAATTACAAAAAACCCCCCCTCTTAGCCCTGAAATCTTCAAGCCTCAAAACAAAACAAATGGTTTTGACAAACAAGTTGAAACCCCCAAAATTTTCCCATTTCCAAGATTTGTTCACAGCATAGAGAACACACTTTGCAGTTAATCGAAGTTCAAAGCTCAATGTGATTGATTAATAGTGTGAATGTATTATGTGTATATACCTACAAGAACCAAGGAAAAGCCCAGATTTCCCCATAGAGAATGTGCAAGTTTTACACCCAGTATATTCACCCACAAAACAATACAATCATTCACCTCATCAAGCATGTGCACACAAACGATACAAAGAAATTGACCAAAACAATTCTTCGCAACATAGACAGAAACATGAAGAAAATTGCAAAGTTTTTGATTCATGCTCTAGAGTTTCTGGCGATGCTGCACGATACGGTACTAGTGTTGATGAAATACGATCTACTGCATGCTGTCAGTAGGAGTAGTTGGAGGACCTCAAGGGCCATCGAGTACGCAGATGGCGTTAGCGGACCAGGGCTAGTCATTGCGAACAACTACTAGCAATTCCCTCTTATCAGCTCTAATTGTTTGCTTGGTGATTACTTGTTTCACAATGCTGGCAATTGTCCTGTAGATCTTCATTGCTTGCTAGTGCATCTTGCTTGGATAACTTATTTGATGTTTTCAGACCATGTCTACCTTGTGCAACGTCTAGGAGGGGAGATTTATTTTGCACGAGCAGGGGGTGTGCATGTTGACGATAAAGGGGTCTCACTCGAACAAATGGCAGTAGTGTTCACGATAATAACTACGCCTTCTCGCTCGTAGAAAAAAAGCCTACCTCGTCGACATAGCGAGAGAATTCTTCAATACCATAGATTCTGCAGGCCAAGCTCCTCCCTATTCATTCTAGCAGTAGAAGGTTGACAATGTCACTGTTTGCCTCGTCGCCATATTCGAATTGACCTTCATCTGCAATAAAGCCTCTGCGCCTTCCCGGCGTTGCAATCATAGCAGCTATGTGTGTATGTCCACCTTCAACTACCTTACTCAGCTCGTTTCTACAGGCGCAACTACTTATGGCCTAACTCTACTGTGTTTCACTGCAAACAGATCAAGAGAAACTTGGACACAACTCCTCTACATTTGCAACAACGACATATTCCAACATGCGGTGAGTAAGAAGTGGCACATTTTAATCTTGAACACTGAGGACATAATAAAAAGGAACACACTGAAAATTGCATGCTGCCGTGGGAGTGGCACGTTCCCTCGTATTATAAAAATTGGGGAGGACTGTGCAAACTCCCCCGTGCAGGGACACCAGCACATAAAATTAAACAAAAAAAAAAAACATAAGAGATAAAGAACACATACAAATACTGAGATTACTCTTAGAACCTTCAACATTGTGCGATCACTTTTCTAACTCTTCGTACTTATTATTTGCAAGGGACATTCAAGAAATCAGCTATCGCTTGCCTCTTCTCAGTTCGAAACCCCACAACAGCACAATCCAACACCAGGTACATAGTTGTTTCAAACGCTTGAACTGTTCGTTGCTTAGCCGTGACTAGTAAGTAAATATCACAAGGTTCTCATCGCATTGAACCATTAAGATTGAGTCCGACTGAAGCCTTCAATGGACCATCACCGAAAGCATAGGATACACCTCAGCAGATCGAAAGCGAGACATCGCACTTCAATCAAGAAGAAGGCTAGATTTCTACCATGCTCACAATCATGGATTGATATCGTCAATTTAGTACACCGATGGAGTTGAGACATAGCAACGACATTCAGACCTTTAAGTATATGCTTTGTTTGTGGTGTAGTTTTCATCCAAAGAAGTGCCTCTTTTCATTGTACTCGAGCTCCAGACGAGACATCGATTGCAATGTTTTCTAGCAGTCTATTGGTATCCAGCTTAGAGGCTACACAAATAGGAATGCAATGGGCGCAGTGCTCCGCTTGTGAGAACTCAAGCGCACGTCACAGATATTGTGTGCCCTTACTTCCAGACTACACCAGAAGAATATTGACTAGAAATCAGCTTCACATACAACTACTAAGCGTCATCGACATATCTATCAACGCCATCTCAATAGTGACAACAATTGCACGAGGTACACTAGACAGATGTTCAATATTAGATAACCCTCTGCTGTCATGGAGTAAAGAGCATAGAACAACCTTCACAGAGCAAGATCTAGCTACATCACAAGTGGCAGACATACTTGCAGTCAATCTTGAGAACAACTTCGTACTACAGAAGTATATGTCGATGGCTGAACGGCCGAATAAGAAGCTTGGCCTCTGCATACTAAGTCAAGATAGTGTGAGCAAGATCATTCAACAACAACAAGGCAACGCACCTTTTGCACTGATGGCGCAACTGGACACGAGTTTGATGTTTGGTATCATTGAAAATATCATTGAACCAGCCAGGAGAAGAGAATTCACTGCTAGCGATACTTACAAATTTTCTTCTCTGCAGCTCCGTGGCCATCAACAATTGCTAGAGAGAACAATTACTTTCAAGCCCAACGACATGCCTGCCACATCAAGCTCTGTGAACGACATCACAATAGAGACAACAGCGTTTCCATTCCTATTCCCTTTTGGGAAAGGCCAGTATGATGGTAAAATCAACTTCAGTATATATGTAAAGATACGTGCATCGATTCTGTTCTCCGTTTACACCTTGTACAAGCCATACCTGCTCATAATGTACCCACTAAAGTAGGCACTTATGTTGGCTAACAATACACACACGAGCTTGTTGCAAAGGGACATTGACAACTACAAGAAGGCCAATCGTATAGCAACTGACGAGGATACTGTGAGACATGTGCTTCGGTACAGCACCCCTTCCAGCATGCCAGGCTCCTGCTCGTGGAACCGCAAGAACCTAAAGGACTTGATAGCAATGGTGGATGAATGGGGAATGCCTAATTTCTTCTTGACTTTCACTGCCGTTGAGGTCACAGACACAAGATGGGCTGAGATTGACACGATCGAGCTAATTGCACATCATTTGAACGCCTCCTTCACTTGGACAGACTGCCCAGTTGAATGCGCTCTCACCTTCCACAGTAAGTTCCAAATGCTTATGTCCAAATATATACTTGCGAAAGGTGTGTTGGGCCGTGTGCAACACCACTTTGTTAGATATGAG
Source organism: Adiantum capillus-veneris (assembly GCF_014529385.1). NCBI lineage: Eukaryota > Viridiplantae > Streptophyta > Polypodiopsida > Polypodiales > Pteridaceae > Adiantum > Adiantum capillus-veneris. The sequence continues at coordinate 108,241,699 of NC_140946.1, forward strand.
GTCCAAAATAGAGGATCACTGCATGCTCATGTCATACTGTGGATGCATGAAGAAGACAAAGAGCAACTATCTATTGAGATAACTGCATACATCCCGCCAGAAACTAGCACTGTGGTTTTGCTAGAAGTAAGCCGCCTCCAACAACTCGTACTCAAGAAACAACTTCAAAAGTGCCATACAAGTTGTTACCACAGTCAAAGAGATGGAGTATGTAAACACGGGTTTCTATTTCATGCGCAGCCAAATCCAAACCCAATCTTCAACAAACAAAATCATAGATGGCAATACTTCAAGCCCCGACATGAAGACAGAAATGTCGTACCGTACCACCCTACACTGCTTCTGCTATGGAGTGCACATATGAATATACAGAGGGTCACCAATTCATCGTTGTCCTACTACCTCTTGAAGTATGCACTAACAAATGAACCAATGGGCCATCTCAACATCCGCTCAGAAGATGCAGAGTGCTTAGGCCTAGGTGGCCTTGACACTGTGAAATTGAAACTGATCTCAGCCTCTTTACTGTCGAAACCTATCTCAGCAACAAAAGTGGCATTAAATTGTTTGCAAAGCCCAATCATTTCAAAGAGTGACACTGTCCAATACGTCGACTCATCACCCCCGGCACTACGACAACGAATCATTTCTCACAACAATGATGTCGTGCTGCACCCTATCGATCTGTACTGCGCAAGACCACAAACTCTGGAGAACCTTACGTTCTACGACTTCCACAAGAATTACACAGTGACGAAGGGAAAAAAAGTATTTCAGAGGCGAACACCTACGGCCAATCGCTGGAGCGGCAACACCGACTGGTTCGTTTCACAGACTTCCACCTAGGGCATCATTCGGAGGCTTTCTTTTACAATGTGCTACTAAAGAGCATCACCTTCAGAAATGAATCCCAGTTGCTCTCACCGGAGAACACGTCCAGGTCATACTATCTTGAGTGCAAACTTAAAAATTTGATACTGATAGATGAGGACCTTGAGATGTACATCACAGAGTATACACAACGAAATATGCTCACAACAGATCAAACACACCAATTTCACAACATGATACTACAGAAGACATCCTCAACAAAGGCTGCCTTATTTCAATCTCCAGATGTGCAAACAGACTACGAGCAACATGACACGTCTTCTCGTATCTCTGCCCTTCTAAACAAGCTTCAAAACGTCCAGAACGCGTCACTGACATCTGAACAAGCAGAGGTCTACAAGAAGCTCACAACAGCAAAGGGTTGCCTGCATGTGATCACTCCTGGCAGTGGCCTGCATGTGATCACAGGCACTCCTGGCAGTGGAAAAAGCTTCCTCATAAGATATATCACAAGCCAACTCATAATGCAAGGGAAAACTGTCACACTCGCTGCTTCGACTGGTGCAGCGGCCACGAGGTTAAGTAGCATCGCAACAACTGTCCATTACCAGTTCAAGATACCAGTGTGCACACAACAATATCCCCTGTCAATCTCCGAAACTGATGACAGATACGTCAGTATCAAAGAAGCAGACACGATTATCATAGACGAGATTTCTATGTTGACAAAGCAAACTTTTGATCTCATAGTACGATAAATTGTGAATGTCACCAACGGCACACTGCTAGACCCATTCAAAGATAAAAATATCTTCTTGTTCGGTGATTTGTCACAGTTGCCGCTGGTATGCAAGCATCAAAGTGATCATTGCTACTTATGCCACATCACAAGCTCCACTTATTGGTCCACTGCTACTACATACATTATGTCTTGCTCAGTGCGCCATGCAAAAGATATCTCTTTCATAGAGTTCCTCAATACAATAAGAGTCAGTCTCCCCACAAAGAAAGAGATCCACGATGCGCTCGGTGACCGCATCATAACGCAGGATCAAATAGAGCAACACATGGATAGGAATATGACAATCATTTGCACACACAAGAGTGACGTTCGATATTATAATAACCTTCTCTTCGAACGCTTCCATCACCATAGTCACATAATCCAAATCGGCTTCAAGACAAATGCACACAACGTCCCTGAGCTCCAAGCATGGCTTGAAGATCCTGACTTCCATGCAATTGACAGAATAGCAGAAGGAGCAAAGGTGATGATAACAGAGAACATAGACTTAACAATTGGAGTTGCCAATGGATCACTATGTCGTGTAGTCGAAATCCTCCAAGATGAAGAAGGAGGTGTCAAAGCAATCAAAGTCACACTCGACACATCCAAACAGGAACTTACACTTCGATGGTCAAAGCATAGCAGATGGACATTCAATGGGCACTCATACCATAAATCCACATTTCCACTAGCTCTCGCCTACGCTATGATTGGACACAAGTCCCAAGGCACAAAAATCAACACCAACGTCTTGCTCATTGTAAAAGAAGTTTTGGCCCCCAGCCTTCTATACGTGATGCTATCACGCGTCACTGAGCGAACCTGGCTACATTTACTACAGCTCTTTACGCCAGAGATGTTCACACCATCTACATTTTTGAACTTCTAGCCGTGAATGTTTCCTACGCCCTCTTCAGTCTCAATTCCTCTTTCTATTAAACTGATGAAATCGCCTTGTAACTGCCTTGTATATAAACCAGGAATTTCTGTTTAACTTATCTTCTCTTCTGTGGACTTTTCATGTTCAATATGTTGCATTGCTGAGACATCTTCCCTATCACCCCTACTCACTCTGATCCACCTTTTGTAAATTTACTGCTCCTCCCTTTTTCACTTCATTCATTTGAGTTTGAACATTTGTCGGATCTTATGCTTCAGAAATACTGCAACAGATCGTCAAAATAATTATTTTTATGTGTAGGAAACTGAATCAAACAATGGATCACAACACGGTACATTTTGCACGCTTGTCTGATCTTGCATCTGCCTATGTATACACATGCGAATCAACCACTCATCTTACTGTGCATCTCTTCAAGCAATACATTAACAATGCAAAGGAAACGCAACCAGCGATACAACCTAAGAGATTTTACCTCACGACTAAGCAGATGAGACTGGCTAACTCAGCAGGCGAGAAACCCCATGCGTATATTGAGGGGTTCCATACTTTTCAAGAGCATCGCAACTTCATGAATAAGTGCAACGCAAGATATAAAGCTCTAAACCAAACGATGGCCACACCAAGCACAGACATAATGACAACAGGTACTATTACAAAAGAAAAATATAATGCCTTCTGTCTGTTACGCTAACCAGCTTGCTCCTACATCCTGCAGGTCTCATGAAGCAAATACTTGAAGAGCTTGACATCCAGTACGAGGATGATGACAATATGTTGCGTAATGTTGAAGCACAACAACTCCTCGACACAAAAACTGAAGGAGTTACACTTACACGATGGAGTAGCTTCGGTTTGGTTACAACATTGATTTAGCTGAACTTTCAAAATCTACTCAAGAAAACTGTGCCGCTATCTTGACAAATATCATGACTTCGGCAAACCACACGCACGATGCAACTAATCCACCTATCACAATCCAGAAGGTAGCATGGCACTACAGTGAACACAAGGCAGTAAATTACGGACAACCAGTCTCTCCATACGAGCCAATTGCAATAGACCAAGGCAAGTATGGATAACAAGTATCACTAGCTTCCATTCATTTCTCCTCAGTACCGTCATTTTTTAATTGGCCTAACCAATCTGCATGGATTGCAGATTTAGACACTCATCAACAACCAGAGACAAGCATCGGCCTTCCACCCCAGAAAAAGCAGCGTCGTGGGAAGAATACATAGTCTACAGTATACGCTGCACGCAAAACGATAGGAGATATATCGGAGTTACAAATAACGTCCATAAACGCGTTAGCCAGCACAAGCGCAATCCTCTGAGGAGAATGCAAGCGGACATGTAGGCACATAGTCCTTTCGAGGACAATTTTGAAATTACCACTTTAGCAACCAGTACCAATATACATAAAGCTAGAAACTTAGAACATTTCTATATTAAACAACACAAAACAACAACTGCATTAGGTTATAAAGTTTGTTCTGGACATCCACCGAGGTTGAGAAAATATTATTTTTTGAAAAAAAACAAGAAGATATAGCTGCGAACTTCTGCCATCTTCATTTCATTGTTTTGTTCACTGTCTTTGTCATATAACGTTGGTCATTGGCTACAACAATGTCTTTTTTTTTTCATTCAGACTATGGTAGACATGACAACTTATCAACTTCTTTGATTTAAATGCTTTTTCTTTTCAGTTTAGAATGGGTTGGCCCATTCCAGTTGATCTGATTGAGCATCAGTCATAATTTCAGACTGCAATGTACAAGTTGCAATACTGTCTTTACCCACATTTGCAAGAGCGGGTCCTCAGATACTACATGCATAAATGGAGTGATTTCATTCCATGGCCAGTTCAGCCACCTACCCCATGGCATCCACATTACATCACTTGGAATACACTCGGTCGACAAATCACCATCGACATTGTCGTGCTAGCTAGTTGCTCCACAAAACACCATTGTATGTTCGTTCAGATTGCGAACGTGCTCAGCCTACTCGAGAATATAGTATTAAATTACTCTAACGTGGTCCCCAGCCACCTTCAGTCAGCTAAACAATTCGTTTTGCGCTATTTTTCTGTCAACCAGTTAGCCACACGCGCAACTCTGAAGAGCATCTTACCGATATAGCCCTTTCTTCTTGCATCAAAAAATCCCAATGATATGTGTTGTTACCTAGTCCTCCTCCTCTTCTCCACAGAACTTCTGTCCATTTCATTTTAAAGAAGTCATTGCATGCTACATTCAAAGCCTTCTCAACTCTCGTTTGCTTAGTTCCGTTCTTAATGCATCAACTTTTTGGCATGCTATTTACATCAAATCGTTACAGTGACTTACACTCATTTAGCGTAACAACATTTGCAAAACAAATAATAAGCGCTCTCTCTCTCTCTCTCTCTCCCTCTCTCTCTCACCTTTCATTTCTTCATTCTTCTTTACGGATGTATACTCTTGTTTAGTGCTTGCATGAGATGAAAACAATATATACATTTCTGCACGTATGAGTGACTTCTACTCCATTACGCCAACAAGCCTTTGATCGGAGATTTTCTAGATGTTCAACTAAGTCCATAGAAAACTTTGAAATTTGCATGATACATTGGTCCACCCCCTTTCTACATACAATACAGTACCATCGAGTGCAATGATTGACAAGTTGCTTCCCTCTGGCATAGTCAAACCTAGGTATTTTTTCAGTAGCTTGAATGGCCGTATAACTAACTAACAAGTCGGAATGTGATGGATGTTGGCAACAACTAACTTTTGGTTCTTAAATTATCGGCTTAATCTTGGGTGTGATTGGATATTAGCCAGATCTGGTTTTCCATTATACAGATCTGGTCTGATAAAACTGATCTTTACAAATGAATAATGATCCGGTTTTTTTGTGCTTTACTACCTTAGTTTGTTATGGTATTTTGATTGGGAGAAGTATGTTGTGACTTACAAAACTTCTAAAATTTACTTGATGCTTGGTTATCTGGCATAGATCTGGTTCTTCACTTACATCTAGTGATGATGCTAAACATAAAATAAATTCTGGTTTTTTACAGCTTGCTCTGACTTAATATAAATGGAACCTTCTGGGTGCCAGGCTTTGCTCTGGTCCAGGTTTGATAAAACTGTGCTGGGAAAAACTTGGAGTTTTAACCCAACTGCTATTGATGATTATTTCATTTTTGATAACTTAAGTTTATGCTGCTGGATAAACATGCCTATTACAGATTCTATTAAGATCTGGAAGGATAAGTGATTTACATTACACTCTTCTAGTTTTGTTCGAGTTTTGGATAGGGCTTTCTTGGTCAAAAGATAATCCTAGGTGTTTCTGGCTTTGAAGGGCTTGACATTGGAATACATTTTAAGGATGAAATTACTTAACTAAGCTTTGCTTGCAAGCTTTTTACATACAAAAATATGGATTAGCCGACATGTTTTACATTCATAGATATTATATAATAAATGAAAAGATAAATATATGAGTAACTCTAGCAAAAATATGATGGAGACTTTAAATACGCAGGACAATAGCTAGTCTAAATCTTTTTAAGTTTGACATGGATAACAACTGATAGATTCCTTGAAGCCTGCCATACATAGCCAAGTCTAACATATCTGTTGTCTTGACTATATGGATGCAGGTGAGAATTCTATCTTGGCTTTAAGAGGTTTAGCTTGCTGCAGTCCGACTTTGGAAACATTTAATGATGCAATTGGGATAGTTTTTCATACCTTTGTACAAATTCCTTTGGAATGATACTTTATTCTTATTATATTGTATAGTTATGATTCAAAGAATGATTTGTTTCTGTACTTATCTTTGCCTTGACATCTTTAGCCAGTCGCTCTGAAAAGCTCGCTCCAACTATATTTTTGGAGCAAGCTTTGCAAAGCGAGCGTTTTTGTTTTGAATTGGTCAGTTTGAGCAATATCTGAAAAAACTCACTTCAAAGCTCGCTCCATTCCCATCCCCAAGGTGTCTCTTGTTTACACCAAAATTTCTTTCATAAGCTATGCACAATTGCTTTTAAATGTGGAAAAATTTTGTTGAAAGAGAATTTGCGCAATGCTGAATGAATGGAGAGTGAGCAATGGCTTTGAGATGTGTACATTTGGAGGCTTTAGGTATATATGGTAGATTCTAATTGGATTGCAATGCATATAGTGTATGTTGGGGGTGCAAAGAATAAAAATTTCTATGTACCTTTTTCCTTGCTAGAACAATCCTCTCCATAATGATGCGCTTATTTTGATTTGTTGATATTTTGGTATTGTTTTTTTGTAATGTGTTTTCTAGTTCAAGCTTCGTTTTGCACACCTCTTGGCTCCACTCTCAGATCTCGTTAAATTGTTCTCGAGATTCTCAGAGAATCTTCCAATTTGAAGCAAAACAAGTGCCCCCCCCCGGGTGCTTGCCCAGTGCCTGCCTGGCCATCGCTCGCTCTCTCATCTGTCGCCAAGAAAATGTCCCTCTCTGTTTGTTTGGGTTCGCACTCACACATAGAATTGACCTGCTCAACACTGCAGTAGGATGCCCAAGGCATCGACCATTGGCAGGTCGCACTCACTTCAACTGCACTTATAGCGGCAACCAATCATTGTTGCAATTCTCCTCAGTCTGCCCTCTCCCATACTTGATCAACCACGACATTGAACAAACAAAGGCCTTCACCATTATCCCTTTACAAGTGTACATAGACTTCACCTTGTGGTAGCCAAGTGTTGTTGCACCTCCCCATCGAGACACTTGCATCACTAGCTGCGACCCTGTCTCCATGACTCATGAGTCAAAAAAATCCCCATCTCACTCCTTGCTACTCCTGACGCACGACAACTCTCTCTTTCTCTCTTCTCCACGTGATGTTCGGCCTTCTTTTACTCCTAAACGCTATCTAGCCTCTCATAAGATACCACTTAATGAAGTAGCTTAACACAATGTTTTGCCCACCTACTCACATGTTTTCTATCATTTTTGTTTTGATGATGTCCATCATCACCAACTTTTGCTCAGTTTTGGGATTGCTTAAAAACGTTTGTCGAAGTTTGGGATGACCCCAAACAATTGGGATGTGTTGTCTACAACAAATCTAGGGAAGGATGACAAGGTTGGGTGAGTGTGAGTGTGAGTGTGTGTGTGTGTGTGTGTGTGTGTGTGCGCGCGTGTGTGTGCGTGTGCACACACACATGTGAAATGTTTTAAGAGCAGAGAGATTTCTCCCATCCCCTTGGCCAACACGTTGACTCTTGAGATTCAAATTGCACCCCACTCCCCTCCACATCAAGTACTAAACGAGAGATGAAACAAAAGAGAATGTTAGACTTTTTAGTATAGATTTTTTTGTTTTTATTTGTGTACGGTTATCGCAGTTAATATTAGTAAAAAATTATATTTTATGGTTGTGTATAGTTATGATCAATTCTATGAAGGAATAGTTGAAAAATAATTAGGATGATTCTTTACAAATATATATATATATATATATATATATATATATGTGCATTATGATTTGATACAAGATTTTTCGACAAAAACAGACATCATAAAATTTTATAGACATCATGAAAATTTGTATATGAAATACTCTCCACAATCACATTACCGACCAAGTATTTTGTGTACATTTTTCACATACATAGCACTCAAAACAAACATTGAATATACATGCACATACAATTCATACGACGTTTATATGGTTGGGTCAACAACGTGAACGTTGCAAGTATGCATAAACACATACTTCTAATGAGGGACACATGTTAGCCACGTTATCGATCGAGTGTCGTTCAAATCTAAGGATGTCTATCAATTACAAGCATCATATGGCCACGTTACTGATCAATTCCCACATGTGACTTATTGCATCAGAAAGGGAAGTTGACACCATAATGATACTAGTATCACTGCGTTATCGATGAAGTACCCATAAGGTGAGTCAATACTCACCCCAAGGACACCATATTCCTAACGTAGCTGAGGTGATGCCCCCGTGGTAAGCACCACTCCGTAGAATATCTACCACAGACCCCCTCATTGTGTGGTCAGCTACCTTGCTATTGGAGGACACTACAACATGGGCACCCTACCACACAAAGCACACTAAACACACGAGTCATGTGATCTGCTACTCTGCTGTTGCCATGCATTCAATGCAGAGCATGCTCCCACATGACCCCCCCACTCCCTCTCTCCTTTTGATGTATCTCTCTCTCTCTCTCTCTCTCTCTCTCTCTCTCTCTCTGTTTGTGTGTGCATGTGTGTGTGTTTTCCAAAATTGACACCCCACGGACCCATGTGCCCCCCTTTTTTATATGCCACCGGGCCTATTGGGCTTTTTACTTCTCCCGATGGATCCTCAAGGCTCAATATATTTTTCAACAGGCCCGTGAGAAAAGAGAAAAGCACGACAGGCTTTCATTGGGTTGTGAGGTTACCATTGCCCCGACTCTTTTATGATCATGTAAATTGTGATTATGTGAATGTGATAATAACACATTGTGATCACAAGAAATTTCACGTGATCACGTGATTAAATCCCTTAATAATCAAAGAGCCAAAGCTTCATTCGGGGTTCCTCGAACTAAACCTGCAAACACATCCTCTCCAATCCTCCCAAGACCGCATATGCTCTGTTCAGTCTAGTCTTTGCTGCTCTCTTCAAAGAGAACCTTGGTGCAGTGAAGACCACCCCAAAAGTGTATCCATCCGTATACTCCACAGTCTATTGACCATAACTAGATGTAGGTGGTGATCTCTTAATCCATTGCAGTGTGGTGTTAAACATCATAACCTTGGTTTTACGAAGGTTTATAGATAGTCCACTATCCTCCGCAAAGCTATGTAATGCATCCAAATGTCATTGCATACACTCCAGTGAGTCAGAGATCAACACAATATCATTAGCATATACCAAATAGAGTAGGGGACAATGGAAAACCTTGTTTCACTCCAATAGCGGAGTGAATTAATTTTGATATCCCCTCTTGAGTGCGTACATGTCTCACCACTAATCTATATAGAGCCATGATTCCTCAAATCAACTCAATGGGAACTGCCATGTCTAGTAATCTGCACATCAATCTTGCTCTGGGCAGCATGTCAAATGCTTTACGAAATCCACAAAGCTACAATTAATCCGTCTCCCATGTGCCCTACCCGCTGGTGCAACCAAAGTTCGTCGACCATAGAAGATGGCATGGGCAGGTATGTGCAGGCTAGTAGATTGGGGGCAAAGGGCCAAAGCATCTACAAAGTTCCTGGGGAGACAGGTAGTAGCGGATATATATGGCTGATGCGGTTTATCGAGCAAGAAGGGCTCCAAAAGGGTCTAATTTGGGAGGCAGATTAAAGAGGTTCAAGGAGCAGTCTCATTGACTAGAAATGTAGAACTTGAGTTGCTCAAGGAGCAGGTCTAGATGGCTCGTCTAACAGAGCTACGAAGCCCAATATATTTGAGTTTGAACTTGTAGTGCATTGCAGATCCTCGACGGACAGGGCAGCTGGGAACAAGTGGCCAGAGTGGATGTTAGTGTATAGACGTGTAGTGCTTGAATTATGGAGCATACTCGTCTTTTTGGATTGCAAATCGGAGCTATGGATATGGCCATTTGATGTTTTGCCGGGGGTCAGGTTGGTTGCCACTTGACCGCATGGGGAGTCGTGCTAGCTAGCATCTTCACGACAAGGTTCCAGAAGGTAGTATGGACTAAGTGAGTCAATGGGAATTGATAGCATTTTAATCGGAGCGCGGACCAAAAAAATGTTACAGTTTGAAGCCGACGTTTGTTCCCGACGTCATGGTACTAGTTTGTTTTTTGGAAAATTGGACGGCCTCGGGAAGAGGGCCCGGGAAAATTGATGTGCGGACCACATGGGAAGGTTTGAAGTCAAGGGTTGACTCTATCGGCTGGGCTTTGCAGCAAGAAGATTGGGTACCTGAGCATTAAATAGCTAGATGCCAAAGGTGGGGAAAAAAAAGGAGTTTCAATAGGGTTTTATGAAGTTTTTTTTGCCACCATTGGGGTGCATGCTAAGAAGGTGTTGTGGCGATGGGAAAAACCCGTATGCAATTTCATGGGGCTGATCCTCATGGTATAAAGGCTGGGGCATGGCCCTCTTATAGTAGTGCATAAGGGGGAGAGAGAGAGAGAGAGAGAGAGAGAGAGAGAGAGAGAGAGAGAGAGAGAGAGAGAGAGAGAGAGAGAGAGAGAGAGAGAGAGAGAGAGAGAGAGAGAGAGAGAGAGAGAGAGAGAGAGCTTCTCTCACCCCGTGGCTATGGTGGAGCCCCTCACGGTGCTACTTGCGTGCAGGCCGTGGCTCTCTAGGTGGCGTTGGCAATGATTTTTGATGATGGCAGGCATTGGTGACACGCTGGCCGATGGAGGCGCTAAAGTTGCAGGCTGGTGGAATTGATGATGTGGCATCCGCAGGGGTTTGATCCCACACCTCCCTTTTTTGAGTACAAAGCTAAATAGACCCCCCTAGTAGCGAGGTCGCTAGTGCCTTAGCGAGGGTCTTGTGTGACAGAAGGTGGCACCCCAGGTGTAGGTGAGAGAAAGAGGACCCGAAGGGCAAGTGGGCGGCTGAGCGAGGTAGCCAAGAAGGCAGTTCAAAGTGGACAAAGCTAGGGGAGAAGTCGTGTAAAGCATGTAAGAGAGGGAGAGTGGGAATATAAGCTTGTCAGGGTTGGAAAGCCCATGCAAAGGTTTCCAAAATAAGTAGAGCAAGTGTAAGTAATGTTAAAAAAAGGAGCTCAAGCTGAATGCACGAGCTAGGAAATCCATTTTTTTCTTTTTATGGGCTTAACTACTCCTATAAAAGGGGCTGCACACGAATTTTGAGGGGCTTTTGGCCAATGGAAGGGCTTTTTTTGCACTGTGAAGGCCTGTAGAATTTTGTGTGGAAGCTTGCTTTGGAATGGTTGTACTATCTCTCTGCTAAATAATACTAAGCCATTGCCCCATTTCCTTGTGTCATTTCTCCCCATCCCCTTCCTTTTCTCTTCAGTCTTTGCGTGCATGTCGGTGCTTGCGAAGGTGTGTGCCCGCAGCGTATAGTGTGTTGCAAAGAGGATAGAACTGGGGTGTTGTGTGAGTTTGGAAAGGTGAGTTGAGCTGTCGGGGTGCATTTGTGCTGAGTAGTCGTTTTGCAGAGTGGGAGATTATTGTTTTGTGTGTAAAGGTGGTTCTGTTAGTGAAAATTAGCCGATTTGAAGGTGTTATTTGAGAGATTAGGGGTGCTGTGGATACCCTGAGCTATAGGGAGGCATTGTGCTGTGTGTTGGGTGTGTTCCCCATTCCCCCTCTCCATCTTTTGGTGCCTCCACTGGGAGCAGTTGATTGCTTGTCGATTTTTATCAAAGAAGGTTGTTTCCATCAAGGAGAGATGGCAGTGCAGAGTTATGGACCAATTTTCACCGTAGAAGAAGACCAAGAGGAGTGGAAGGCCAGTTTTGAGCTGTATATGCTATCATTACATATGCCAAATGAAGATAGCAAGATGCAAACAATTCCGCTATTGATGTGGGGAAGAGCGAAGACATGGTTCTATGCTTTGTAAGGGGAACCAAGACTTATGTGGCCGGCTTTGCGGGTCCATTTTCTGCATGATTTTTGTAAGGAGGTATCCCCTATCGATCTGAATACAAAACTGAAGAATTTGAAGCAAGATGTGAATGAGGAGTTTGGTGTTTTCCTCAGCCGCTTCAAGGAATGCCGGAGGGATTTTGCAGTTGCCATGCAATTGGCTAATGGTGGTGAGTACTTTAAATTGGAAAAATTTATGGCTTGTTTGCATCCCAAAGTTCGTGAGAAGGTGGAGTTCGAGAGCCCGAAAAATTACAACAGAGCGGTCGCTATTGCACGGGAAAAGAGCCAAAAAATTAAAAAGAAGATTGAGCAAGGTGTGTAGGGATACAAAGCGATGGTTCCCAATCTTACTCCAAGTCCGAGGAAAGAAGTTCAAGTGGAGAACCAGACGAATTGGGGGGTGTCAACCATTCCTCAACAATGGGTACGTACGGTTCAAGATTTATATGAGCAAATGCAAGAACTGCGTTTAAGTGTTATGGATGGAGGTCAGGCAAGGATAGGAAGAGGTAGGGCTAGGAAGTTGCCTGGCAGGTGTTATAATTACGGAGAGGAGGGCCACTATGCTCCAAATTGCCCTCATCCACCGGGGGAAAGGGGCGGTATGTATCCTCTGTTTGGTCGAGGCAGGGGGCAAGAACAATTTAATGGTCAAAGGGAGCAGCAGAAAACCAAGCACCGCCGGCTCCGTCAAGTACTGATGAAGTACAAAGGGTTAATATTATCGGTGTTGACAAGCAGGAGGTCAATATTATGGCCAACAAAAGGCAAGAGTCGAAAGAGAGACCGAGACACAACAAGAGATCAAGGAAGGTTAAAGAGGTGGAAGATATGCTAGGTGCAGATTATCGCACCCAACTGAAAGTCTGTCTGTGTAATATTTCGTTTTTGTCTTATTTTGCTTGACTCTTGTTCTGTCTCGGTCTCTCTTCCAATTTGTAGTCTAAAGGTTAAAGAGGTGGAAGATATGCTAGGTGCAGATTTAACCAAGCACGAGAAGGAAGGTTATGTGGATCAATGTGCATCTTATCCCAATTTATTAGCATCTGAGAATAAAGATCTGAGAGGAGCTACAGGAGTGGAGCATCAGATCCTACTCAAAGATGGATACAAGCCAAAAGCACAGAAGCAAGGGAGGCTGGGAGATATTCAAAAGGAGGCTCTATGGTAAGAGATCAACAAGTTGCTTGAGGCAGGTATTATCTATCGAGTGAAAGAGTCTACGTGGGTTTCACATGTTGTCATTACTCCAAAGAAGAACAGGAAATGGCGGGTATGCGTAGACTATAATCCCTTCAATGCTGCAACCAAGCGAAACCACTACCCTTTGCCATTTCAAGACAATATTCTAAACCAGGTTGCAAGACACAAGTGCTATTCTATCATGGATGGCTTTTCAGGATATTTTTAGATTGGTATTGCTTTGGAGGATCAGTTGAAAACTACCTTCATCTCTCCATGGGGTTGCTTTGCCTACCGCAGGATGCCTTTTGGATTGGTGAATGCGTATGCTACATTTCAAGACTGGATGAACAAAGTGTTTGGGCCATACTTGGGTAAGTTCATCAGAGTTTTCATGTATGATATTGGTTGTTATAGTTCCAGGGTGGAGCAACTGTCCAAGTTGAATATGTGCTTCCAAAGGCTAGATGAGGAAGGAGGGCAGTTGAACGCAAAGAAGTGAAAATTGGCACAACCGCAGGCTTAACTGTTGGGCCATGTCGTCTCATAGAATTTGTATAGGAGCGGATCCAAAAAAAGTGAAGGCTTTGGTTCTGATGGAGCCTCCCACCAGTGCGACAAGGTTGGCATTGTTCATGCATAAGTTAAAGTATGTGCCACGTTTTTCGGATGTTGTCTCAATACGTTTATCCTCTTCAAAAGAGGGCTCAATAGGTACATGGATTTCAATGGGATGATGAAGCTCAAGAAGCATTTGACAAGGTGAAGGGTATTCTATGTCAGCTACCTACAATATGCCCTCCCAACCAAGAGGAGGACTTCTATATTGCTATGACGGTAGGTATGGTGGCCATTGGAGCAGTATTGTTACAGAAGGTGGGGAGAAGCTACAAGCCTGTTTACTTTGAGAGCAGGGTAATAAGTCCGACAGAGGCTACCTATATGGAAGCGGAACAATGGGTGATGGCTTTAGTCTTTGCCTGCAGGAAGTTCAAAGTGTATTTGATCATTCAGAAATTTTATGTGTTGATGGCTAATAATCTTTTGCCTGAAGTGGTGCTACACTTGAAGCCAGGGAAGAGGATTATGAAGTGGGTGATAGAGTTCTAGGAGTTTGAGTTCAAGTTCAAGGTTGATTACACTAGGCTGTCTCATTTGGCGGATATCCTAGTCAACAAAGAGGTCGAGTTACCAATTTATCCAAGGGTGGTGCGAGAGGAAGATAAAGAGGAGTCAGACTTGGTAGGGGCATTCGCTATGTGGTTTGATGGCGCTTATAGAAGGGTGACACAAAAGGCAGGTAGAGGTGTGGTCATCCAAGATCCACATGACACAGTAATCTTTTCAAAAGCTTACGACTTGGAGGAGGTGCATACCACCAATGAGGCGGACTATCTTACTTTACATTTTGGTTTGAAGCACTCTATTGAGTTTGGCATATTAAGGTTGATATTTAAAGTTGATGCTCTGTTGGTTATCAAGCAACTTTTAGGCCAATGGCAGGTAAAGAGGGACTCTCTCAAGAATTGGTTTTTTTCTATAAAGAAGCTATTGAAGTTTTTTGAAGAGGTGCAGTTCAAACATGTTAGAAGGGAACAAAACCAAGAGGCAGATTGATTGGCTAGCAATCCTGTGCAAACACAGGTGTTGAGTGTGTATGTGGCACCAACTACTTATGCAGGTAGGGAGACTTTAAAAGAAATTGATAATTTCTTGAGCACAGGTCAATGTTTGGAGGGGTTGTTAAAGCTACAAAGAATTTTTCAAAGGGCTCGGAAGTTTACACGCTAGTGGGTGAAAATCTGATGACGTACGGTCGAGATGGAGTGCTGCACAGAGTCCTCTCCAAAGAGGAGATTGGTATGGTATTGGAGTAGTGGCACGAGGAGAGCGGACATCAAGGTAAGGATCAGGTCCTGTTTTGTATTTTGAGAAGTGGGTTTTAGTGGCCTTCTGTTGTGCGCGATGTGCACTATTGGTGCAAAACATGCCATCAATGCCAAGTAATGGGTGAAAGAAGATTGGTAGCCGAACAACAAGGGGCTATCATAGCACAGGATGCCTTTGAAAAGTGGGGTTTGGATGCTATTGGTCCATTGCCCAAGTCAGCTAGCGGTAAGAAGTATATTGTGGTGGCCATAGACTATCTCACCAAGCGGGTTAAGGCTAAAGCGGTAAAAGGGGTAAATGCTCATATGGTTGCTCAATTTGTTTTCGATTGCATATGTTGCCGTTTTGGAGTGCCTTGGGTGCTCATATCTAATCGTGGACAAGGGTTCAGAAAATTGGTGCGTGCACTGGTGGAGAAGCTGGGTATTCAACACCGGTTTTCATCTCCGTACCATCCACAATGCAATGGTTTGGTGGAAAGTGCCAATGGATAGATAGTCAGGATGCTTACTAAGTACATCTACAAGTAGGTTGAAGAGTGGGAGTCTAACCTTGACAAATGTTTGTGGGCTTACAGGACTTATAACAAAGTGGCTACCAACTTTACTCCTTATGAGTTGGTCTACGGCAAGGAAGAAGTGTTACCTGTTCATGTGCAGTTAGGATCTCTCAAAGGTTTGTGGCGGATTGATACAACTCATCAGGATGTTTTTTAGGATAAGGTTACGAGTCTTGAAACTTTGAAGATGGATCATGAAGCGGCATCAGATTTCTATGTGAAGCAGCGGGAGAGAAGAGCGGCAAAGTTCAACCAACGTTTGCTAGAAAAGCTAATTGAGAAGGGTGATCTGGTGGCAAAGTATGAGAGCTATCTTGACTTCACCTTTCAGAAGAAATTTAGAAAGAAGTGGACAGGGCCTTATAAGGTCCACCAAGCTTTTCCCAATGGTACCTATTCATTGATGAGGATGGATGGTCGCTCTCTCAAGAACAGGGTGAATGGTGTGCGTCTCAAGCTTTATTTCGAGAGGAAATTGGAACCATCGGTGCATCACGTTCTAATGGATGGGGTTGGGCAACCAACCTAAGCAGGCTTCTAATATGCTACAAATAAAACTATGTACGTACACCCGAGTTCTTTTGGGTTTTCTCATAGTGTGCTCAGTGTTTGTAGTTTGTAGTGGAATAACCGTCTCTCATAGTGTGCTCACTGTTTGTAGTGTTTGTAGTGGTTGAGCATGAATGCTCAACTAGGGGGTGGGCAATGATGGTGCAGCCAAAGTTGGTCGACCATAGAAGATGGCATGGACAGGTATGTGCAGGCTAGCAAATTTGGGGCAAAGGGCCAAAGCAGCTACAAAGTTCCTAGGCAGACAGGTAGCAGCAGCAGGCTAGCAAATTTGGGGCAAAGGGCCAAAGCAGCTACAAAGTTCCTAGGCAGACAAGTAGCAGCAGATATGTATGGCTAATGCGGTTTATAGAGCAAGAAGGGCTCCAAAAGGGTCTAATTTCGGAGGCAAATTAGAGAGGTTCAAGGAGCAGTCTCTTTGCCTAGAAGTGTAGAGCTTGAGTTGTTGAAGGAGCAACATGGAAAGGTTTGAAGTCAAGGGCCGACTCTATTGGCTAGGCTTTGTGGCAAGAAAATTGGCTAGGGCATGGCCCTCTTATAGTAGTGTATAAGGGGGGGAGAGAGAGCTTCTCTCACCCCATGGCTATGGCGGAGCCCCTCACGGTGCTGCTTGCGTGCAAGCCGGTGGCCCTCTGGGTGGCGTTGGCAACAATTTTGACAATGGCGGGCATTGGCAACGCGCTGGCCGATGGAGGCGCTGTGGTTGCAGGATGGCGGCATTGATGATGTGGCATCCACAAGGGTCTGATTCCACACCCCCCTTTTTTGAGTACAAAGCTAAATAGACCCCCCTAGTAGCAAGGTTGCTAGTGCCTCGGGGAGGGTTTTGTTGTGTCAAAAGGTGGCACCCCAGGTGCAGGTGAGAGAAAGAGGACCCAAAGGGCAATTGGGCGGCTGAGCCGGGGCGGCCAAGAAGGCAATTCAAAGTGGACAAAGCTAGGGGAGAAGTCGTGTAAAGCATGTAAGAGAGGGAGAGTGGGAATAGAATCTTGTCAGGGTTGGCAAGCCCATACAAAGGTTTTCAAATGAGCAGACCAAGTGTAAGTAATGTAAAAAATACCTAAAGGAGCTCAAGTTGAATGCACAAGCTAGGAAATCCATTTTTTTCTTTTTTTGGGCTTAACCACTCCTTTAGAAGGGGTTGCACATGAATTTTGAGGGGCTTTTGGCCAATGGAAGGGCTTTTTTTGCACTGTGAAGAACTGTTGTGTGGAAGCTTTCCATTTAAGCTTTGGAATGGTTGTACTATCTTTCTGCTAAATAATACTAAGGCATTGCCCCATTTCCTTGTGTCGTTTCTCCCCCTCCCCTTCCTTTTCTCTTGGTCTTTGCGTGCATGTCGGTGCTTGCGAAGGTGTGTGCTCGAAACGTATAGTGTGTTGCAAAGAGGATAGAACTGGGGTGTTGTGTGAGTTGGCAAAGGTGTGTTGAGCTCTTGGGGTGCATTCGTGCTGAGTTGTGGTTTTGCAGAGCAGGAGATTGTTGTTTTGTGGGCAAAGGTGGTTCTGTTAGTGCAAATTAGCCAATTTGAAGGTGTTATCTGAGAGGTTAGGGATGTTGTGGATACCCTGAGATATAGGGAGGCATTGTACTGTGGGTCGGGTGTGTTCCCCATTCCCCCTCTCCACCGCCTCAATGATGGCCCTGAGTGTCAAAATATGGTCAAGAGTGGAGAAGCCTCTCCTGAGATTGGCTTCTTCCACTGCTCGTATGCCCTCACTCTTTGCCCATCTACTCAACTGTTTCTCAAGGATAGATGCATGGTCAAGAGTTGAGAAGCCTCTCCTGAAACATGCTTGTCCTGCTTCTTGTATGCCCTCACTCTTTGCCCATCGGCTCAACTGTTGCTCAAGGATAGACACATACAAACATGCCAATGTGTGTCGAATCACAATAGTACGATAGTTTCCAGGGTCCGCAGGATCACCTGCCTTGAAGATTGGCACAATAGTAGATTGTCTCCAAGTCTCAAGTAGACCCTCACACATGACATGATTGAACAAAATTGCAAGAAACTCTGTCAGCATATCTCTGGCATGTGTAAAGTGCTCTTCTACCAGACCATCATGATCATATGCCCTCTTGGTCCTCATCCTATCAAAGGATGTCTTTACCATCTCAATGGTAAAGAAGGTACTCGTAGATGGGCATGGCTCACAAGGATCTAGAAGGGGTCTTTGTCCAAGGACCGTATATAAGGATGTTGCCTACTGACCCCACACATCACGAGAAGTAATCACTAGGGATGCTCGTGAAAGAAACATCATGCCTCTCTGAGTCTCTACTCAAGAACAATTGGTATAAGTCTAGCTCCATCTGAGCTAGGAACGCTTGCTTCTTCTATCGCACAAGGTGCCGGAAGGCTTATCAAAGATTACCTAGGATTGATGACCCCTAGGAGAAGATCCTTTGAAGCTTTGATCTTGTCTCTCTACACTCCTCGTCATACCATTTGTTCTAAGGAATGTTCATCGAACAGTGTCTCTGATCAGGCTGGGTATGTGGGTATGCCTCTACTGCTGCATCATGAAATGTCTTAGCCACTAATAACGTGGTGATCTCCTCCACTCAGAGTCTTGGCCTAGCTATTGTCCATAGATAGCTATAGATCTCCTCTGTATAAACAAAGACAGTCTCTGGTGCAAATGTATAGCTAGTATGTGTCCTCCCTCTCTACACATGGGTTGTACTGTATTGAAAGCAGACAAAAAGTAGTAAGAGAGCATGATCCACTACTACACCTACTGGTCTGGGTCCATGCCTGTGTGGAAAGCATGTGAAACCGGCCTCCCTAGGAAAACGTTGTAGGTTATTTTGGCTAGACCATGTGTAGTTGTGATCTCTGTGAGATGTCTCCCATACTCTTTCTGTTCTATGTTGTGTGAATGTCTGTCAAACTCCAAATCTCCTACATTCTTCTCTCTAAGCATCTCCTTGAAGTGTCATAGAAGACTCTCTGAGCATTGCCCATCCGAGCATTGAAGTCCCCTAGGGGGATGATGTCACCATCTCTGGAAAACTCCCATATGTCATTGTCTAGGACATAGAAAGGGGAATATCCTCTAGGCCCAACACAGACAGATGTAATGGGGGGAAAGTAGCATATAGTAATGTATGAAAATCGGCATGTGTCTTTGCTTATCCTCATGCCATGTATCTAGAATGATCATCTCTTTGTACAGTGTATAGAAGTGGTTGTAGCTCCTCTCTGAATAATACTGCTACTACCCCCGATCCTTTGCTCCCATGTTTAGATCTTGTGTCAATCTAGAAATTTGTCTCCCATTTATATCCCATCACATCTGGCATCATCTGTCCGGGGGCTTGACGAGTCTCTAAGAATAATATAATGGCCCTGTCCCAAAAGCTATCCTCAAAGGCACCCACATATATCCAATAAGATCCATTACAATTCTAGGGTTCCATCTTCAGTATGGTCCCATAGGTATCACAGCATTATGTAGAGCATCTCTCTACAATCACCACCCGACCATCTTTCTAAGGCAATCTTACCCTTCTCCCTTGCTACTATAATCTTATGGCATCACCTCTCTCATGTGAGCCAACAACAAGAGGGTGAGATCATCATCGAGAAAAATACATGTCATGTTAAGGGTTGGCCTCTTCTTCACGAACTCCTTCTCCTCCAAGGAGTGATAACACATTATGAGTGCTACATCCTTTGTGGACTCTCCTAGGCCTTCACTCCTCTTTCTCACGCTCCATGCCTTTGGGCTTCTCCTTTGGGCTTGTGACCTCTTTTTCAACATTGTTGACATCCTTGAGTCCGGTGACCCTCCTCACCTTCTTTTCTCTTCTTTGTGGGTCATGTTAATGATAGTAAATGTATAGGAAACCTCTTTTCCTTTCCCTTTCTTTGTGACCTCAATCCAATTCTGAGCTGCCTCTACTTTCTCTTGTGTCTCGGCAATGACCTTAACCCAAGATGATTTCTTTTCCTGCTTTAATTAGAGATCTCTCTTTGATAACATAATGTTTTACTATGGTAGAATCTTTATAGACAACAAAACCATAGCAACGAGAGATCAACACATTGAGAGAGAGAGAGAGAGAGAGAGAGAGAGAGAGAGAGAGAGAGAGAGAGAGAGAGAGAGAGAGAGAGAGAGAGAGAGAGAGAGAGAGAGAGAGAGAGAGAGAGAGAGAGAGAGAGTATACACAATTAGTTACGTTACTTTGTGTTTAGCTATTGTGCCATCGTCCTTGCTATGGTCAAGCCTAATCTTTGAAGATTAGTAAGAGCCAATACTCCACAACTTTGTGTATTTTTTGTTGTCCTTGATGCTATCCCCCCCTGCTCTTCTACCATCATCTCCCATTATGTTGCATTCTGTTAAGCCCTACCATGATCTTTTACAAGAAAATCCACATGCTATTATGATATAGCACTATTATGATATAGCTAAGTTTGATCACTTATGCTTTCATCTAGAAAGGCATGTAAAATGTTGAAATGAGTGAAAAAAGTAATGACAAGATTGTGAGTCAAGGGCTATTGAAAACAACGCAACGTTTAGAGATGCTTTGATTGCATGAATGCCAAAACTGTGTTCTTATGAAAGGTGAGGTATGATTGGATGCAAAATGAGGGTCTCCCTTCAAATGTGATCACCTATGCTTTCTCCTTGAAGACGTGGGAATCATCCAAGAAATTTCCTTGGCCATCATATGTGATGTCATACTCAACAAGTCATTGACTAGATTTTGATATGAGGGTGGGTACTTTGCAATGTATACACACACGGGTATCTTCCCTCCTTCCTAAGACACACTAGAAAGTAAATTGTAGAACACTGTCAAAGGTAGCATATGAGAGTGGACTTTTTACCCTTCTTATCCCTTTGCAATATTTGTATCTTCTTCATTCATCTCTCTCTCTCTCTCTCTCTCTCTCTCTCCTTCCTTCTTTGTTGCCATAGGTAGCATCGCCGCCGAAGGTGGCAGGAGTCTCTTGTTATTTTAAATGGTAGAGACTCAATCCCTATGTTTAACATGAAGAATTCAATGTGCTATATGATGCTTTAAATCAAGAGTAGGTCGCCTACATCGGTCTTTAGGCCCACACATTGAAGTTTCTTCATGCACAAGGTTGAAACATGATTTAACTAGATTAAACAATGGGAAAGACCAACACCATGATGCTTGTTATGTAGCCCTTTGCACATGTGAGATACTCACACTAGCATTGGTTCAAATATTCAATAGGGAAGTTTGCTAACAATTTTTAACAAGCTCATCAAAACCTTAAGGTAGTTATCATATGGTACCATGTGAGTGTACAATGGGGGGGGGGGTTTATAAGGCAAACGATAGATTTTACAAAATAGGGTCTCACAGATAGGGGTAAAGAAGGCACTTTTGGTGCACACAAGTGACATACTACTACTAGTGATTCTCCCATGATTAAAACCATACAATTGTAATACTTTTTAAAAATGGAACCTCGCTAGTTCTGCACTACATCTATATGATCATTATGCTTGGCATTGTAGTGATGGTGCATTACAATTTCTGGTCATCTAGAATAACATTTTGGGTTTCCTTATGCAGACCTTGTCACCCAAGATACATGGATCTCATACCCATTATGAGTATTCATCCATGGTTATGATAATGCATTATCCCTTCCTTCGGTGTGAGAAAGATCTTACTTGAGTCTGTTAGACATTTGGTATTACCATCAAAGGTCTATACTTCTCTCTATGAGAGAATCAATAGCTTCAATAGTCTTGTGTCATTTTTTGTGCTTATAGTATGTCATGAGTGTGCATAAATTTTCTTTATGGGATTTTATGAGAATAATTAAATTTTACAACCTTGGAGCTCATTGCTGACCAAGCAAAATATTGATAAATTTGCTTTCATAAATTTGCTATGGCATGAGTGTTCATAAATTTTCTTTATGGGATTTTATGAGAATAATTAAAATTTACAAACGTGGAGCTCACTATTGACCAAGCAAATTACTGATAACCAACTATAAACTAAATATCAAATGTCCCATAGGTTGGGACTCAATGAACCAAGTTAGGTTTGATGGAGCCTTTGGTTCTATTTTGAAACGTTTTCAAATTCTTTATAGTTTTACATTTTAGAACTTGGAACATATGTTTGCTAAGTTTATACCTTTGATTACCTTCATCGTGTTCTTTCCAATGAGCTTTTGTTCCAACTTGTGCAACAAAGTTGTGTTTTTCTCTTCCTTTTGCATACTTTGATAGCTTGCATTCTTTTACATTTTAGAACTTGAACATATGTATGCTAAATTTATACCTTTGATTACCTTCTTTGTGTTCTTTCAAATGAGATTTTTGTTTCAACTTGTGCAACAAAGTTGTGTTTTTCCCTTCCTTTTGCATACTTTTGTTCCAACTTGTGCAACAAACTTGTGTTTTTCCCTTCTTTTTGCATACTTTAATAGCTTGCGTATTGGAGGCATCTCTCATTGATTTTATTTAGTACAACTTTTCAATGCGATCTAATGGATCAATGTAATGATCATTGTCTAGCATATGATTGTGAATCACATTGATTGTTGAATTGAAGTTGTACTGGCTCCTTTAATGCCATTAGTGATCCAATAAACAATAGTAGCTTGCATTTTGGATGGATCTCTCATGTTTTTTTATATATCTAGCAATGTTGCTCAATGCAATTTCATGCAAGATAATTATGTTTGTGTCATTATCTTCCCTATGATTGTGAATCATACATTGATTGCTCAATTGAAATTGTAGTGACTCCTTTAACTCCATTATTGATCCATTAGAGGTTTGCATATCTCATTGGGCATATTTCTAATTTACTACAAAAGCTTCTATTCATAAAATTAATCAAGACAACCGAGATACAAAAGCATCGTCTCTTTTTCTATAGAGTAGAATGCATGAAAGGGATGACATGACCCAATTTTGCTTCTTCTATTTCCCTTCTAGCTCTCCTCATGCCGAATGTCAACGTTATGTATTAAATCTTTGGGTTATATCTGATTTTGCTCAATCATGCATATGTGAGGCAAACAACTAAAAAGGGAAGGGCCTTATATATACAATATGGGTAAGCAATCTCAATATTTCAAGAACATTGATATAACTTCACAAAAATTTAATAAAGTTATCTATGTAATGCGTTGTATGCTTTTTTGAAATTAGTTGGTGTCTGTGCTTTTGTGCTTTTCTGTTCCATGCTCACAATTTAAGCAAATGAGCAAAATCTTTTGCGTGCACAGCTGTGAAATTTTGAAGATTACAAGCACTACTTGGACTTGAGGATTAGGGCAAGAGAGAATTTTTTTTCAATCACAAAGTGGTTCCTACCACTACTATGGTTTTTTGGAAAATTGCTACATAAGCAAGTGGGAAGTGTATGTACTGTAAGATATCAAGACTTCTTGACTTCAAATAGACTGAAATGGAGCATTTAGGGTGTATTTTGTAAGTTGTCATGTTTTGTTAAGTTTTCAAATAGACTTATATGAACTATTTAAGGTATATTTTTGTACTCTAGGTGAAAAGCTACAACAAGGGCTATGTGGCAATATTTGGAAGCAAAATTTATCCCACAATAAAAAATTAGGCTTGGGATAGGGCAATGCCTTTACATAGTATAGCCTGCACACAAACGTTCTACATTTGACAGGTGTTGGTGTTGCAAAACAACCATATCTTTGTCATCATACATACCATAAAAATCACGAGAAACAAAACCTTGGAAGTCTAAATTTAGTGCAAACAATTTGTGGCTACATGAATCATTGAAAATATGACAATGTGGATGTAACCACTTTCATTAATGTTACACAGCAATAGAGGGCTGCAAACATCAACCACACATTCATTTCCTATCTTATGTACCAACTTTCTGCTAGGTGTGCATGAGCTTATGCATGTGTTCAGGTTGTTGCATAGAACTATCTCTGTCTAGATCAACTTGGAAAAAAAGCCTTCTGCCTCTCGACCCATACACAAGAGAGGAAAAGACATTATCATATGTTTTCTTTGAATATACGCTGAAAAGATCCTATTATGCAATGAGGCCCTCCATGAAAAGCTTGCATTGTCGAGCACAACGAACAACAAAATGGTGCCCTGGTCATACATAGAAGTCGAATAAATGTAAATTTTCTGTCAGCAATCAAAACCCAAGGAGAAGTTCTTGGACCAAACATAAGAATGATAAAGCTCTACATCAAGCCACAGGAACAATCTGAAAAGACCAAATCAATATATCGAGACACACGGTAGCAAGGACTGGGAAAGTTGAACAGCAAGAATAGTGATCCAAAGGCAAGGAGAGGCATAGAGCATAAGAATGGCATTCCCATGTGTTAATCAAGAAAGCTCAATAATCTCTTAGTTACTCACTTCTTGGGAAATGGAAGAAGAGGGGGGGGGGGGAGGCGGGGGAGTAACCGGACACGTCTAAGCAGGAAACCATATCCTTATTACTCACTTCTTAAGTATGGGGCACATGTCTAAGCAGGAAACCATATCCTTAGAACTTAGTTCTTAAGTAGTCAACACAAATCCGTGCAATGGAGCGCGACATGCAAAGACGTCAGCCATGGACAAATTATACGTCCACGAGGTCATCTCAGCATCACATATACAGCATTTACCTTACAAAAGAATCAAGTAAAACAACAGAAAGCTTCACGACAGCTCCATCATTATTGTTTGATATGACAGTTGATGAGTGTGCGGTCGTGTTCATGCCCATCGGGGACGACACCGATGACTGGTCTCTTTTCTTCAAGGTCGTCATCGTTCTTATCAAACGAAGTTCCATCACTATTCTCTAGAAAGTGCGGGAGCTGCTCATTATAAACCAGGCTTGCTAAACCATGCTGCTTAAGATAAATGTCCAACGGATAACTCGCATTTTGTAACAAGCTCTTCATGCTCAGCCCACGAAAGCCTCCTCTGCCCATTTCTTCCTCTTTCTCTGGCTGGATGTTGAGATCAATCTGCGGTCCCTTGCTCGCTATTTGGATATCTGGTTCCATTTTCACTACATATGACCCTGTGGATGCAATGTTCACAGCCTTTGCACCCCTATTAGACTGAATGTCAGCTGTTCTTGGTGTCCCTGCCTTGGACAAGGGTGCCACTATACCTCCCTGCCACAATCCATTCTTGTAAGAACTTGAATCATTAGGTCTTCTTCCTGCCCCCATACTCTCCATCCCCTCTTTGACGACATGCTGATTCTTTTGAGAGGAGCCTTCTGCCTCTTTTTCTGACTGTAGCTTCTTCCGACGCAGCATGAGTGTATGGAAGCGTCGCTTGACTGTCATACACACGTTACAATCGCAGTTAGGCTTATGCTTCGGTCCTTTTCCACTAGGAGGCTGGATGCATACAATACAACTGCAGCCAGGCCGATGGCGAGGATGCTTGGTCGTCGTCGCTGGAGAAGAGGCCGGGGCAGATATATTGGGGGTTACAGAAGTTGTTGCTGCTACTTCAGCAGTAGCAGCAGAAGGAACTGCAGAAGAAGATGCCACTGCACTTATGGAAGCTGGAGACAACGATGCTGATGTGACATGCACATTTTCCTCAGCTGTCGCTAGAAATGCTAGTGTCTCTAACCCAGAAAAGGCCTCGGGCTCCTTGAGTGGCTCCACCAGTGTCTGTTTCTTGGCCGTTGAATCATTAGAAATGATACCTGAAAGCAGAAAGCCAAGACTCTTCAACGAGACCTATTGTCAAAAGGGACAGTATTGATCATATGTATTAGATTTATATCAGAGTTTGCCTTATTGCCTCTGTAAAAACAAATGTTTTATTTCGGCTGGCCAAACAAAATACACCACACTGATATCACAGACGGAAGCCGTCGCTCACTGCTGCTGCTCACTGTGCCATCACCCCTCCCCCCACCCCCCACAAAAAGAAAAAAGACCCTCCCTGAAAATACCATGATCACATAATCTCCACCGCCCAAGATCTGCAGATACATAAATCTCGCCCACCTATGCACGAAGGCGAACTTGCACCAAGTCCACTGTTGGGGTGCCTGCCGATTATCACAGACGGAAGCCGTCGCTCACTGCTGCTGCTCACTGTGCCATCTCCCCCCCCAACCCCTCAAAAAAAAAGAAAAGAGACCCTCTCTGAAAATACCATGATCACATAATCTTCACCGCCCAAGATCTGCAGATCCATAAATCTTGCCCACTTATGGACGAAGGCGAACTTGCACCAAGTCCACTGTTGGGGTGCCTGCCGATAATGTCTTGAATGACAGAGGTCACCAAGAGGCGGTCGACCTCGGCGCTTAAGCTCGCTTTCTTCTCCAGCTAAAGAGAGCCAAATGGTGGGCTCTGATAAGGTCAGGCGAGAGACTTACGATGTTAAGATTTCCAAGCCTAGGCCCTACATTACACTGTAAAAGGAGAGATGTGGTGAAAACAGTGCGGGATATCTTCAGTGGGGATATCCCGGGTAGGGTCCAAGGTTGATGGCGCTGGTGGTGCAGCTATGACCAAACGAGTTTCACTCTATCAAGAGAGCTCATCAGTGGTAACTTGTAAGTGGCATTTCTGGCAGCCATCAGCCCCTCTCTCTCAAGTGCTATCTTGATGGCCAACATCTGCTTCCCTTCTCCAGCCCCATCATCACCCTGGTTTTCAGCCTGAAGATGAGTGCACGATTTGCTGCGTTTTACGTCTCAGGTCTGCCCTTTCTCAGTCAGCAATGACCCCTTGATTTCTCTCACATCGAGCGTGCAAATCGGCCCTCGTGGGATGTATGTGGATGAGTTTTCAGACTATATAGAGTGAGAGGGAGACAGAGGTGCTCAGCTAGCAGGGACATGAATTCCGATGTTGTTATACACTGATGATATTGTGTTGATTTCTGACTCTCCGGAGGGATGCAGCGTCATTTGGATGCTT
This sequence comes from Adiantum capillus-veneris, assembly GCF_014529385.1. NCBI lineage: Eukaryota > Viridiplantae > Streptophyta > Polypodiopsida > Polypodiales > Pteridaceae > Adiantum > Adiantum capillus-veneris. The sequence goes on from NC_140946.1 coordinate 108,268,936, forward strand.
TGCACACGTTTGCTCATGACAGTGGATTGTTTGTCAACCTTGGGAAAACCAAGGTTATGGTGTTCAACACCACATCACAGTGGTCAGCCTAGGTCATCACCACATTTTGTATGGCCAGGAGATAGCGGAGTACACAGATGCATACACCTATCTTGGGGTAGTCTTTAGTGGACTGGCGTTTTCATTGAGGAGAGCAGTAAAGACTAGACTCACGAGAGCCTATGCAGCATTGGGAGAATTAGAGAGGATGTGTTCGCAGATTCAGTTTCAGGAACTGCGAACAAAGCTCTGGCTTTATGACACTGTCAAAAACTGCTGACGTGTCTTGATAGTGTCAAAGCCTTGAAGAATGGAGCCAACTTACAGATGCCGGCCGAGAGGCCTAAACCCTAAGAAGAACAAGTAGTAGAAGAAGAAGTCCTACCAACTTATGGGGACCCCGTCCGATGGGGCCCTAGTGACATAAAGGGATTAAAATAAAGCAGGACTCACACACACACACACACACGCAAAACTGATGACGTGGCAGTTGTACGAACGCTCCGCGTTTTGCACTGACTCATGACGTGGCAGTTGTATTGAATTCCGCAAATTGCGTTGGCAGCTTTTTGGCATTGCTTTTGGACCAGAAGCTTTTGAGTTTTTAAGGCTTTTCATGTAAACTGCTTTTGGGGCCTAGGGCCTTTAAATACGTGCTAAGGGATCATTCTCTGGCATGCTTCCTGGAAAAGGTGCAGAGTTTGGAGTACCGGCTTGTACAGGATTGATGCAACATAAAGAAATCCCGAAAGAGACGCCAAGGTTTGGGGCCAATATTCTCTGGGGTGGAATTTCGCCACTCCGTGTCGCGTGTCGTCTCTCTCTCTCTCTAGAGGCAGATATGAGGCCCTATTCAGAGGACAGCCCACTCTCCGAGAGATCATGGACTCTCGGGATCAGAGACAGCTCGGACGGTTCTTACTAGAGATACAGAGCCATCGGGACACACTACTACAGCCACACACAGCTACACAGATAGAGGGGAGACAGTCGCAGCTCACAGACTTCTTTCAGAGGATTACCGCCCCTCCCCCACCAGACACTCAGAGGGGAGTGACACTCCCACAGGCGGAGGTGAGCCGAGCTAGACGACGACCACGAGTCACAGGCTATAGGGGCGCGCGCTCCCACCACCGACAGATCGAGGAGATCCGAGCCCGGGAGCGCCGTGCCACTGAGGAGCGAGTGGCCCAGATGAGGGCCGACCCGACAGCTTTCATCCGGGCAGCCTTGGCACCAGACCCGCCCATGTACCACATCTTACATCTTACATCCCCCCATTAGTACAGGATGGAGCTAGATAGCTTGATGCATTCTCATGATTGTACTACCTTGAGCATATAGACATGCATATACCCCTAGAGATAGAGCTCCATCCCTCCTCAGATACCCCACTACCTACATTCAGTTCAGTTTTGTATCAGTTTTGTTTCATTTGTCTTTCCGATAGACGGATGACATACACACCATGTACATTTGATTTGTCTCATAGGCCGATTTCGGCCTGACATAGACGTTAAAAATCTTTCTTTCTTTCTTTCTTTCTCTCTCTCTCTCTCAGTTCAATTGTTATTGGAGTGCTAAAAGTCTGTTCAGTCTGTTCTTTTCTTTTGGCACGTGGTGCCCGTCTTGTGACAATGGTATCAGAGCATCAGGTGTGCTTTTCTGAAAGCATACCGGTCCTACCAAGGAGCAGACACAGCAAGATTGCACTTTCAAAAGTTGAAATTTTAGTGCCGTGCTCCGACCCCGGGCTTATTAGGCACTCCCACCCTTACTTCATCGCACATCGCGCACGCTCCCTTCTTCACCGCTCATGTCTTACTGGGCATAAGCCATAAAGATCACTTACAAGAGAAGGATCCAAGATTTGTTTCGAGCTGCTGTTTTTTCTCAGAGGCAGTGCCATGCGGATGTTGATGTCTATAGCTACGAAGCCGCACACTTCGAAGGACTTGGCAAGCTTTCAAGAAAATTCTCCCCCCGAAGTTATATGGTTTCTGACATCTTCCTTCGAAGTGCAACTTCTGGCAGAGTGAGGTATCCTGAAATGCTTGCCATGGAAACCCTAGCAGATTATAACTTGAATTTTCTCGACATCTCTCAATAGATGTCTCTTCACGAGCAAATGACCTTGGAGGTCTAGTGCGATTGCTATCTTGGGACTACCATCGTTGCCAAAGAAAACATTGTCTGTCCAAGAGCTGATGGATCATGATGTGGTCGGCCACGAAGGAATCTAACCCTAATTTTTGGTGCAGGTTTCAGAATGGAAAGTCAGTTGACTTTTCAAGATCGACTGATATCGAGATTGCTTTTTAAGTTTAAATTTTGTTTGAGTTCTATTTGAGAACTTGTTTGGTGATCCTGTTTGAAATTTGTTTGAAATGAATGGTATCTGTTTTAAAACTGTCTTGGTGACAATTTGAATTGTTTGACTCTGGTTCTAATACTGGTTTCATTGATTGATGATTTTACTCCCGGGTGGAGAAGTGAGAAATATTGTTTTGGTATTGTTTGAACCTCCGAACGACGCAGACGGGATGTCTGGGGAGCGTTTGGTTGTATGATTGTAAAATAATTGTTGTTGTGACTCCCGGCCCGGACCTGGATGGTTATGCGGGAGGAGTATTAAGAAGTCTGAGCAGTGGTTACTCTCAGCACCTCCAAATGACACAGGCTTCTGTCTGGGGGGCGTTTGGTTGTAAAGGCCTCTATATCTCCCGGCCCGGACCTTTTTAGGTTATGCGGGAGGAGTGATGAGGGAGTCGTTGAATATCTCCCAGCCCGGACCTGTTAGGTTATGCGGGAGGAGTGTTCATCGGCGGCTTTATGTTTCTATGTCTTGTAACATGCATATGTGAGCATTTGTGTTGCATTGTGATGTGCCAACCACTGACTATTCATAATTGGATGAGATTGCTTGGGTATGTAATCTTAGTGCATCAAGATACCCGTGGAAGATCAGTGCGGTATGGGTGTGATGGCTAATTTTTTTACGCTGGAATATCAAGAGCTCCGATCTGGATGAAAGGAGAAGCCAACTCCTTGATCAAAAGAGCTGAAAGGAGAAGCTAACTCCTTAACAAAAAGAGCAAAGTGATTGTCCTCTGAATGACCCTTGGAATGACCCTCGGAATTTTTTGAGCTAACTTGCGTTGTTTTGCAGATATGCTGTAATCGTGGACGATTACTTTCTTTCAAGAAGGGGGGATGTCACAAACTGCTGACGTGTCAAAGCCCTGAAGAATGGAGCCAACTTACAGATGCCGGCCGAGGGGCTTAAACCCTAAGAAGAACAAGTAGTAGAAGAAGAAGTCCTACCAACTTATGGGGACCCCGTCCGATGGGGCCCCGGTGACATAAAGGATTAAAATAAAGCAGGACTCACACACACACACACACACACACACAAAACTGATGATGTGGCAGCTGTACAGACGCTCCATGTTTTGTGCTAACTCATGACATGGCAGTTATACGGAATTCCGCAAATTGCGCTGGCAGCTTTTTTGCCATTGCTTTTGGACCAAAAGCTTTTGAGTTTTGAAGGCTTTTCATGCAAACTGCTTTTGGGACCTAGGGCCTTTAAATACGTGCTAAGGGCTCATTCTCTGGCATGCTTCCTGGAGAAGGCGCAGAGTCTGGAGTACTGGCTTGTACACTGTTGATGCAATATAAAGAAATACCGAAAGGGGCGCCAAGGTTTGGGGCCAATACTCTCTGGGGTGGAATTCCGCCACTCCGTGTCGGGTGTCATCTCTCTCTCTCAGTTTAGTTGTTACTAAAGTGCTAAAAGTCTGTTCAGTCTATTCTTTTCTATTGGCACGTGGTGCCCGTCTTGAGACAGACACTCTAGTGGCTTCAACTATGCTTTACGGAGTTCAGATATGGGGACCCTTAGTAGACCACCAGCAGGGATGGATGGAGATGTATGGAGAGGCCTCTCGTCTCTATGATTTCACGAATGATTCGGGCTAAGGCCTCAGTGCCACATGAGATTATCCGAGCCGAGCTAGCCGCCCCACCCCTCGTGGTCGAGGCATTGACTAGATCAGTACCCTTTATACATAGTGTATGAGACCTCCCCAGAGACAGATACGCTCGGCTAGCCTTGAAGTCATCCTGACAGCTAGCACTACAGGGTGACACAACATGTTGGTATGGGCAGATAACATCATGGTTTCAGTCACATGGTTTCAGCATGCATAGATTGCCTCCATTTCAATACTCCTTGGATGCACCCTCCCTATCTCTCACACAGACAGAGACCACCAGACTCATACGTCAGGATCTGATTCAGTTAGATACCAAGAGCATGTGGATACAGCCAGCAGAAGAGTTGGGCACGAAGATGGCTTTCTATACAGAGCATCTTCCCCAACTCACGGAGGACGGTTTTGTGAGTAGGCCTGCATACATGAATACACACTAATCTCATGGGATACAGTGTGCTATTAGGCAGCTACGCACATCCTCACATTAGCTTCAAATTGAGACTGGCCCATTTCGAGGGGTACGAGTAGAGGCTAGATATGTCATTTATGTCGCCTAGAGCCACAAACAAAGCTGCACTACACACGTCACTGCCCGGTGTACTATGAGAGACAACGCCGCTTCCACTGTCTGTTTAGAGAGGGTTTTGGACCATTTTCTAGAATCATGATATACGAGGATCAGAGATGTCTTGGATTGTTTCTACTAGAGTTGCGCAGTCATAGAGAGAGCTTGCTCATGACATCACGGGAGAGCCAATCTCAAAGACGGATCACATACTTCTTTACACCAACCAGGGAGCCAGAGGAGCAGTCATCACAGCAGATCTTAGATCCCACCCACACCAGAGGTACGCTGATTGATCGAGCCATTGAGCTAGGCAGATCCAAGCGCCCACAACCATGGGGGGCCTCACATCATCGACGGAGGTGGCAACAGAGGATCCAGATCATCCTAGCTCGACATATACAAGTCAGTAGTGGGGCATGTACGCACTCCAAAGGGGATTTCTGATTCGGTTCACTCCACCATTGGGGTGAAACAGGGCTTCCCACTATCTCCTACATTATTTGGCATGTATGTGGATGAGGTTGCTGACTACATTGAGAGGGATGGTGATAGAGGAGCACAATTGGCAAGGACATGGATCCCACTATTGTTATATGCTGATGATATTGTGCTGATTTCCAACTCCCCGGAGGGGATGCATCGTCATTTAGATGCTTTGTACACATTTGCCCATGATAGTGGATTGTTTGTTAACCTGGGGAAAACCAAGGTTATGGTGTTTAACACCACACCACAGTGGGTCAGGAGGTCAGCACCTACTTTTACATGTGGCCAGGAGACGGTGGAGTATATAGATGCATACACCTAGACTTTAGTGGACTGGCACTTTCATTGAGGAGAGCAGCAGAGACTACATTGACGAGAGTTTATGCAGCCTTGGGAGGTTTGAAGAAGATGTGTTTGCACGTTCAGTTTAAGAAACCTTGAGCAAAGATGTGGCTTTTTGACACTCTAGTGGCTTCAGCTATGCTCTATGGGGTTCAGATTTGGGGGCCCTCAGTGGACCATGAGAGCAGATCTGGTAGCACTGATGGATGGAGATGTATGGAGAGGCCTCTACTCTCTATGATCTCTTGGATGATTCGGGCGAAGGCCTCAATGCCACATGAGATTATTCGGGCTGAGCTAGCTGCCCCTCCTCTCGTAGTTGAGGCCCTTACTAAATCAATTACCTTCATGCATAATTTATGGGACCTTACCAGAGACAGATATGCTCGGCTAGCACTTGAGTCATCTTGACAGCTAGCGCTACAAGGAGACACAACATGTTGGTATGGGCAGATGACATCATGGTTTCAGTCACATAGCTTCAGCATGGATAGACTACCTCCATTCCTGGATGCACCTTCCCTTTCTCTCACACAGACAGAGACCACTAGACTTATATGTCAAGATTTGAACTAGATACCAGAAGCACATGGATACAGGCGGCACAAGAGTTGGGCACGAAGATGGCTTTCTATAGAGAGCATCTCCTCCAACTAACAGAGGATGGATATGTGATCAGACCGGCCTATTTGGACACTCATTTATCTTATGGGATAGATATGCAACTGGTCAGATGTTAGGTGTAGCGGAATGAATGTTTGCGCTTTGCTCAAGATGAGTGCTCCGAACTGTGCTCAAGGTTCCTTTTGTTCTTATGGAAGGGAGAGCCTTCCGTTCTTAATGGAAAGTGCTATGATCACAAACAAAGTGAATGGACACTGTGCGTGCAAGTGTATGAGACTGAGAGACAGAGAGAGAAGAGAGATACGACACTAGAGACGTTGTAAAACCCTCCTCTGAAGGGCCCACTCTCGTCGGCGAGAGTGGTCTACTATTGATTGCACAAAGTGGTACAATGCGTATGCAATGGACTGATGCAACTTGGGACTATGCCGATGACGACGACGACTTTAGGGCTGAAATCTGTGGTCTTCTATCTGCTGAATTTCGGGGCTGTTTCGGTGGCTGAAAATGAATGTTTTGGCTGCATGTTCGATGGCTGAAAATGGCTATCTTCTGCAACCAACTAGGGCTGAATCTGCTGCAATTCTTAACTGCTGAAAATGCTGCTCCTCTGCTGCATCAAGGGCTGAAAACCTAAAACGCTGGCAGATCTGGGAACTTGCTGGCGATCATGGCTGAAAATGGAAAACGCTGAACTGATCTGCTATCGTTGGTGAACTGATCTGCTATCCATGTAAAGTGAAGGAAAAAAATCTTGTCTTCTCTAAAGACTGTGTATGCAATGTAGATGAACAGAGAGACAGAGTGATAATCTGTTCATCAAACACATGCAAACAATGAGATTGAATCTTTTCTATTTGATCGAAATCAATCAACTGTGGCAAATCACAATGGAAATGCCCATGCTTGGTGCTCATACTTTCATGTGCTCGTTCGGACACTGTGTCATGCCAAGGAAGAGACATGAAATGTGACTTCCTTACGTACATACTTTTCAGCTTTTCATGAAAAATCCGCATACATTCGTGCTCATCCATGAGAGAAACGTGTTCAACATACAATATGTCATGCCTAGGAAAAGGGATCACATAACGATGCTGACTAAAATACAGGAAACGATCACGAATGAAACATTCGAACAATGCGTGCCTATCAATCATGCGAACACATAATACTTCCTGTGAGGGTTCCTTGGACCTAGGCTCGAGAGCCAAGATCGATCCTTCGTGATTGATTGAATCTGGAACGAGGTAAGCTTCGCTAGAAAAAGCATCAACTAACTCATCATCCTTGTCAACAATCACATCTTCTTCATGCAACTCATCATGCTTGTGAGAGAGCACATCTTGATCATGCAAATCATCATACTTGTCATTGTTATCCAAATCATCATGCAAATCCTGTGTCATGCTGTGGAGAAAAAGAGACTAAGAGAGTCTCCTTTTCTTGAATCCTTTCAATCTTGTCCTGCATATTAGCAATGAGAGATGGAGAATGAGCAATGTCCTCTCCATGAATGACAATAGGAGAATCGCTATCGGCATTGAGAGTTAAAGTGTTAGCCGAAAAATTCATGAGAGCGTCATTATCACGAAACCATCTAATGCCCAAAATCATATCACATCCTGAGAGAGGGGAACCAACAAATCTTCTAGGGAAGGCAACTTATTGAATTCCAAACAACACATCAAGGCACTCCTCCGTGATGAGAGCATCCATACCGGGACGAAAGCCAGAGACCTAGATAGGAGATCTCGGACTAACTTCGAGGCGGGCTCTCTCAACCAAAGAGGAACTGATCAAATCATGCATACTACCAAGGTCAAACAATATGACAAAACGCTGCCCCGACGTACGACCGTAACATTTAATGAGAGAATCATCAATGGGAGGGTCAGGAGAAACGTGAGGCACACTCGTGTTATCATTCATTGCATTGACAGAGAAAGTGGGTTCTGTGGATTCTTTAGATTCATTCGATTCAAGCTTAGGACATGTTCTTTTTATGTGACCCTTAATGTGACAATGAAAACAACGACCTTCCTTAGAATAAGTGCTTTGCTCTTCCGACGTGATGTATCCTCCTACAATTCCTTGTGCTACCTTTTCATCTAGAGTAAGCTTAGGTTTAGCAATTGTGTTAGCCTTACCCTTAGATTCATTGGAAAAATTCTTATCTGATAGACTGTTAGAAGATTGATTAGAAGAGTTAACATTCTTACCAGTCTTACCGTTCTTATCGTTCTAAGGGTTCTGAGAAGTCTGCGAGGTACTTATGGAAGTCTTGTTCTCCTTAGGTTTTCCCTTGTTGTGCTTCATCTCCTGTGCGAGAGCAATCGCTACCGCCTTGTTGAGATCGATTGGATTGAGAACCTCGACATCGTACTTGATATACTCGTCCAATCCAAAGAGAAAAGCCTCTTTGCGCTCATCATCCGATTTTCGTAATTGAGTGCCTAGCTGCAAAACACGACTAGAAAAAGACATGGCTGGCATACCATTTTGCTTGAGAGAGTGCCAATCGTCCTTCAATCGTGCGAGGTATTGAGGTGGCATAAACCGCGCCTTGAGCTTGTCTTGAAAATCAGCCCAACTAAAAGAGAGGGGCGTGAATTCGTTGTAGACGGCTGGCGCGTCACCATGTGGGAATGTGTTCTTAGAAGATGGGCAGTGAATCACTTAGTAATTACTAAAGTAATTACTACGATAAACCCGAAGCATATAAATAGGGCCCATTACTTTGATATCGGGTTGGCAATTGTTATCGCTTGTATTAGCGCTTTGAGCTATAATTGCACTTGAGCATCAGTGGCAGTATTATCGGCTACACTTTCTCTCTCTCTGTAATCATATTCACTGTAATCTCAATCATGATATATATATATTCCAGTGATACTGACTTCCCAACAGTCTTTTGAATCTGAATCTGAACTTTATTCCAGTCTTTAAGCCTGATTCTCATTTCAGTATTCATATTTCAGTCTAGTCACTGATTTCTGTCTACTCTGCTGTCTGAACTCTTCCTACTCTAAGTAGCTGAAATCCTTCAACACTGGAATTAGCTGTCTCAAGAGATCAGCTCTAATTCCATTTTGGCGATCACGGTGGCTAGAGCTGAAGCTTGTTGACTGAAAGACTCTTCTCCCAATTTAAGTTTTCAGCAATGGCACCAAAATCCAATCGTGGCCGGAAATCTACCAATCGTGTGGACCCCATTCCTGAGGAGTCAGGAAGAGAGTCTGATCCCAAGCAAGAGAAAATGACTGACACTGAGGCTCCGGAGGAGCATAGTCAGGCTGATGAGGCGCAGGACTCACAGCATTCCAGTCATTCTCGACGCAGACGGGCAGAACGGGAAGCACGAAAGGCAAAGAGTTCCAAGAGTTTTCAGTCTCGCCAGAACGATGAGCATATCAAAGGCAGAAAGGGAAGTCACCGAACTTCTAGCAGACAAAACAGAGACGATACTGAGACTGAGACAGAGACAGAGATTGATTGGGATGCCTGACAACTGCAAGAAGGCTCCCAAGCGTCAGTCTGAAGCCAAGAAGCGAACTGGTGGAATTAGCAGTAATCGACATGATTACTCCGCTTCCCTGAAGATTTCCCATGTTCAAAGGAGGAAAAAAGGATGATCCTGATGTTCACATACAAGCTTTTGAGCAGTATGCTGAACTAAAAAACATTGATGAAGATGATTGGGGGGAATACTTTCCACAAACCTTGAAGGAAGCATCAAGGAAATGGTATTACCATTACCTTGCATGCCAACTCAGATCATATAATAAATTACTTAAGGCCTTCAGGTTGGAATATTCTGACAATCGAGGAGATGAGGATATTCTCTGTGAATTGGATCAGATCAAACAACGGAATTTGTCAGTCCGCAGCTATGTAGAAAAGATCAAAGAACTGACCAGACAACTGCAAGAACCACCGTCTGAGAAAAGATTAAGAGCATGGTTTCTGAATGGGTTCAGAAGCAAGAAGCTGAGAGAACAAGAAGTACCAGCCCCTACAAAGAAATTCAATGACCTGGTCCAGCGAGCATTAAAACTGGAACAGCAGGCTAAGAAAGAAAAAAGCCATAAGAAGCGAAGGACCAGTAGCAGTAGTTCGGCTACTGAAGCTTCTGATTCCAGTGCAACGTCCAGCAGTTTCGAGAGCAGTTCCAATGAACGGACAAAGGACAAATCAAAGAAAGGATCATGGACTAAGAAAATTGAAGAAATGGCTAGGCAGATTGCAGAGATTAGCCACACAAGATAGCCGGTCCGGAAGATTGAGACTTGGTGTTTAAGATGTAAATCCAAGGACCACATCTCCACGGAATGCCCACAATGTACCTACTGCAAGGCCTTCGGTCACCTATGGAATAATTGTGGCATCCGAATTCACCATTTTAAGAAAGGAAAGGATTTATCAGTGGTTGCCTACACTGAACCAGTGAAGACAGAGCCAATCAAAGTAGCCTAAGAAGGAACAGGTACCAGTGGTACTGGTCAAGGACGAAGCAGATACCAATCAGGAATGGGCAGAGGAAGAGGAAGAGGCAACTTCCAGACCAGAAGCATGAATTGCTATACCTGTGGGAAGTATGATCATTTTGCAGCCCAATGTCCAGATGCACAGGTAACAACTGCTACTGAGGCTAAGGCACCAGAGCCAGTCCCAGTCAGAGTAGTTACCAGGAGCAAAGGAGTGATCATTGAAGAGATTCCAGACATTTCAAAAGTACCAGCCAACTCCAACAACAGCAAGTGGGCCCAACAAAGGGAAGTTTGGAAGGCCAAGGGTAAGGAAAAGGTGGTAGATGAGTGGCAAGAGCAGCGAGAACTAGCAGCTAAAATCACAGAGGATTTAGCTAAGAAGCTGCCAGAGCAGCCAGAAAGTTCCGAGGCTAGAGTCATTCAGAAGATACCAGCCCAATCGACTGATAAAGATCAGTCAGTACCGGCCATGACAGAGACCATGCTGGCTGTGGTACATAGACTAGCTGGTGAGATGAAAGAGGAAGGAAAGAGTAGAAGTACTGCTAAAGAAGAATGGCAGTATGAGAACACTAGCTCTTCAAGCTCTGACAATCAGTCTGACCAGGAGCAAGAGGAACTTCAGGTGAGAATTTGTGATAGAATCTAGAAGCTGACTGTAGAGCTAGAGGATATAAGAAAGACCTTACCGGAGGTGGCCAACTTTATCAGGCAGCGTAGGAAGACTGAGGCAGACGCCAGAACAGTAGACTTGACGGCTGTCCGGGATGATGAAGTTCCACTTATTTAGGTAGATTACAAGTTCAGGAAGTAGTGGGAACCTCTCTCAAGTGTCATACTGGATGGAGGAGCAGGAGTCAATATACTTATTCAGGTAGATTACAAGGTCAGGAAGCAGTGGGAACCTCTCTCAAGTGTCATACTCGATGGAGGAGCAGGAGTCAATATAATGGGAACCCATCTTCAGCAAAGAATGGGTATCACCAACATGAAACCAGCACCATTCAAAGTAAGAATGACAGATCATCGAGTCGTACAAGCGACGGGCATGATTGAAAACATGCAAATAAGAGTGGGGAGGGAAAAATTCAAAACTAGTTTCCTAGTTTTGGATGTGCAGGGCGCATATGGAATGCTATTAGGCCGCCCATGGTTAAGAACAGCACATGCTGTTCATGACTACGCAAACTAGACTTTAACCATAGAAGGGGCTAGTGGCAGAATCAAAATCTAGACCAACAACACCAGGAGCTGGAAAAAAGAACTGAGGCCGAAGGAGTTGTGTCAGAAATACCGAGCTAAGAAAATTGAGCGAATGCTGGCAGCAATGAACATCTTTCCTTTGGCAGAAATTGATTTGAATGCAGTCCTACTAAACAAAGAGCAAGCTGACAAGCAGAAGAAACAATTCCCTGACCAATTCACTGAAGTCAATACAGGGGAAAGAACCGTTCAGAATGGAAGAATGGAGGAACCAGCTCATACTGATATAATGGAAGAATCAGCATGTCCAGAAGAATATCCACCTGATTAGAATAATGATTCAGAAATGAATGGGCCTTCTTGGGACTACGCTCAAGAGTCGACCAAACGAAAAGGAGGGGGACCCAACTGGTTGCTTCTAGATGATCAGGAAGTAGAGGAATGGAACCTGGGATTAGAGGAAAATCCAAGAATGATCAAAGTCAACAAACACTTGAAACCGGCAATGAAGGAAAAGGCACGGATAATGTTCCAGAACTATAAAGATGTATTTGCCTGGGAACATACAGATTTGAAGGGAGTAGATCCTGAAGTTTGTCAGCACCGAATACCACTAAAACCGGACGCTAGGCCAGTCAGACTACAAAGATACCGGATGAACCCTAACTATGCAAAGAAGGTCAAGGAGGAGATTGATAATCTTCTCAAGGCTGGTTTCATTACGGAAGTAGCAAGCAGTGATTGGTTATTTCCAATAGTTGCCGTTCCTAAGAAGAATGGGAAATTAAGGGTTTGTGTCCACTATAGGAAACTAAATGCCCAGACCATTAAGGATCCATTTCCCTTACCTTTTACTGATATGTTGCTTGATGAGATCGAAGGATATGAGATGTATAGCTTCATGGATGGTTATAGCGGCTATAACCAGTTACAGATTGCTCCGGAAGATAGGGCCAAGACCACTTTCATCACTGAGTGGGGAGAATTCATGTATCTGGTGATGCCTTTTGGCCTGTGCAATGCACCAGCTACTTTTCAGCGGTGTATGATGGAGATGTTTAATGAATTTCTTCATCGGTTCCTCGCCATTTTCATGGATGACTTCACTGTCTATTCAGCTGAGGAACAACACCTTCTATTCCTAGAGATGGTTTATAAACGCTGTCAGGAGAAAAGGATTTGCTTGAATCCATTTAAATCAATATTTCTGGTTTGGAAGGGACAGCTACTGGGACATGTGGTTTCCCGCAATGGAATAGAAATGGCCAATGACAAAATACAGTGTGTCCAGCAAGCTAAAGCACCCAGAACTGCTTCTGAGTTTAGTTCTTTTTTGGGGTATGTGAATTTTTATAGAAGATTTGTACACAAATTTGCTTCTCAAGCAGTACCACTATATGAGCTTACAAAGAAGACCAGCAAGTTCAATTGGACTGCTGAGTGTGAGGAGAGTTTCCAGAATCTGAAAAAAGCCATTACCAGTAAACCAGTCCTCAGGCAGCCGAACTGGGACATTATTTTTCATGTACATGTTGATGCTTCAGGATTGGCAATGGGGGCAATATTGGCTCAGCCAGATGGCAGAACAGACTATCCGGTCTATTTTGCTAGTCGGAGATTCACTCAGGCTGAACAAGGCTATACGATTACTGAAAGAGAAGCCCTCGGAATGGTTTTTAGCGCTACAAAGTTCAGGGCATTACCTATTGGGGAAGTTATTCCATTTTTATGTGGATCATCAAGCTCTTCTGTTTCTGATTAACAAAGTCATTATTCAAGGCAGGCTGATAAGATGGATGATGTTCCTTATGGAATTTGAGTTCAAAATTTTCCATAAGCCTGGCCGAAACCACTGTGGAGCTGACTTTCTTTCCAGAAGTACAAAAGGAATTTCAGAATCACCTCTAAGAGATGAACCAGTGGATGCTGATTTATTTCAGCTAGAAGCAGAAGAATTAGTGGATCCTAAATGGTATGATATTTATCAGTTCCTTTCCCAAGGTGCCTTTCCAGAAGATTGGAAACAAAATCAAGAGAAGGCTCTGATCATAAAAAGCCTGAAATTTATCATCATTGGGGGAGTACTTTATCGGTTGGGGGTGGATGGTATACTTCGGAGATGGAGGGAAGAATGCAAGTTATCTCAGAGGCACATAATGGAGAGTCTGGTGGACACTTTTCCAACGAAGTAATCTACAAGAAGATTCTGCAAGCAGGTCTGTGGTGGCAAACAATGATTGCTGATGTCAGAAGCTTTTGTAAAATTTGTGATATATGCCAGAGAATGGGCCGACCAACAGCTGCAGACATGACTCCCTTAATGCCAATACAACCATTGAGAGTATTCATGAAATGGGGATTGGATTTTATGGGACCTTTTAAGAAGGTGACTCCCAGGAAGAACAAGTACATCGTGATGGCTACTTGTTATGTTACCAAGTGGGTTGAAGCTAAAGCTCTTCTAGACAATACACCCAAGTCAACTGCAAGGTTTCTGTTTGAGAATATTGTCTGCCGATATGGATGTCCAGTGGAAATTGTGACCGATCAAGGGACACACTTTATCAATGATACTATGGAAATCCTATTGGATATGCTTTCAGTCAAGCATCTGAAATCTACTCCTTACTATCCCAAATGCAATGGACAGGCTGAAAGTAGCAATAAGACAATTAAGACTATTCTCACTAAGGTGGTGCAAAAGAAACCAGACCAGTGGGATTTGAAGCTTCAGACTGCTCTATGGGCTTATAGAACAGCTTATAAGGTAACTACTGGAATGACACCATTCAAAATGGTGTATGGTACTGAAGCAGTGGTTCCTATGGAGTTTGTAATCCCCAGTCTGAGAATGGCTGTAAAGTATGGATTAGACTTCAACCATAATCTTAAGAAAAGACTGGATGAACTGATGCAATTAGATGAACTCAGGCAAAGGGCTATGTTGGAACAGGAAATTGTTCAACAAAGAAGGAAGCATTGGCATGATCGCCGAATTAAAGTCTGAGAATTCCAGAAAGGAGACTTAGTGCTTCTATATCAGTCAAGACTGGGTCCAAAGAAGCCGAATTTGAAGATTGCCTGGGCAGGACCTTTTGAGGTTGATTGGGTCTTTTCCAATGGCACAGTCAAATTAAAAGACTTATCTGGACTAATGTTGCCAGGAGTATATAATGGAGCAAAGATCAAACTTTATTACTCAGAGACCAGAGAAACTGGATCAAAAGAAGTCACTAAGGAACTGGAGGTTGTTGATCAAGAGATACCAGAATCAGATATTTTTGGTCTTTTCTATGTGCAACCAGTTCCAACTTTAGAACCAGTACCTAAAGAATCAGATCAGGCTGATTTAAGAACTAATACTAGTATGATCCAGCCAGAGTGGGAATCAGTTCAGAACCAGTATGAACACACTTTCCAAATCGCATAATGTACTTCAACAGACTGCCAAGTTGAAATCTCAAACTGTTTTCAAGGCATGGTATGTCTGGCAATTTCTGTATTGGGCTACTGCTGCAGTGTTAATGAGCAGGTGAAGCTGGCATGGAATGAGCAGCCCATTTCTGAACCGAAGAAAATTGAACTGTCCTTAGACGATGAGGAAACGGACAGTCAAACAACTTCCAAGGACCTGAAAAGGAAAGCTACTGCAGAGGAAGCTAGTAGTTCAAAGAAACCAAGAATTACACTGACCAACAACAGTGAATTCTTGAAGCACATCGAAAGCCAGGTAAAGGCAGCGAGCACTCAGACAACTGTACCTAATCAGACAGTTGTCAAACAGACAGTTGCTACTAGATCTGGGAAGGATCAGGTAAAGCCAGTCACTGAGGCGAAGGTACCAGATCAGTCAGGAGACAAAGGCAGGAATCAACTGGATAAGGGGAAAGGTCCAGCGTCCTCAACTATGTCTGAAACAGTTCCTGTCATTTCTCAAAACCCTCTGCAACTGGTTTAAAAGGATAAGCTACAGCAAATGCAAACTCAGAAATTGAGAGGGCATCTCTCACTCACCAAAACTGATTATGCATCTCTACCTTATGTGGCTCCTGTGGCGATATATGAACCAGTTGATTCTGATCCAACAACGGTCAAAGACAGATGTTCAGTACTGATACAGTCCTCTTGGAATACCATTGTCAGCTGTATGAGACAATTGGTGGAAGCTGCTGGATCAGAAGATGAAGTTAAAAAGATTAAAGCTGAATTGGCAGAAGCACAGCATCAGATTGCCACACTCCAGAAAGCCCAGGAAGCGCAGAACATACAACACAGGGTATTGCAAGCTCAGTCAGAGAGAGCTCAGGAGTTGTTGAACAAAAAGTTAGCTAAAGCCGAGTCTGAAATTATGATCATAAAGAGTCAAAGGAATGAAGCATCGAGAGCTGCCGAGCGAGCTGAAATGGGGCTCAGAACGAAGCAGGCAGAATTTAGAAAGCTGCTATTACACCATACAGCTCTGAAGCGTTCGCTGACGGACAGATACATCTACAACAGCTTGTCTGAAATTTTGAACCCTGCAGGCAATGCTGTTTTTGATTTAGAAAATTTAAAATCCTTGATGGAAAGTCTGCAAAGTGATTTGCAGGACAAGGTGAGTGAGTTCAACAGTGCTCTGATGAACCAAGCCATCATGGATTATATTGAGCAGCAGACATCCCCAGAGGAGGATGAAGAAGAAGAAGAAGATGAAGCTGATAAGGAGGAGGATGATCAAGAAACCGGGCATACACAGGATGATGATGATGCCCCACCACCATCTCCACCTCCAGGACCAGGTACTGATGGGACAGGGCCAGATGAAGGAGGCCAGTCACAGCCAGACCAACCAGACCAGACTGAGGAACAGCAGGAAAGACAGGAAACAGAACAACAGTCGGGTCATCAACAGACTGAAGAACAGCAGCCCAGTAACACTGGAGATGAGCCAACTAATCAGTTCCATCACAGCAGAGAGGCTAAAGGGAAAATGAAGGCTCAGGATGAAGGACCAGTGAAGGATCATCAGCATTCACTACAACTCATTACCTTAAATAAGCAGCTGAGACATCAACAGGCCTCCATCACCAGACAGTATCTGGAGGATGATACTCTGTGGACTGATTTAGAAAGGTTCCAAAGACTATATGTAGGAGCCAGGGAAACGGTGGAACATTGGAAATCTGCTGCTTTTCATGATAAGGAAGCTTGTAGACTACCTGCGCATCCCAGTACAGTTCAGCTGTTGGAACGAGTTCCAGAATGGATACTCAATGCTGATGAGAAAGTGGTAAACCCGTACTGGCAAAGACAGTCTACTGCAGATTGTCAGTCCTTAGCTTTAGAACTGGAACTTCTGCTAGGTAACAAACCAACTTACCACTGCATGAAGGACGTGAGGGTCCAACTTAAGGATGTTCTGGTTCAATTGCAAACTGCCAGAGGTGTTTTGGACCAGAGAGTGAAAGCCATCCTGGAGGACCACACAGCCACTAGCAGAGGACCTCAAACTTGCATGTCCGTCGAAGCATAGGCAACTGCTCTCCGCACCTTATTCCGGCTAGTAAAAATTACTAGGAAGATGATGCAACAAGAGAACCAGGCAGTTCTGAATTTCCTGAAATTTGTGCCTGATTCTCCAGTTCTCTTGTATGCTATTCTAGCAAGAGAAACTGAGTTGCCAAGATTTTTTCTAGCACTGTATCCTCAACATCAAGAACCAGTTGATCGACTCACATATTTCAAAATAACTGATGAGCTTCAAGATTGGTATGAGCGATCAACTGTAGAATGGAAGACTTGGCAGACATTGTTCAATGATGTTCTTCAAATCAATGACATCCAGGCAATAAAGGAAGAGCTACAGAGGATTCAGCTGTGTATGGGCCAGTGGAAGATTCAGGTCAGAGGATTGACTAGGATTACTAATCAGTTACTGCAGCTTACAGTCGAATCTTCCAAACTACCTGAGAAAGACATTGCAGCAAAGCCGGGTCTAGCACCGCAGTACAGGGAGATGGCTGAGATTCTGTTCGAAGCGCGCGTCAAAACAAATCAGCCTCTTCCACAAGGATGGATCCATACTGCTTCGCATTGTCATAAACTGGCCAGAACCAGACTGACCAAGGGCAGGCGTACACTCTATGATCCTGACACCAAAACCTATCATTCTCTCACACCTTATGAGGTAGAGATGACCACAGACCGGCGGGATCAGCTTGAGCAGGAGGCCATTTATCGACTGATTCAGAAGGAGAACGCTGATGCTGGAACTTCTCATGCACCAACACGGTCAAAGAGCAAGGGCAAAAGGAAGACGGTCCAATGGAAGGATACTGGGTAGTTCTATCTCAGAATTCAGGGGCGACTTTTCTTCTCAGTAGGTAGGGAGAGATGACAGCTCCACCTTGGCCTTTTTCAGCTGTCTCTCGCAATCTGTGAGCTTTCTAGAGCTCTGCATCCTTCACCATCTTCTCAATGTCAGACTCTGACAATCCACCAGAAGATGGATTGTCAACATCAGAACCAGATGATGGATTTTTCAGTTCCACATCAGAACCAGACAATGGATTTTTCAGAAATTTTGGAATCTTGCCAAAATTCAAGAAAGGAGGGAAGGATGTAGACGACTGGCGCGTCGCCATGTGGAAACGTGTTCTTAGAAGATGGGCAGTCAATCACTTAGTAATTACTACGGTAAACCCGAAGCATATAAATAGGGCCCATTACTTTGATATCGGGTTGGCAATTGTTATCACTTGTATTAGCGCTTTGAGCTATAATTGCACTTGAGCATCAGTGACAGTATTATCGGCTACACTTTCTCTCTCTCTGTAATCATATTCACTGTAATCTCAATCATGATATATATATATTCCAGTGGTGTAGATGGCGAAGGGGGAGGGTCGAAAAAATCTCCTGGTGGGGAAAAATCTTCGCCGCCTCTCTCATGCTCATCACCTGTATGCGAAGTATCCATTCCGCTTCGGGTGACGACCATGCACCATGATCTTTGGTTCTTAAGTTCACGAGGAACTTGGGTTCTTGAGGGTCTTGGTTCTTGGGTTCTTGAGGTTCTTGAGGTTTTCCTTTTGCTTACAAATCGCGTTTGAGAAGGATCTTCTCTTCACCCGAGTTCTACTCTTTTCCGCGGGCGCACCCCTTGGCGGCCTTGCGCTCACACCAAGGTTGCTTTTTCCCACCTCACGTCGATTGACCGACCGCTAAGTGCACGGTCCGCTCTCAATGAGTGAAAAGAGACACAAGGGGAGGCTGGACAAGCCCTTCTTTCTTGGGATTCCTGTCACTCTTCAACGAAACACGATTAGGAATCGACACGCCCAAGCGAACTTGGGTTCGTGCGACCTCAACAAGCAAAAAAAATTTCTTGTGGTTCTTTCCTTGAGTGATATAGAACACTGCCAAAGCTCTGATACCAATGTTAGGTGCAGCGGGATGAATGTTTGCGCTTTGCTCAAGATGAGTGCTCCGAATTGTGCTCAAGGTTCCTTTTGTTCTTATGGAAGGGAGAGCCTTCCGTTCTTAATGGAAAGTGCTATGATCACAAACAAAGTGAATGCAAGTCTATGAGACTGAGAGATAAGAGAGAGAAGAGAAATACGACACCAGAGACGTTGTAAAACCCTCCTCCGAAGGCCCCACTCTCGTCGGCGAGAGTGGTCTACTATTGATTGCACAAAGTGGTACAATGCGTATGCATGGACTGATGCAACTTGGGACTATGCCGATGACGACGACGGTGATGACGACAACGACTTTAGGGCTGGAATCTGCGGTCTTCTATCTGCTGAATTTCAGGGCTGTTTCGGTGGCTGAAAATGACTGTTTTGGCTGCGTGTTTGATGGCTGAAAATGGCTATCTTCTGCAACCAACTAGGGCTGAATCTGCTGCAATTCTTAACTGCTGAAAACGCTGCTCCTCTGCTGCATCAAGGGCTGAAAACCAAAAACGCTGGCAGATCTAGGAACTTGCTGGCGATCATGGCTGAAAATAGAAAACGATGAACTGGTCTGCTATCCTTGGTGAAAAACGCAGGCTTGTCTGATGTGCTGGCGATGAGAAACTGCAAACGCCAGGGCTAAATGTTGATGGCGATCAAGCAAATCTGAAAATGCTAAGTGAGGGAATGTCCGGCGATGAAGGAAAACCAAAACGTTGGGGGTACTGCTGGGGTTCTTGCTGAGAAGGTGCCTGTTGAGCGGCAAGCTCCTGCTGCCATTTAGTGCTAAATTGGGTTTGCCTTTATTAACTTAGCAAAATTGCCCTACCTACTTTTGTTGGGAAGTCACTTAAAAATAATAAGTGAAAAATACCAAAAATAGGGAAAATAGGCTAAATGCACTGGAAAATTCCACTGATGAATCTGATGGATTCTGAAGGGAATTCTGATGATCATGCTGTGTGCAACCAGAGGATAGGCATCTATGCGAAGTGACTGGGCATGCACGGTCTACGAATAGACTCACAAAAGTGCCAGATCACTTCTAATCTAGACTTGATTGGACTGACTGAACCCTGATCATGCTGTTGCTTGTCCACGGACACATAGGGTTGGATGTGTCACGTGACATCAGATGTGCACATCATCGCATCAGCTAGAGATTGAGACTGGCAGATTTAGGAGAGTACCAGTAGAAGCCAGGATATGCAAGTTATGTCATATAGAGCCAGAGACAAAGTTACATCACATTTGTCATTGTCCGGTATACTACGAGATACGAGGCCGCTTTCATTGTCTATTAGGAGAGGGTTTTGGACCATTGGCTAGAGTCATGAGATATCGGGATCAGAGATGCCTCGAGTTGTGTTTGCTAGCGCTTCTTTAGAGCAGGGACTCAACAGCCGGATGAACATGCTTCACAGTAGACTTCAGAGCCCACTTCTACTGGAGGTATATCAGTGGACAGAGCCACTGAGCTCAGGAGAGCTAGACGCCCACGTCTACGGGGACGCCCGCGACATCGACGGAGGCTCCACCAAAGAATTAGGACTATTCTAGCACGGCATAGGAGACGCCCAGTACGACTATTTACAGAGGACCGATGCAATTCTTTCTCAGACAACGCCCGATGTCGGGCATCCTCAAACAACGACCGATGCAATACTTTCTCAGACAACGCCCGATGTCGGGCATCCTTGGGCATGGATGATGATGATTTTCAGTCTAACGATTTTAGTCTTTTAGTTTAGTCTCACACTTTACTTCATTTTATTTTTGTACCCAAACATTAGGTTAGATCCACAAGGATTGTATCAGTTTGGTCTCATAGGTCATTTTGGCCTTTTAAGGACATTTACTATAACATTTCATTTCTCTCTCTCTCTCTCTCTCTCTCTCTCTCTCTCACCCACAAAGTGTGGTAGATTGGTTATGCCATTCCCCTCTTGAATAAGAGGCCTTGAGTTCAACTGTCCTCGTCGGATAGATCTTTAAGGTCTCTTGGAATAGTTTCCTACGACGTTAAAACAATCTTCTTCTTGGGTGTGTGTGTGTGTGCTAATAAAAAGAGGAAAATGGTATAACCTTTCTATCACCCAAGTGTGGTAGATTGGTTATGCCATTTCCCTCTTGAATAACGGGTCTTGAGTTCAACTCTCCTCGTCAGACAGATCTTTAAGGTCTCTTGGGATAGTTTCCTATACGTTACAACAATCTTCTTCTTCCTCTTCTTCTTCTTCTTCTCTTCTCTCTCTCTCTCTCTCTCTCTCTCTCTCTCTCTCTCTCTCTCTCTCTCTCTCTCTCTCTCTCTCTCTCTTTTCCCAGAGGAGTGGACCAGGCACACTATTGTGCCTCTCCACAAATCTAGCAACGCCCTCGACCCAGGGAACTACGGGACCATCATGATTGGCCACACCATGGCCAAGCTATACGGGGCAGTACTTGAGGCAAAGCTGAGTTCATATGCAAAGATTGAGAGTCTACGAGCACGTGGCCAGGCAGGTTTCCGACGGGCCTTCTCCACTATTGATCACATCTTCATTCTGCGTTGCCTCATTGATGGGGCAAAGGTGCGGAAGAAGAGATTATACTGCTGCTTTGTGGATTTCCGCAAAGCTTTTGATACAGTGCCACGAGAGAGGCTCTTCCGACGCCTCTAGAGCTTGGGGATACCATCAGATATGATTTGGGCCATCTATGCACTCTATGAGCAGGTGACTAGGAGGGTACGTTGTTCAGGAGGTTTGTCTGAGGCTATTGCTAGCACCATTGGTGTTAAGCAGGGCTGCCCACTCTCCCCCACTCTATTTGGACTCTACATTGACGAGATTGAGGACTACATTCTATGAGCTGGAGGAGAGGGGTTAGACCTCACACGTACACCTGTACACATTTTATTATATGCTGATGACAGTGTATTGATTTCAGTGTCACCCAAGGGATTACAGCACCACTAGGCTGCCTTGGATGAGTTCTGTACACATAGGGGTTTGACAGTAAACCTTGGCAAGACCAAGGTCATGATCTTCCACACCTCTCCCATGGTGAGGGCTACAGCAGTATTCACAGCAGGCGGCGGACAGATAGAGGTCGTCACTTCATATGTCTTACCTTGGAGTCACATTCACGAGTTTGCCTGGTCTCTTCTCCATGAGACAGGCAGCCACAGACAGACTCACACGAGGGTACGCAACGCTGGCCATGTTAGAGCGGCGATGTCACCAGGTACACTTCCAGGAGCCCCGTATGAAGGAGTCACACCAGCTATGATGTATGCAGTGACAGTTTGGGCCCCAGGCCTCACAGACACCCAATGGAGTGCGGTCGAGAGGCCCCACGTACGTATGATCTTGCGATTATTTCGTGGGAAGCCAACACTTCCACATGACATCATCAGAGCAGAGCTAGCGGCACCTCCCATGGTAGTAGAGGCACTATTCCAAACTATCTCCTTCATTCAAAGGATGAGAGAGCTCCCAGTAGAGGGTATGACAGAGCCTGTACACTCAGGTTAGAGCATGGTTTGACAGATATGGCCTGGACATGGACATACTATCACCCTTTCAATATGACCCAAATTCACCCCACATCCGCCTTTCACGTAGTGAGAGGAACACTGTGTTCAGACAGAATCTTTGGCAGCTCTACACCACTCGGACATGGCTCACACCCGACCTGGCATCTAGACGGTCACATTACCGAGATCAGTTCCTAGACATACTAGCAGACGGGTTCATCTAGCGACCACAATACACGGATACTTACATGCCTCATAGCTCGAGTAGCTATTGGCCAGCTGAGGGTTTCCTCACATCGACTAGAGATCGAGACTGGCAGAGCATCAGACACCCCCAGAGAGGAGCGCATATGCCGGGTATGCAGAGTAGAGCTAGAGGATGAGGAGCACTTTGTATGCAAATGTAGAGCATATGATGACATCCGAGGCAGATATGAGGGTTTATTCAGAGGGCAGCCTACCCTTCAAGAGATCATGGACTCCAGAGATCAGCGCCAGCTGGGGCGATTCTTACTAGAGATACAGAGCCACAGAGATGCCTTACTTGAGCCCACGACAGCTCAGACACGAGGGAGACAGACCCAGCTCACTAACTTCTTCGTCTCACGACATCTACCAGCCCCCCCACCACCCGACACACAGAGAGGGGTGACTCTTCAGCAGGCTCAGACCTCCAGAGCTAAGAGACAGCCCCGCGCTACAGGCTGCCGGGCCCCAAACTTCATCGACGCTAGATTGTGGAGATTCAGACCCGTGATCGCCGAGCCACTGAGGAGAGACGAGCCCAGATGATGGCCGACCCCGCTGTAGCCATTCGAGGAGCCCTGGCTCCAGCCCCACCCATGTACCACATCTTACACCCACCCATTAGCACAGGATGGAGCTAGTTAGCTAGTCACCCAGATGCATATCATGCTTGTATTACCCTCTTACATATAGACTACCATAGAGATAGCACTCCACACACTCACACTCTCATCATGGAGATTTGTATCAGCTTTATCAGTCAGTTTTTTCAGCACTTTTGTCTTTCCGATTGACGGAAGACACACCCATGTACATTGATTTGTCTCATAGGCCGATTTCGGCCTTCTAATAGAAGTAAAAAATCTCTCTCTCTCTCTCTCTCTCTCTCTCTCTCTCTCTCTCGGGATGGTGATATCATCCTCCTCGGGGACTTCAATGCCCGAACGGGCAACTCTTAGACAGTCTTCTACGACACTTCAGATGAGATGCTTAGAGAGATGGATGTGGGTGAGTTGGGGCTTGACAGATGCTCACATGACACAGAGCAGACGGAGTATGGGAGATACCTAACGGAGATGACGACTACACATGGGTTAGCCATACTTAATGGCTTACAGCGATTGCCTAGAGCAGCTGGTTTCACATGCTTTCCACATAGACACTGGGCCAGTATAGTGGACTATGTTATGGCACAACCGAGCTTTATTCCTTGTATTCAGGATTTCATAGTGGGAGCTAGACCAATGGGCGTAGCAGTGGATCATGCACTTTTGACATTGTTTATTTCATTTCAGTATAGGACAGCCGAGACATCAGGAGGCTAGTCACATAACCGTTGACATTTACACCAAAGACTAACGCAGTTTACAAAGGAGACCTATAGCCGTCTATGCATAGATGGTCCTGGCCTCTCAATGGAGTGCACCACTTTACTGAATGAGACATTACATTGTGAAGCATCAGAGGCATACCCACACACTCAGCTGGGTCGGAGGCGATATTCTGGGAACATGCCCCAGAATAGTTGGTATGATGAGGAGTGCAGAGAGATGAGAGCCCATCTTTAGAGGGATCTTCTTTTAGGAGTCATCACCTACAGACAATCTCGGATTGCTTCCCAGCGCCTTGTGCGACGGAAGAAACGAGCTTCCTTGGCCCAGATGGAGCAAAACTTGTATCAAGTGTTCTTGAGTAGAGACTAAGAAGAGGCATGGTGATTCTTTCATGAGCACTCCCCTCCGCCAACGATTACTTCTCCTAATGTGTGGAGCCAGTATGCCTCATCGTTATATACAGTTCCTGGACAGGACCCCCTTCCAGATCCTATAGAGCCATGCCCACCTACCAGCACCTTCTTTACCACTGAGATGGTAAACAGAGCCATTGACAGGATGAGGACCAGCAAGGTATATGATCATGATGGTCTAGTAGCAGAGCACTTTACACGTGCTAGAGATACGCTGGTAGAGGTTCTTGCAGTGTTGTTCAATCGTGCCATGTGTGAGGGGTCACCTGAGACTTGGAGGTTGTCTACTATTGTGCCTAAGTTCAATGCAGGTGATCTTACAACGCCTAGGAATTACCGCACTATTATGGTTGGGCACACATTGGCACGGTTGTATGCATCCATTCTTGAGCAGCAGTTGAATAATTGGGCAGAGGGTGAGGTGTACGAGCAAAGGGCCAGGCCGGTTTCAGGAGGGGTGTCTCCACTCTTGATCATATTCTAACACTTGAGCCATCATTGAGGAGGGCAGGTCACATGGGAGACGGATTTATTGTAGCTTTGTGGATTTCCGCAAAGCATTTAACATGGTACCAAGAGCTCGATTGATGCGCAGACTGTAGGAGATGCGGGTGCCCATAGTGTTGATTTGGGGGTTATGGCTCTATATAGATCAGTGATGGGACATGTACGCACTCCGGAGGGGATATCTGATTTAGTTCACTCCACAATTGGGGTGAAACAGGGTCGCCCATTGTCTCCTACTCTATGTGGTTTGTATGTTGATGAGGTGTCTGATTACATTGACAGAGAGGGTCATAGAGGTGCCCAGCTGGCAAGGACGTGGATCCCATTGTTGTTATATGCTGATGATATTGTGTTGATCTCTGACTCACCAAAGAGTATGCAGCGACAGTTGGATGCATTACACAGTTTTGCAAAGGATAGTGGATTGTCTGTAAACCTTGGTAAAACCAAGGTTATGGTGTTTAACACCCCACCACAATGGACCAGGAGATCAGCATTGACTTTCACATATGGTATGGAGATTGTAGAGTATACAGATGCACACTTACCTTGGGGTTGTCTTCAATGGGCCGAGGTTTTCTTTAGGGAGAGCAGCAGAGACTAGACTCACTAGAGCTTTTGCGGCCTTGGGAGGCTTGGAGAGGATGTGTTCGCAGGTGCAGTTCCAAGACCCTCGGACAAAGTTATGGCTCTTTGATACATTAGTAGCCTCAGCTATGTTGTATGGGGTGCAGATATGGGGACCTTCTGTAGGCCAGAATGGATGGAGATGTATGGAGAGGCCCTTGGTATCTATGATCTCTCAATTGATCAGAGCCAAGGCCTCTGTACCCCACGCAATCATTCGAGCAGAGCTAGCTGCCCCTCCTATGGAGATTGAGGCGCTTAACAGATCAGTCTCCTTTGTGCACAGCTTGTGGGATACTACTAGAGACAGATATGCTAGACTAGCCCTTGAGTCGTCCAAACAGTTAGCTCTTAAGGAGGACACTTCATGCTGGTATGCACAAATGACATCATGGTTTCAGACGCATGGCTTCACCATGGACAGACTGCCCCCTTTCTAGTACTCTCTTTAGGCATCCTCGATGTCTCTTACACGGGTGGAGATTACTAGACTCATTCGTCAAGACCTGATCTAGCTGGATACCAGGAGGACATGGATAGAGCCGCCACAGGAGTTGGGCACGAAGATGGCTTTCTATAGAGAGCATCTTCTCCACCTCTTAGGAGATGGGTTTGTGATTTGACCCAGCTACATGGACGCACATAATGTCTCATGGTTTGCGGTGTGCCATTGGTCAGATACGCACATCCTCACATCGGCTGGAGATTGAGACTGGTAGATTCAGAGGTATACCAGCAGAGCAGGATATGCCGCTTATGCCAGCTAGAGCCAGAGATAGAGCTACATTACATATGTCATTGCACAGTGCACTATGAGAAACGGAGTTGTTTCCACTGCTTATTCAGAGAGGGTTTCGGTCCTTTCTCTACGGTCATGAGTTATGAGGATCAGAGATGTCTTGGGCTATATCTACTTGAGTTACACAGATATAGAGACACTTTATTGGGGAGTGATAGAGAGAGACAGTCCCAAAGACAAATTACAGATTTCTTTCCACTAGATATGGGACAGCCAGAGGAGCAGCCATCACTACAGCGCTCGGCACACACTCATTCGAGCACTACCGGCAATCTAATAGACCGAGCACTAGAGCTACGGGGATCCAGACCGCCACGATTGAGGAGAGGGGCTACACAACATCGACGGACTACATCAGAGGATTTAAGCTATACTCTCTCGACACCCAGAGTGCAGATGAGGATGGATTCTAGTAGTACTATCTTTGTTCTGGTTCGTTTGTACCACGATATGGTATTAGATTCACCATTTTGTAACAGATTGGCCTCATAGGTCATTTTGGCCTTTTGAAGACGTTAATATAACATTTCGTTTCATTTCTCATCTCTCTCTCTCTCTCTCTCTCTCTCTCTCTCTCTCTCTCTCTCTCTCTCTCTCGGAAAAAGTCAGGGCTGTATATTACTGAGTACAATATAATCCCCAGCGGATGCCAAAATAGCCTTTCACGTGGGGTGTACAAGCTGAATGTAAGGAGGAGAGCCACTATAGTGACAACTCGACTAGCACAATCTCATGGTGGTCGGTGTGATGAGTGGAGGAGAAACCACCGAGGAGGGGCATAATGCCACGTAATCTGGCCACCTGTAGGTGTGAAGAAGAGTGGAGATCGAGCACAACGCCGAAGGAAGGCAAATCGGCGTGCCTCGGCTGCTCGAGATGTACCTGAGGATGAATCCCACTGCCAAATCAGGGTATGAATGATGTCCAGCCAAATGGCAGTGAGAGTATCCTGAAGGAGCTGTGGAGCCGCACTTAGAATGTGGAGACAACGAGCTCTCCAAACATTCCATAGTGTAATACTAGTGATGACTGAAAAAACTTCATCACGTGTCTGAGAACCCCCCTGCCAAGCAATCTGTGGTAGCATAGCCATCTGTGTGTGTGTGTGTGTGTGTGTGTGTGTTGTACGCATCTATTCTTGAGGAGCAGCTGAGTAGATGGGTAGAGAGGAAGGGGATACGCACAGCCGGGCAGGCAGGTTTCACAAGGGGTTTTTCTACTCTTGACCATATCTTGACACTCAGAGCCATCATTGAGGAGGGCAGATCGCGTGGGAGACGGATCTATTGTAGCTTTGTGGATTTCTGCAAAGCATTTGACACAGTGCCCAAAGCTAGATTCATGCGCAGATTATAGCAGATAAGAGTACCCACAGAGCTCATTTGAGGGGTCATGGCATTATACAGGTCAGTAGTGGGGCATCTACGCACCCCAGAGGTCCTATCCACACCAGTTTACTCCACTATTGGGGTGAAGCAGGACTGCCCGCTCTCTCCTACTCTATTTGGTATGTATGTAGATGAGGTTTCTGACTACATTGAGAGAGATGGTGATAGAGGTGCACAGCTGGCAGGGACATGGATTCCACTATTGTTATACGCTGATGATATTGTGTTGATCTCCGACTCTCCGGAGTGGATGCAACGTCACTTGGATGCTTTGCATAGGTTTGCCCAGGAAAGTGGTTTGTCCGTCAACCTTAGTAAAACCAAGGTCATGGTATTTAATACCACCCCACAGTGGATCAGGAGGTCAACGCCCGCATTCACATACGGCCAGGAGAAGGTGGAGTATACAGATGCTTACACTTACCTTGGAGTGATTTTTAGTGGGCTAGCATTTTCATTGAGGAGGGCAGCAGAGACTAGATTGACCAGAGCCCATGCAGCATTGGGTAGATTGGAAAGGATGTGTTCACAGGTTCAGTTTCAGGAGCCTCGGACGAAGCTCTGGCTCTTTGACACTTTGGTGGCCTCTGCATTGCTTTATGGAGCTGAGATTTGGGGACCTTCACTGGATCATCACGGGAGGACAGGCCGCAGTGATGGATGGGGGGACATTGAGAAGCCTCTGGTCCCTATGATCTTGCGGCTCATTAGAGCCAATGCTTCAGTACCACGTGCTATTGTACGAGCAGAGCTAGCTGCCCGGCGCTCACCAGATCCGTCTCCTTCATACACCGCATGTGGCAACTTCCCAGAGATAGATATGCACGCCTTGCACTTGAGTCCTCTCGAAAGTTATCCATGCAGGGAGATACAGCATGCTGGTATGGGGAGATGACATCATGGTTTCAGGCGCATGGGTTCAGCATAGACAGATTGCCTCCCTTCCAGTACTCACTGGATGCGCCCTCTCTGACTCTTACACAGTCCGAGATCACGAGGCTCATTCGCAAGGACTTGACACAGCTAGACACAAAGAGGACATGGATACCGCCAGCACAGGAGTTGGGCACGAAGATGGCTTTCTACAGAGAGCATCTCCTCCAGCTTACGGAGGATGGTTTTGTGACGAGGCCCAGATACATGGACACCCACTTGTCTCATGGGATACGATGTGCTATTGGCCAGATACGCACATCTTCACACCAGCTGCGAATCGAGACTGGGAGATAGGGAGTACCAACAGGGGCCAGGACATGCCCCCTGCGTGACATCCAGCCTGAGACAGAGTTGCACTACACATGCCACTGCCCCGTCTACTACGAGATACGAGGCCGCTTCCATTGCTTGTTCAGAGAGGGCTTTGGACCATTCTCTAGAATCATGCGGTACGAGGATCAGAGATGCCTGGGTTTGTTCTTGCTCGAGCTGCGCAAACACAGAGAGAGCCTGCTGAGAGGAGAGGCTAGCCAGTCTCAGAGACAGATCATAGACTTCTTTAGAGCTGCCACTGGACACCCGGAGGAGTTACTACCAGAGCAAAGCTCGCCGCTTTAAACCAGAGGCATACTAATCGACCGAGTGACTGAGCTAGGGAGATGCAGACGCCCACGACTGCGGAGGACTGCATAGCATTGACGGAGGCTGCATCAGAGCATTCGGGTCACTTTGGCTCGACATGCACGACGCCCGGTCAAACTACGGACCATGGAGGAGATTGATGAGATCCGCCAGCGCCAATGCTGGATCTCATGTGATCTCGCTATCCTAGCTAGTTGTTTAGCTGCTTAGTCCACACCTAGCAGATTCCATAGTATTTTATTTTGTCATTTTTTCATACTGTCATTTTGTCATCTTGTTACTTTGACTTTGTAACAGATCCACCACATTGTAACTTTCTGGTCTCATAGGTCACTTTCGCCTGTTGAAGACGTTAATATAACATTTCATCCCTCTCTCTCTCTCTCTCTCTCTCTCTCTCTCTCTCTCTCTCTCTCTCTCTCTCTCTCTCTCTCTCTCTCTCTCTCTCGTACGCATCTATTCTTGAGCAGCAGCTGAGTAGATGGGTAGAGAGGGAGGGGATACGCACAGCCGGGCAGGCAGGTTTCACGAGGGGTTTTTCTACTCTTGACCATATCTTGACACTCAGAGCCATCATTGAGCAGGGCAGATCGCGTGGGAGACGGATCTATTGTCGCTTTGTGGATTTCCGCAAAGCATTTGACACAGTGCCCAGAGCTAGATTCATGTGCAGATTACAGCAGATGAGAGTACCCACAGAGCTCATTTGAGGGGTCATGGCATTATACACGTCAGTAGTGGGGCATGTACGCACCACAGAGCTCCTATCCACACCGGTTTACTCCACTATTGGGGTGAAGCAGGACTGCCCGCTCTCTCCTACTCTATTTGGTATGTATGTAGACGAGGTTGCTGACTACATTGAGAGAGATGGTGATAGAGGTGCACAGCTGGCAGGGACATGGATTCCACTATTGTTATATGCTGATGATATTGTGTTGATCTCCGACTCTCCGGAGGGGATGCAACATCACTTGGATGCTTCGCATAGGTTTGCCAAGGAAAGTGGTTTGTCCGTCAACCTTGGTAAAACCAAGGTCATGGTATTTAATACCACCCCACAGTGGATCAAGAGGTCAGCGCCCGCCTTCACATACGGCCAGGAGAAGGTGGAGTATACAGATGCTTATACTTACCTTGAAGTGGTTTTTAGTGGGCCAGCATTTTCATTGAGGAGGGCGGCAGAGACTAGATTGACCAGAGCCCATGCAGCATTGGGTAGATTGGAAAGGATGTGCTCATAGGTTCAGTTTCAGGAGCCTCGGACGAAGCTCTGGCTTTTTGAAACTTTGGTGGCTTCTGCATTGCTTTATGGAGCTGAGATTTGGGGACCTTCATTGGATCATCACGGGAGGACAGGCACCAGTGATGGATGGGGGAACATGGAGAAGCCTCTGGTCTCTATGATCTCGCGGCTCATTAGAGCCAAGGCTTCAGTACCACGTGCTATTGTACGAGCAGAGCTAGCTGCCCCCCCACTGGTGGTTGAGGCGCTCACCAGATCTGTCTCCTTCATACACCGCATGTGGGAACTTCCCAGTGACAGATATGCACGCCTTGCACTTGAGTCCTCTCGACAGTTAGCCATGCAGGGAGATACAGCATGCTGGTATGGAGAGATGACATCATGGTTTCAGGCGCATGGGTTCAGCATAGACAGATTGCCTCCCTTCCAGTACTCACTGGATGCGCCCTCTTTGACTCTTACACAGTCCGAGATTACCTGGCTCATTCGCCAAGACTTGACACAGCTAGACACCAAGAGGACATTGATACAGCACAGGAGCTGGGCACGAAGATGGCTTTCTACAGAGAGCATCTCCTCCAGCTTACGGAGGATGGTTTTGTGACGAGGCCCAGATACATGGACACCCACTTGTCTCATGGCATACGATGTGCTATTGGCCACATACGCACATCTTCACACCAGCTGCGGATCGAGACTGGGAGATACAATGGAATACGAGCAGAGGCCAGGACATGCCCCCTGTGTGACATCGAGCCTGAGACAGAGTTGCATTACACATGCCACTGTCCCGTCTACTACGAGATAGGAGGCCGCTTCCATTGCTTGTTCAGAGAGGGCTTTGGACCATTCTCTGGAGTCATGCGGTACGAAGATCAGAGATGCCTGGGTTTGTTCTTGCTCGAGCTGCGCAGACACAGAGAGAGCCTGATGAGAGGAGAGGCTAGCCAATCTCAGAGACAGATCACAGACTTTTATAGAGCTGCCACTGGACCGGAGGAGTTACTACCACAACAGAGCTTGTCGCTATACACGAGAGGCATACTGATGGACCGAGCGACTAAGCTGGGGAGATCCAGACGCCCACGACTGCGGAGGACTACACAGCATCGACGGAGGTTGCATTAGAGGATTCGGGTCACTTTGGCTCGACATGCATGACGCCCGGTCAGAGTACTAACCATGGAGGAGATTGATGAGATCCGCCAGCGACCGATGCTGGATCTCTTGTGATCTAGCTATCCCAGCTAGCTGCTTAGTTCACACCTAGTAGTTTAGGATTCCATAGTATTTTATTGTGACATTTGTCATTTCATTTTGTCATCTTGTTACCTTGACTTTGTATAAGATCCACCACATTGTAGCTTTCTAGTCTCATAGATCACATTGGCCTTTTGAAGACGTTAATATAACATTTCATTTCATTTCATTTCTCTCTCTCTGATCGACTGATCGACCGAGCTGGGGAGATCCAGACGCCCACGACTGCAGAGGACTACACAGCATCAACAAAGGCTGCATCAGAGGATTCGGATCACTTTGGCTCGACATGTACGACGCCGGTCAGACTACTAACCATGGAGGAGATTGATGAGATCCGCCAGCGACCGATGCTGGATCTCCTGTGATCTAGCTATCCCAGCTAGCTGTTTAGCTGCTTAGTTCACACCTAGCAGTTTAGGATTCCATAGTATTTTATTTTGTCATTTTGTCATCTTGTTACTCTTGTCACTCTGACTTTGTAACAGATCCACCACACTGTAACTTTCTGGTCTCATAGGTCACTTTGGCCTTTTGAAGACGTTAATAAAACATTTCATTTCCTCTCTCTCTCTCTCTCTCTCTCTCTCTCTCTCTCTCTCTCTCTCGTTACTCTGACTTTGTATCAGATCCACCACATTGTAACTTTCTGGTCTCATAGGTCACTTTGGCCTTTTGAAGACGTTGATAAAACATTTCATTTCATCTCTCTCTCTCTCTCTCTCTCTCTCTCTCTCTCTCTCTCTCCCCCCCTGCTCGCGCGCCACCCATCCTGCTCTGGTTTGCGCTCCCCCCACCTGCTGTCTCTCCCTCTCAGCCCAGCGTGGACTATCAGCCCAGCGTTGACACGCCTTCACATTCAGCACCCAGCCGGTTTTTGGAGCAGAGCAGGCCAGAGAGGTAGCCGCTAGCCTTCAACAGACCAGAGCGTCAGCCTCACATCTCCATCGCTTGTCTCTCCTCGCCAGCGTTTTCAGTCAAATCAGCCAATGTTTTGCTGAGTCATTGCCAACAGTACCTCAGTACCAATCAGCACCTCAGTTCAGCCACCCTGTTTTCAGCCAGTAAGTACTCAGGTTTTCAGCCGGTAAGTACTCAGATTTGCAGCCATGAAGTATCTCAGTATTCAGCCATGAAATACCTCAGTATTCAGCCAGAAGGACCCTCAGTACTCAGCCATTGCAGTACCAGCAGTACTGAATGAATGTTGATGCTATATTGGCTGATACTGCTGATACTGATGATACTGGGGTACTGAAGTGCTGATGCTAAGTTGTATCAGGAGTTGTGCAATCTAAAAGTAAATAACGCTCCGGTAACGGAGTGGGGGGCCCTTGGAGGGAGGCTTTGGGAATGCATCAGGTGTCCTCTCTCAGACTGAATACCCCGCAGTGGGCTGTGGTAGTGCATATACCCGCATTCGGGTTGTGGTTATTACTTCTCCACCTGGACTCAGCCGAGCCAGAGCGTCGAGCTATACCCGCATCTCCAATGGAGGCCATGAGCGCATCGCCAGTGGAGGCCATGATCGTTTCGCCAGTATGTAAGCCCCATATGAAGGCAACCTTTGTGCTTACAAACAAGTGGATAACACAAATGGAAAGGGAGATGAAAGAATGGAAAGCAGTGATGGAGGGATGGTGGAAAGAGAAGGCCACCTTCTTCAAATGTTTCTCAATGAAGGCACGCAATGGAAGAAGGAGAAAGAGGACTTGCACCAGAGCTACAAGCACTTAAGGCGGATTCACAAGCACTTAGAGAAGAGGTCACAGCCCTCAAGTGAGAGCTTGTGGATAGAGTAAGCAGTGGATTGGAAGAAGGGGAATTCCAGCCCTCGGTGATAGAGGAGATCAAGGTCATCAAGGAGCAGGTACGGATGATCACAGAGGAGGAGAAACAGAAGGTGGTAAAGACGTTTTCGTCGATAAATGTGATCACGAAGACGCAGAAGAAGGTGGATGAGGCTGAGAAATGGATAGAAGTCGCTAAGAAAGGGAAAGGGAAAGAAACCACATCCGTCCCCACTCCTACAATCATCAACATGACTCTAGAAGAAGAGCAGCGAAGGAAAACTAGAGCCTTGCATATAAGAGTAACCGGTAAAAGACCGAGATGATGTGGAAGGAGAAGTCGAAGAACTTCTCCGCATGATGGGCAGTGAGGCTACTCATACAAAGGCATGGAGGGTAGGGAAGAAGACACAAGGCAATGGGAAGACTTCAAAAGGGAGAGCTTTAATCATCCGTTTCCCATCCATGGAGGCAAAGAAGGACTTCTTGAAGAAGCGCCCTACACTAAAGAAAACGGGCATACTCCTTGGAAATGACCTCACTCTCACACAGCTTGCGTCAAATGAGAGAGGTAATGCCAGAGATTCAAGCGGCAAGGGAGAAGGGAAAGACGGCCTTCTACAGAGATGGCCGGGTGGTGATTGTAGAGCGGCGCTCCACATGACGGTGCGAGACCCATGGGACCACACTCAAAGTTGCCACCTGGAATTGTAATGGATCTATGCGCCTTGATGTGGGTGCTTTTGAGGATAGTTTTACAAGAAGAGACATCGTCTTCTACTTTGAGACACATCAAGCCCCGGGGCAATCTATGCCTCACATCAGTGGATATAGATGGGAGACAGCCTATAGACAGGAGACACGATCAGACCACAGAGGGCGGGGCTCAGGAGGAGTGGCAGTGTTATTCAGGGAGGAGTTGCAACCATTGATACATATAGCCCGCAGGGATGAGCAAGATAGGTACATGTGGGTGAGATTGAGAGCAGAGACAGGCAGATATCTTTACATTGCTATTTGCTACTTTCCCCTGAGTACGTTAGTTTATGCACCACCCAGAGGACAGTCCCCTTCTCTATTTTGGATGATGACATATGGGAGTTCTCTAGAGATGGTGACATCATCATTCTAGGGGATTTCAATGCTAGGACTGCCCATCATCAGACAGTATTTTATGATACTTCAGAGGAGATGCTGAGAAAGTTGGATGTTGCAGAGACGGGCCTATCCAGACTATCACAGGATGGAGAACACACCGAGTATGGACGACGCTTGATAGACATGGGGATTGCACATGGATTGGCCATCTTGAATGGCCCACAGAGATTTCCCGCTGCGGGGGGTTTTACATGCTTTCCACACAGACATGGAGCCAGCACAGTGGATTATGTCATGGCACAGCCGAGCCTCATCTCTAGTATCCAGGATCTCATGGTTGGATCCAGACTGTTGGTGTGGCACTGGACCATCTCTTTTCAGTTTAGTGTAGCACACAAGCTACGGGCAGCAGCCCCTACTCGCTACACCTTCACGCGGGAGACGGACTCTGTATACATAGATGGGATCTACAGACGCCTGTGCACAGAGGAGCCAGGGCAACCTCTAGAGGAGCTTACTACTATACTGACACAGACACTACATGATGCAGCAGCTGAGGCATACCCACATACCCAGCCTGAGCAGAGACGCCGTTCGGGGAGCATGCCCCAGAACAGTTGGTATGATGAGGAATGCCGGGACACTAGAGCTAGACTTCAGAGGGAGGTGCTTTTGGG
The DNA here is from genome assembly GCF_014529385.1 of Adiantum capillus-veneris. Lineage (NCBI taxonomy): Eukaryota > Viridiplantae > Streptophyta > Polypodiopsida > Polypodiales > Pteridaceae > Adiantum > Adiantum capillus-veneris. The sequence goes on from NC_140946.1 coordinate 108,304,605, forward strand.
GGACATCACTCACACACAGTCACAGACTGACTTCCGACGCCTAGTGCGGTGGCAGAAGAGGGCATTTTTGGCTCGCCTAGAGCAGGATCTATACCAGCTATCCTTGAGTCAGCAGGACTCATGTGAGGCATGGCGGCTCTTTCATGAACACTCCCCCCTCCCTGCCATCACTTCTACAGAGGCCTGGGGCCAATATGCATAATCTCTGTACACAGTTCCTGAGCAGCCCCCCCTTCCCGACCCCCCCGATCCATGACCACACACGTGCTTTTTTCACCGCTGAGATGGTGAGGAAGGCCATTGACAGGATGAGGACTGGGAGAGCATATGATCATGATGGCTTAGTGGCTGGGCATTTCACGCATGCCAAAGATTTACTAGCAGAGCTTCTAGCAGTTATGTTCAACCGTGCCATGTGTGAGGGCTTGCCTGATACTTGGAGCCTATCTACTATTGTACCAATCTTCAAGTCGGGAGACCCTATGGAGCCTCGGAATTATCGCACTATCATGATTGGACACACATTGGCACGGTTGTACGCATCTATTCTTGAGGAGCAACTGAGTAGATGGGCGGAGAGAGAGGGGATACGCGCAGCCGGGCAGGCAGATTTCAGGAGGGGTTTTTCTACTCTTGACCATATCTTGACACTCAGAGCCATCATTGAGAAGGGCAGATCGCATGGGAGACGAATCTATTGTAGCGTTGTGGATTTCCGCAAAGCATTTGACACAGTGCCCAGAGCTAGATTGATGCGCAGATTATAGCAGATGGGAGTACCCACAGAGCTCATTTGGAGGGTCATGGCATTATACAGGTAAGTAGTGGGGCATGTACGCACCCTAGAGGGTCTATCCACACCGGTTTACTCCACTGTTGGGGTGAAGCAGGGCTGCCCGCTCTCTCCTACTCTATTTGGTATGTATGTAGATGAGGTTTCTGACTACATTGAGAGAGATGGTGATAGAGGTGCACAGCTGGCAAGGACATGGATTCCACTATTGTTATACGCTGATGATATTGTGTTGATCTCCGACTCTCCGGAGTGGATGCAACGTCACTTGGATGCTTTGCATAGGTTTGCCCAGGAAAGTGGTTTGTCCGTCAACCTTAGTAAAACCAAGGTCATGGTATTTAATACCACCCCACAGTGGATCAGGAGGTCAACGCCCGCATTCACATACGGCCAGGAGAAGGTGGAGTATACAGATGCTTACACTTACCTTGGAGTGATTTTTAGTGGGCTAGCATTTCCATTGAGGAGGGCAGCAGAGACTAGATTGACCAGAGCCCATGCAGCATTGGGTAGATTGGAAAGGATGTGTTCACAGGTTCAATTTCAGGAGCCTCGGACGAAGCTCTGGCTCTTTGACACTTTGGTGGCCTCTGCATTGCTTTATGGAGCTGAGATTTGGGGACCTTCACTGGATCATCACGGGAGGACAGGCCGCAGTGATGGATGGGGGGACATTGAGAAGCCTCTGGTCCCTATGATCTTGCGGCTCATTAGAGCCAATGCTTCAGTACCACGTGCTATTGTACGAGCAGAGCTAGCTGCCCGGCGCTCACCAGATCTGTCTCCTTCATACACCGCATGTGGCAACTTCCCAGAGACAGATATGCACGCCTTGCACTTGAGTCCTCTCGACAGTTAGCCATGCAGGGAGATACAGCATGCTGGTATGGGGAGATGGCATCATGGTTTCAGGCGCATGGGTTCAGCATAGACAGATTGCCTCCCTTCCAGTACTCACTGGATGCGCCCTCTCTGACTCTTACACAGTCCAAGATCACGAGGCTCATTCGCAAGGACTTGACACAGCTAGACACCAAGAGGACATGGATACAGCCAGCACAGGAGTTGGGCACGAAGATGGCTTTCTATAGAGAGCATCTCCTCCAGCTTACGGAGGATGGTTTTGTGACGAGGCCCAGATACGCGGACACCCACTTGTCTCATGGGATACGATGTGCTATTGGCCAGATACGCACATCTTCACACCAGCTGCCGATCGAGACTGGGAGATACAACGGAGTATCAGCAGAGGCCAGGACATGCCCCTTGTGTGACATCGAGCCTGAGACGGAGTTGCACTACACATGCCACTACCCCGTGTACTACGAGATACGAGGCCGCTTCCATTGCTTGTTCAAAGAGGGCTTTGGACCATTCTCTAGAGTCATGCAGTACGAGGATCAAAGATGCCTGGGTTTGTTTTTGCTCGAGCTACGCAGACACAGAGAGAGCCTGATGAGAGGAGAGACTAGCCAATCTCAGAGACAAATCACAGACTTCTTTAGAACTGCCACTCGACACCCGGAGGAGTTACTACCACAGCAGAGCTCGTGGCCTTACACCAGAGGCACACTGATCGACCGAGCGATTGAGCAGGGGAGATCCAGACGCCCACGAATGCGGAACAGCATCGACGGAGGCTGCATCAGAGGATTCGGATCACTTTGGCTCGACATGCGCGACGCCCGGTCAGACTACTGACCATGGAGGAGATTGATGAGATCCGCCAGCAACCGATGCTGGATCTCCTGTGATCTAGCTATCCTAGCTAGCTGTTTAGCTGCTTAGTTCACACCTAGCAGTTTAGGATTCCATAGTATTTTATTTTGTCATTCTATCATTTTGTCATCTTGTTACTCTGACTTTGTATCAGATCCACCACATTGTAACTTTCTAGTCTCATAGGTCACTTTGGCCTTTTGAAGACGTTAATATAACATTTCATTTCATTTCATTTCTCTCTCTCTCTCTCTCTCTCTCTCTCTCTCTCTCTCTCAAAGGAACCATCAATAAGGCAAGGAAGGCAAGGAAAGAACAAAGGATTATGAAAGCATGCTTGCTCGATCTACCTATTCTTTCAATTCCTCCGCAAGTGACACAGTGGTATCAGGGTTCAGCACTTTGCTTGCACTTTGCAAGCGAAGGTACAATCTTATTAATATATTACTGTAAAGGACAAAAAGTAAAATTTGCAACAAAAAGTTTTTATATTCCCACTCAGGATATTCAGGATTTAAGAGGAGAACAAGTTTTTAAATTCCCACTTAAGATATTCAGGATTTAAGAGGAGAACAAGTAGAAGCATTTGAGCAAAAAAGAAGCCATTTCAGCGTTTTCCATCCAATGTACAATCTTGAGTGACATGTGAGAGAGATAAACAAAAAGTATCTCTTAAGAAGATTCCCCACTTGGAGGATACCACTTGTTATGTTCCGCTTGAGCCCATCAGAGTTACCAGGGAACGGACATTTCGGGCCTTGGAACGCCGGAACGGCGTTCCGGCCGGCTGGGATTTTCTGGAACGCGTCGGAACGGAACGGTGTTCCAGCTGGAAACTGTCACCGGAACGGGCTGGAACGGACCGGAACGGCCATAAACGGCAGTTTTTGAAATTGAAAAAAATGACTGCAACGGCCATTTTCAGCAGTCAAAAAAGTATATAATGCCCCCCTCCTCCCCCATTCTTCACACACTCATCAAGCCTCAAGGCCCATTCTCCCTTGCTTGAGCCTTGCTCTCAACTCTCAAGCCAAGCTCATTCTCCCTAGCTTGCTCTCAACTCTCAAGCCATAGTGTGGCGCCGCGGCATGCCTCAAGGCTCAAGCTCTCAACCTCTCTCTCTCTTGGGCTAACTTCTAAGTTCTAACCCTCAACTTTCAAGGCTCAAGGCTCAAGCTCTCACGGAATCAAGCGGCAAGCCTCTCTCTCTCAATCCCTCTCTCTCTCTCAAAGTTCAAGATCAAGCTCTCTCTTTCACGGATAATCCATCATCCATGGCCTCTTCTTCTCGTTCAACCCCCTCCGTTCATGCGGGCAACACTCAAAAGGCGAAGGAATGGTCGTGGTGGGATGAAGTGACCTCGGAGGGCACCTTGTCGGCGGCGGGAGGTTCTCGTGCATGGGGATGCAAGCTATGCTCTTACACGCGGAAAGGGGGGCATGACAAAGTGAGGGCACACTTTCTTCGAGTGCCGGGACATGAGGTGAAATTTTGTGCCAACGTAACCATCGAGAAGAGGAAGGAGCTCGAGGAAAAGGATCGGCAATTCAACCATAAAGCCAAGCCGGCACGCAAAGGTATTGATCCAAAGACCCTCATTTTCCCTTCTTCCTCTCTACCCGGTGTAGGTGTTGGTGCATCTTCAAAAGGTCCATTCGTCGCCAAAAGACCCTTGCCACCTCTTGGGACCCAAAGAAGAAGGAAGAGGTGGATGCGGCCGTGGCCCGATTCTTCTATCACGACCATATCCCATTTGTCGCAGTGAGGTATGTTCATTGTTTTATGATTCATCAATCTTCTCTCTCATTTCTTCCGTTATCGTCGTTTCCACTTTTTTGATACTAACCTCTTCTATGTTTGATCGAAATAGGTCGGAGTATTGGAAAGTCATGGTGCAACGGATAGGAGAGTATGGCACCGGCTATGTGCCGCCATCTTCAGAGGCTCTCCGAACCACCTTGCTCGATCGAGAGAAGGCTATCGTGGAGCAAGCAACCCTCAACATTCAGCGTCTTTGGGCAAAACATGGCGTTTCCCTCATTGCTGACGGGTGAAGCGATACAAGGAAGAGATCTATCCATGGTCTCGTCGCATACTCCAGTGGAGAGATGTACTTTGTGCACTCTCATGATGCCACTGAGAGTGGCAAGTCCGCCGATGTCCTCTCTGCAAAGTGGACAGCGGCCATAGAAACCATCGGTGAGCAACACGTGGTGGCCTTTGTCATAGATGGGGAGACATCAAACAGGGCAGCAGCAGCTATCATAGAGGGCCACTATCCGCATGTGACAGTGTGCTTTTGCATGGCACACTGCTTGAACAACCTTCTAAAAGACATCGACAAGCTAGACTGGATTGCTCCAGTCATTGCTGATGCAGTGAAGATGGTTACTTTCATCAACAATCACAACTTGGTTCGGAGTGAGTACCTCAAGAGGTCGGGCGGCAAAGTGCTTCTAAAGTATTCAGATACCCGCTTCGCATTCAACTTTCTTCTTGTATGCAGGCTGTCTGAATGTCAAAATGCGGTCCGACAGGTCTTCATCAGTGATGAGTTCACCACCTCCCCCTATGCAAAGACAGTCGCAGGGATTTTGTGCAAGGATAAGGCAGAGGATCTTGAGTTCTGGAAGGAGCTCAAGAGTCTAGATGCACAAGTAAAACCGGTGGTTCATTTGCTTCGAGTTCTGGATGGCATGGATCCTTGCATTGGCAAGATTTATGAGGCAATGGACCGCATGATTGAGCAGCTTGCACAGCTTGAGCCGAACGCAGAGCGATATGAGGAGATCCATGCGCTTTGCAGCTCGAGGTGGAATTCATATGCCTCTCCTTTACACGGGGCAGCGTACATGGTGGATCTAGAGTTCCAAGGTGCAGGGCAAGAGACAGATAGGGAAGTCATGAACCAATTTACAGAGATCTTAAACAAGATGGTTCTAGACAGAGATGGGCGACGCATTGTCAGAGATCAGCTGAGACAGTACAGAGAGATGCGGGGGTCATTTGGCAGTCCAAATGCTCAGATTGATCGCAGGAAAATAGGTTCAGTGCTTTGGTGGGAGGACTATGGCTATGATGGCCCTGAGCTTCAGAGATTGGCGATCCGTATTCTCAGCCAGTCAGTTAGTACCTCATGCTTGGAGCAATTGTGGAGTACCTTTAGCCACATTGCTTCCAAGAAGAGAAATCGGCTTGGAGTGGAGAAGGCTAATGATCTTGTCTTCGTCAGCGCAAATTTGAAAATGCTTTGCAAGAGTACAGACAAACAGACAGATCCTTTTACACAGTGGGAGATGGAGCAAGAGGCTTCTCAGGCAGGTGGAGATGCACATCCACCAACACCAGGTACTTCATCTGTGGCTGAGATCGAGCTGGACCTAGACCTCGATGATGAGGAATGGGAGGATGTGCATGATTTACAGCCGGCTACTACGGATTGGGAGGCCTCTCAGGCTAGTGGCTCTTGAGTCTTGAGTCTTTGCCATTTATCCACCTTTTTGTATGGCTGCTTGAGCCTTGCCCTCTTTGCCATTTGTAGCTACTAGCATCTTTATGGTATTTGTCACCTTCAGTCTTTTGGTATTGTGGTCACTGAAGTCTGGTTTGAACTTTGCCCCCCTTTGGTTTTTTTGTAGCACCTTGGCCGCTGGCGGCCCTTGAGGCTTGTTACTATGTTAGCCATAATTAATTCCAAAGTGTTATCTCTGACTACTACTCTTGCAATTATTTGAGAGCATTGTGTATGTACTATGGGCATTGTGTTTGCTCATTGTTGTTCGTCTGGCTATGTTGTTCATCTGGCTATGTACTCTAGGTGCCTCACATCCCAATCAAGTCATAATAAGGTTAAATGGTCTTCGAATCGTGTTTTTTGTGGGTATTAGAGTCAAAGGACTCTAATACTACTTGTATTCAAACACATAACGCTAAAAAAAATAATATTTGGGTGTTTTTTTAGCCTGCCGTTCCGCGCCGTTCCCGTTCCGGGCCCATTCCCGTTCCCCCGTTCCGCAGGGAGGCCCGTCGCCGTTCCCGCGTTCCGGGTAACTCTGGAGCCCATGTTGGTCGTTGATCAAAGATATGGTAAAGCATTCCAGATGGACTTATCACCCAATCAAGTGGAAAAATCCTCCAAGTCCATTGCAATGTGGAGCCCATGAGGCCCCTTGAAGGTTGCTTCCCCAGTTTCATTACCAAGGACATTGTTGAGAACAACGATTGAACATAAGGGAGGAAGTGTTACATCCCTGGGTACCTAGGATGGATCCTAAGTTATGCCAAGTTATGTTGGATCGATTTGAACCAAGCACTTAAGTTAGGGCAAAGATGAAATCCTATGGATAGGACCCTTGACTCATTTGTAATCTATATTGTGTGATCGACACACCTGGACTATAGAAAAAGGGGAGCACTAAGCCCCCCAACCCAACCCCTCCCCCATGCTGGGACCCCCTAAAATAAAACAAACTCTAGAGCCAAAGTAAAGAACAGAAGTCTTGTTTAAGGCCCACTTTTTACTTTTGACTCCTGAGCTCTCCACCCTTGACAGAGAATTGTACTACTTTGTGCTTCGTTGTCATTAATGCAAGGACAATTTTCCAAGAAAAGAACAGAATTAAAACAAAGAAGTACACCAAGTGGCAAAGAAAAACCAACAGCATGACAAATACCTGAATTATGCTGCGAAGGACATGGTATGCTACTTGGCACATCTTGCTGCATGTTACACAACTTCCTGATAGCAAACCACCAAACACAAATCAGTCCTTTCCTTCTTTGTCTGCATTACAGCCTGGCAACGGTTTGCAAGAAATACATGGAACAAGAGGGTGGACTCCCATAAGTTCACGGTATATTGACAAACCTAGGCAGACTGTCACTTGAAATGATCTCGTTTCCAAAGACAGGAGGATCCTGCAGCAATGTTAGCACAAAATCATATTGATAAGTTCCTGAAAGAAGTAAAAGTAGAACACTTCAATCTTAAGTGAAATATATTACCTCATACTCCTCAAAGTCGTAGCCCTCAATCGTAACAATGCTTGGGATCACATTTGGTGGAGATCGAAGCAAGCTTTGAGCTTCTTCCCAATGCATCTTGAACTCAAGACTGTCAGCATCACATCTCGGCTTTTTTGTCTTACAGCTCATGTCCTTGGCTTTTCGTTTCTCACTTAAAACCGGAAGATTGTACGGAGATCCCTCTCTCGTCTCTTTGGATCCGCTAACTCCTGCTTTGGACAATCCAAAGCCCAGGTCTAAAGCTTGTGAAAGTCCACTGCTTTTTTGCGTCTGTACTTGGGCTCTACCCGAAGTTTTAAATAGTTGAGGATTAAGACCAGACATATTGGCTGTTGATGGTTTATCTGGCTTCCTAGAAAGTATCTGAGTTGAAGGTGGGACAGAAGCTGGTCCTGCGTTCACCATTCTGGTCTCCTAATAGATAGAAAAGACATATGAGAAACCACAAAAACAATCTTATCAATTACTCCCATAACATCATGAAAAAAAAAAATTACACCTCTCCCATGGACATATTTGATGCTCTCCTGTAACCCATCACAAGCTTGCCTTCAGGATCTCTCCTGCTAAAAATGACTGCAAAGCAAAAAGGAAGTAAAAGTTAACAATGATAAGAAATTCTAAGAGTTCAAAAGCCTGCAATTTCTCGTTTAAGAGAAACATTAGTTTCAACCACCTGTATCCCCAGCTTGCAGCTGCATAGACTGAATACAAGGTGTAATCCCCTCAAGGACATACATGCGGCTGTTGTTATTAGGCCAGAACCGAAACTGGAATTGCCAATCCTTTCCAGAAATATCCTGGACTGTGATGGGCAAGCCTTCTGCTTGTGATATTGGTGGAAAATAAGCCTGTTGACAGTTCCGTTGCAATTTACTGAGCAAAGAGTAACCTCATTAACGAAAATACTTAAGAAAAAACAGCATAGGTGAGTTGTTCACTAGACAGATAAAACAGATCTAGATGTTCGTGCCTAAGCTTATATTAAAACATTCAACTTTTTTCTTGAAGCCGGAGTAAAGCAAAAGGCATCCACCTCTGCACAAGCCTTTGGCAGAACAAGTCGTCCAATTTTTCCTGCATCGCTTGCACTCAGCACCTTCTCAAATAATGGTGTGATAGTGCAATTGGAACTGTTTCTCTCGTTAAGAATCAAACTTCATAAATCTTTCAAAGCTTTAAGCACAGGAATGCCAGCAGATCTACCAAGTTATTGAAAACATAGGATACTCTTTCGTGGTCAACAACTGGAGTTCTTGGTCAGTTATCCGTGGCCAGTAACGAGGCAGTAGCTGATTTTTCCCTCTGCCCTCACCTGGTGGCCTTGCAACTCGTGCTGACGACTGAGAAGAGAGTTCTTTTTCCAGATTTTTTGGCTGATGATTCTGAGGTTTTTGAGATATCCATGGCCTTTGTATGTGACATGTTGTGCTATTAAGTCCAGAAAACTTCATCTCCCCCACATAAGCCTTTGAAACCCCAGAATTATTGGGTGCAGCAAGGGTGCTGAAGTCTTTAGCGAGTCCTTCAGCACAGTATAACCCTGACAAGATGGCAGGGTTACCACGAATAGCAGGAGCAATGTCTTTGACACTGGCTTCCATACCTGTACAGTACAAACCAGACAACACGACTGGGCTGGAACTTATGGAGGATAGAAACTCTCGTGCACTGGTTTCTGTATTGCTGATGCTAGACTGAGCTGAGAACTGCCTATTTGTTCCCATGTTAGTAAACTTATCTGACTGCAAAGGCCTGAAACCCTCTTGTACATTTCCATCTTGTGGACGGAAAACCTCCTGTGACATAGGTTCACTATGGTGCATGACCTGAAAACCTGCTGCCAGGGCCGAGCCTTTGTTATCGGATTCAGCAGTCTCCATATACTAATTTCAGATTCTTTATCTCTGCAAGAAAGTGAAAGGTCTCAAAAAGACGACGATTACTATTTCAAGACTTAACATTTTGACAAAAACTTTCAACTTGCATGTCAAACAAGAATACTATTTAGGACTAGAAAATATTCACCTTACACACAAAGTAAATTCCACGGAGCTAACAAGATTCACACCAAAGGAGCATGAATGTCATACACAAGGATGATAAACATTACATACATTCATATATTACACTAGCATAAGCATCTCCTTAATGTCTGTAATGTGCAGTAGAAGTGATTTAAGGTGATAACTCAGGATGAGTGCTCACTGCGTTTTCAAGATTCCTTTTATAAACTTTCATAAGAGAGTTCCTTTTACTTCTTGAGAGTGATGTCCAATAGACTAGAAAAGTGAAAATGCTGATGATGAGGGCTGAGATCTGCATGCGATGAGGCTACCGGATTCTGAAAAACTGCGGGGCTGATCTGCAAGAGGATGCTGAAAACGCTAGTGGATCTTGGAGGTTCCGGCTGAAAACCTGTTAGATGATTATACGATTGGGGCTCAAGGTGCACTTATATACTAACCTGGGAGCCCTTCAAGAAATTTCCTTAGCCGGAATCATGCCAAATAAGTAAAATAAATACCTAAAGACAAATAATTAACTAGAACACATTGGGCCATTCACTTGAGATGCCTGACCTTTTAACACCCTTTCTACAGCTCATAGGGGAGCTATGTAGGAAGACTAAGTCGATGAAGAAGCTACCAAGGACACCCCATCAGAAGGCCATAAACTATTAGCAATTTTGCCAACCTATCCTTGAATAAAATGCCACCCATTGCCTTATAGACAATTGAACTATGGACCACAATACATCCAAGAATCCCTATTCGTGAACCGTGAATGCACCACGTCCACAAGACAATGAACTTTGGAATACATTCAGTCCATAATCCAGCCAACATGTTTTGTATATGTCGCGTTGGTTCCTTGCCAGATGCATGTGCCTTTAACTCCAACACACGGGTTCAAACACCGATAAACTCCGGCACACGGGTCCAAATCATTCATGGGGAGCTCCAACTGCCCCTCTCTATTGCTCACAAGCCTCTCTCTAGCTAAAGCATGTTGTGAAAACTACCACCAAACTAGAAATTTGGCTTCGAGGCCATTGTGGTAACCACCACATGTGCCATGTCAATCTCTTGGGTGGGATCACTGTCTCTGCCATCCTCCTCAAGCTTGCCTTTGCCTCTGTCCTTTACTATGCTCTTGCATTTGCCTTTGGCTTCACAATTAAGGGACAACTCCCAAGGGTCCAACTCTCTCAGAGACTCTGCGTCCAGATGCTCTCCGGAAGTGTGGCCCTCTGGGCACTTATAAACATACAAGGGATGCCCAAAAACAGAGCCCCAAAAGCATCGATCCAAAAGCACTTATACTTAAGAGCAACTGCTCCAAAAGCCTTGCATAAATCTGCTAGCAGACCAGCCAGCGCTTTTTACAAGAATCCGTATGGCTTGCCACATTAGCACTCTCAGCACAAATCACGGAATTCCGTACAATTGCCAAGTCAGTACTCAATGCGTTTTATAGAAATCGGTCCTAGACGTCAAGCTTTTGATATTTTTGGGTTACACCCCTCGCTCGATGCTCACAAGTGCATTGGTAGGGGTTAGGATTTTTAATCCCTAACCCCCTCGGCCCATCTTCTTGGTTTATTTCCTATTGTCCACTCGACCAGTTCTTTCCAGTTGGGTGCGCCACGTCATCACTTTGTGACATTCCCCCCTCTTGAGAGAACTGTAATCGCCCTCGATTACACCTGCAAAACAGCCAAAGGATAGAAACTTTCTTCAATAGACACTGACTCTATGTACCCATGCCCTTGACTCCACCAATCCAGTACTTATACAACGACATCAAACGCTAATCAGTCACATTTCTGTCGAGGGTCTCAAATACAAATCATGAAAATGCAACCATTTAGCAATCACATGTAGAACAAGCTGATCTTTTCACGGATGTCTTGATCTACTAAATTTTGTTACTATCAAATTCATATCCTTGCTTTTCCTATTTCAATGAAGCAAACCATGCCCATGACCATCCCCACAAGACTATACATCCACATAGCGTGCAATTCACAAATCACACATTTAGTTCACACTCACCATCGTATTTGAATCATGCAATCTAGCCATCTCATTCCGTCCAGAACTCTTGATGCACCTGGATCACTGTGCAACCATCTCATCCTTCCCGAACTCTTGATGCACTCACAACAGTATCCCATCATCTCATCCAAATAGAAATCTTGATGCACTAGAATCTCATTCAGTTCTCATCACTTAGCCATCACATCCAGATCTCGCTGATCTCTAAAAGATCTCTAGATACACTAAGTTCAAATCATTCATCAAACGAAACCCTACAGACATTTCATCTTTCTCTACATGTCTCTAACAATACACACATGAAAGAGCACATGTCATCAGTTCAATCAAGGAAATTTCCAATTCAATGCACATATTTTCATAAAGTCATTCCGAAAATACTGTCAGCCCGTCACTATCCCAAAAATCTCAAAAGAGAAATTAGTGACTTTATTCTATCTAGGCAATCTGTGACAAAGGAGTGGAGTGGCTCCCCTCTTGTGCAGTCCGCACCGCACTAGATTCAGCATGTTGCTTCATGGGAAACTTTTGGCATAGACACTACTTATAATCCAAAAGCTTCAAGGTATAGTTCAAACTGAAATGTTTTCCTCCTCCATCCACTTTGCATCTAGGACCAAAACGTACCCTTGACCAAATTATTCGGTGGACCTAGCTTACCTTTCTGTTCTTTTCTTGTGCCCTGTGACCTATTGGTAGCCCGCTGGCCTCACTTGTCCAATAGCACCTCAATCTGAATCGTCCGAATTCTCTGATGAACCATCAACTGATTCCCTTGCTTCGTTGGAACCTCGGATGCAGTATCATCTAATTCCCTTACTTCTCTAGAATCCTCTGATGAACTTTCATCCGATTCCCTTGGTTCTTTTTGTTCCCTGGAAAACTCTTGCCTAGACACTGGCTTGTCCGTCAATGAGCCGGCATGAATACCAAAACCTTGCTTGGCATGTCCCATAAGTCTCTGAATGGAGTCAAACTTCTCTTGCAGACAATATACGGCAAAACCACTCAATCTGGTCCTTCAACGTGACCCTCCGAAACGAGGACATTGGCAAATAGATATCCCAAACCTCTGGCAGTAGTCATTCAAAGTGTCTTTCTTAGTCATTCTCAGATGATGCCAAGCCGTAATGACATCTGCTTCATATTCTTTCATTATCCATGCAAAAGTGAAAATTCTCTTGAATTTTACCCACTTCTTAGGTGCTTCTCTGTGTAACAACAGAGTAGCCCACCATGTTTGTGCATTTCCTTTTCAAGTAAGATGCCGCCCTTCGCATCGTGGAGCAATCCGAGAAACGACATCCTGAGAAGGCGATGTCAAACTGCTGTATAAATTCAAGGGCTTGATGGGTGTCCTGATAGCCTGAAAAACGTGTCAAACTTGACTACTTGACCCCATCCTTGAACTCTTTGGTCTTTGTTCCTTTTTCTCATTATCAGAAGAGGACGAGCTCTCCTCCTCTGAACTGCTAGATGGCCTCCCATGCTTTCTAGAATTTTTCAAAAATCTGCTTTTCTTGCTTTTATGGCTTTTTCTCCACTTCTTCCGTCTTTTCTCATCCTCTCTAGAACTAGAGGACGATGACCTGTCGGAACTCTCTGAAGACGAAGAAAAATTTGGGTCATCCTCGAAGCGAACACGCTTCTTGGATTTGCTTAGCACCTCGAAAGTCGATTTCTGGCCTGAATAACCGGAAATCTAGTGATTTCTTCTTCTTCCGAGAGTGCTTTAAGCCTTTCATTATCTGGTTTATCTTCTTCTCAAGAGCTTTGTCAAACTCTTTCTTAAAGTACACTTTTCCGCTTTTTGCCACATGGCTTTTCTTTTTGCTTCCTTACCGTGTCAACGGCCTCTCGCCATCTCGAATGAATCTCACCAATCAGGTAATTTTTTAGGTGATGGAGCCGCTTCTCCCTTGAGGACTTCGAGAGTGTCAAGGCCTCCAATTAAAAACAGGTTCAGTCACTTTCCATAGCCAAGGGTTGGTATTGATCATTGTTGATGCCAAGCCTACGCGGGAACAACCCCCTTCCTATGCCTTTGCTGCCACAACCCTTTGGACCACTTTTCTCAAAACGCCTTGCAACAAGAGATCCTCCCTAGCCATCATTGAGCCAACGCCTTCCAAAACACCACAAAACAAGCTTGCCTGCATCACCGACATTTCAAGACGCACCAACAGCAACCCTGAGAAACTTTGATGACTTATCAAGATGATAGCCCAATTTCCAACAAAGTGCCGACCCGAATTGTCGTCTTTGTGTTGCCTCTCAAAACGCCGCACTATAAAGACTCTAATGTACATGCGTAACCGAGGGCGTGTCAAAACCGTCGCCGGGGATTGAAAGTGGGGCAATGCTCTTGCATTTCAAGATGCAATGAAGAATTGTTACCCGTTGTGAGAGCTTTCCCGCATGCATCAATTGCCTCAACACAATGGCATTTCAAAATGCCATGTTGAAAGAACCTAAGCAGCTTGCAACCTCAAGATGCCATTGACTGACCCTGTTATAGGCTTGAACAATCCAAGCGAGAAATCAATCGCAACACTCCAACAAAAACTGCCAAATAACTGAACTTCAAGAGAGAGAGAGAGAGAGAGAGAGAGAGAGAGAGAGAGAGCACAACGTAATTCTAAGCCAAAATGCACAGGCATCCCTTTCAGTATTTCCTTATTATTTAACTTCGCTAAGTACAACTCCCGAGGGTCCATCTCTCTCCGAGACTTCGCATCTAGATGCTCTCTAGAAGAGTGGCCCTCTGGGCTCTTTTAAACTTACAAGGGATGCCCAAAAGCAGAGCTCCAAAAGCACTAAACCCCAAAAGCATCTGCTCTCAAAAGCTAGCGCTAGAAACTACCAAAATTTGCCAGCATGTCTCTGCGAATCACGAATATCTACAGTCAACCTTCACGCTTTTGAATTTTAGGGCTTTAGGCCCCTCGACCGGTGCTCCATAAGATGGGTAGGGTTAGAGTTATTTAAAAACCCTATCCCCTTCAGTTTAGGCCCCTGGGCCACACTTTCGGGGGTCAGTTCTTCCGGCTTCAGTTCCTCTTGTCCACCCACCCATTTCTCTTCCAATTGGGCACACTACGTCATCACTTTGTGACAAACCTCCGAGAGAGAGAGAGAGAGAGAGAGAGAGAGAGAGAGAGAGAGAGAGAGAGAGAGAGAGAGAGAGAGAGAGTTTTTGAACAAATCAAAGAGGCAATGAATTAGATGATTATGCAATGGGGGCTCAGGGTGCAGTGCACTTATCTACTAACATGTGAGCCTTAAGTACCCCCTTCAAGAAATTGCCCTACCTAGAATCATGTCAAATAAGTAAAATAAATACCTAAAGACAAATAATTAACTAGGAACACAGAGGGCCATTCACTTGGGATGCATGAACTTTAACAGCATGAGAAGTTTGTTAATAGCATGGAGTCTGGAGAGCCTTTCCCAGAGAGATCAGTTTCTGAACAATACAAATATGCAATGAATTAGATGATTATACATTGGGGGCTCAGGGTGCGGTGCACTTATCTAATAACATGTGAGCCTTACGTACCCCCTTCAGGAAATTGCCCTACCTAGAATCATGTCAAATAAGTAAAATAAATACCTAAAGACAAATAATTAACTAGGAACACATAGGGCCATTCACTTGGGATGCTTGAATTTTAACAACATGAGAAGTTTGTTATTAGCATGGAGTCTGGAGACCCTTTCCCAGATCTCTCTCTCTCTCTCTCTCTCTCTCTCTCTCTCTCTCTCTCTCTCTCGTGCAGTACATGGTTGAGATGCGTCAAATCGACTTCCTACAATTGCATGGGAAGCAAGCAAAAAGGTTCAAAAGATGCATAAAAGCAAGATCTTGAGCACGGGATGGATGCAAGAAATAAACTAGTAGTTTCGGAGATGGGATGCTTTACACTTGCTACATGATGCTTCAATAGACTCCCAAGTGAATGAAGCTTTTCTACAACGCCAATGTATTACGAATTGGGAGGAATCCAGTGGGTCACGCTTCATACATTACACCACCCATATTGCCCCCAACTACAAAACCATGTTCTTCACTGAAAGAGAAAACTATACTCACCCTAGATCCACCACATTGCAACTTTTTGGTCTCATAGGTCACTTTGGCCTTTTGAAGATGTTAATATAACATTTCATTTCTCTCTCTCTCTCTCTCTCTCTCTCTCTCTCTCTCTCTCTCTCTCTCTCTAGTGGGCCAGCATTCTCATTGAGGAGGGCAGCAGAGACTAGACTGACCAGAGCCCATGCAGCATTGGGTAGATTGGAAAGGATGTGTTCACAGGTTCAGTTTCAGGAGCCTCGGACGAAGCTCTGGCTCTTTGACACTCTGGTGGCTTCTGTATTGCTTTATGGAGCTGAGATTTGGGGACCTTCATTAAATCATCACGGGAGGACAGGCCGCAGTGATGGATGGGGGGACATGGAGAAGCCTCTGGTCTCTATGATCTCGCAGCTCATTAGAGCCAAGGCCTCAGTACCACGTGCTATTGTTCGAGCCGAGCTAGCGGCCCCCCCACTAGTGGTTGAGGCGCTCACCAGATCTGTCTCCTTCATACACCGCATGTGGGAACTTCCCAGAGACAGATATGCACGCCTTGCACTTGAGTCCTCTTGACAGTTAGCCATGCAGGGAGATACACCATGCTGGTATGGGGAGATGACATCATGGTTTCAGGCGCATGGGTTCAACATAGACAGATTGCCTCCCTTCCAGTACTCACTGGATGCACCCTCTTTGACTCTTACACAGTCCGAGATCACCAAGCTCATCCGCCAGGACTTGACTCAGCTAGACACCAGGAGGACATGGATACAGCTAGCACAGGAGCTGGGCACGAAGATGGCTTTCTACAGAGAGCATCTCCTCCAGCTTACGGTTGATGGTTTTGTGACGAGGCCCAGATACATGGACACCCACTTGTCTCATGGGGTACGATGTGCTATCGGCCAGATACGCACATCTTCACACCAGCTGCGGATCGAGACTGGGAGATACAGCGGAGTACCAACAGAGGCCAGGACATGCCCCCTGTGTGACATCGAGCCTGAGACTGAGTTGCACTACACATGCCACTGCCCCGTGTACTACGAGATACGAGGCCGCTTCCATTGCTTGTTCAGAGAGGGCTTTGGACCATTCTCCAGAGTCATGCAGTACGAGGATCAGAGATGCTTGGGTTTGTTTTTGCTCAAGCTACGCAGACACAGAGAGAGCCTGATGAGAGGAGAGGCTAGCCAGTCTCAGAGACAAATCACAGATTTCTTTAGAGCTGCCACTGGACACCCGGAGGAGTTACTACCACAGCAGAGCTTGTCGTCTCACACCAGAGGCACACTGATCGACCGAGCGACTGAGCTGGGGAGATCCAGACGCCCACGACTGCGGAGGACACACAGCATCGCCGGAGGCTGCATCAGAGGATTCGGATCACTTTGGCTCGACATGCACGACGCCGGGTAAGACCACTGACCATGGAGGAGATTGATGGGATCCGCCAGCGAGACCGATGCTGGATCTCTTGTGATCTAGCTATCCCAGCTAGCTGCTTAGTTCACACCTAGTAGTTTAGGATTCCATAGTATTTTATTGTGACATTTGTCATTTCATTTTTGTCATATTGTTACTCTGACTTTGTATCAGATCCACCACATTGTAACTTTCTGGTCTCATAGGTCACTTTGGCCTTTTAAAGACATTAATATAACATTTCATTTCATTTCTCTCTCTCTCTCTCTCTCTCTCTCTCTCTCTCTCTCTCTCTCTCTCTCTCTCTCTCTCTCTTTCCTTGTATTCAGGATTTCATAGTGGCCAGACTAGTGGGCGTAGCAGTGGATCATGCACTTTTGACATTGTTTATTTCATTTCAGTATAGGACAGCCCAGTCATCAGGAGGCAGGTCACATACCCGTTATACATTTACACCAAAGACTGACTCGGTTTATACTGAGGAGATCTAAAGCCATCTATGCACACTGGTCCTGCCTCTCAGTGGAGGAGTGCACCACTTTACTGACTGAGACATTGCATTGTGTAACATCAGAGGCATACCCACACACTCAGCCGGGTCGGAGGCGATATTCTAGGAGCATGCCCTAGGATAAATGGTATGATGAGGAGTGTAGAGAGATGAGAGCCCAGCTTTAGAGGGATCTTCTTTTAGGAGTCATCACTTACAGACAATCTCGGATTGCTTCCCGGCGCCTTGTGCGATGGAAGAAACGAGCTTACTTGGGACATATGGAGCGAGACTTGTATCGACTGTTCTTGAGTAGAGACTCGGGAGAGGCATGGCGATTCTTTCATCATCAGCACTCCCCTCCCCCAGTGATTACTTCTCCTGATGTTTCCTGATGTGTGGGGCTAGTATGCCTCATCGTTATAAACGGTTCCTAGATAGGACCCGCTTCCAGATCCTACAGAGCCATGCCCACCTACCAGCACCTTCTTTATCACTGAGATGGTAAAGAGAGCCGTCTACTATTGAGCCTATCTTCAAAGCAGGTGATCCTACAGAGCCTGGGAATTACCGCACCATTATGGTTGGGCACACATTGGCACGGTTGTATGCATCCATTCTTGAGCAGCAATTGAGTAATTGGGCAAAGGGTGAGGGTGTACGAGCAAAGGGCCAGGCCGGTTTTAGGAGGGGTTTCTCCACTCTTGATCATATTCTGACACTTAGAGCCATCATTGAGGAGGGCAGGTCACAGGGCAGACGGATTTATTGTAGCTTTGTAATTTCCGCAAAGCATTTGACATGGTACCGAGAGCTCGATTGATGTGTAGACTGCAGGCGATGGGGGTGCCCATAGTGTTGATTTGGGGGATTATGGCTCTATACAATTCAGTGATGGGACATGTATGCACTCCTGAGGGGATATCTGATTTAGTTCACTTCCACCATTGGGGTGAAACAGGGTTTCCCATTGTCTCCTACTCTATTTGGTATGTATGTTGCTGAGGTGTCTGATTACATTGACAGAGAGGGTGATAGAGGTGCCCAATTGGCAGGGACGTGGATCCCATTGTTGTTATATGCTGATATTGTGTTGATCTCTGACTCATCAGAGGGTATACAGCGACATTTGGATGCATTACACTGTTTTGCAAAGGATAGTGAATTGTCTGTAAACCTTGCTAAAACCAAGGTTATGCTTGTTTAACACCACACCACAATGGATCACTAGATCAGCACCGACTTTACATATGGTCAAGAGATTGTAGAGTATACAGATGCATACACTTACCTTGGGGTTGTCTTCATTGGGCCGAGGTTTTCTTTAGTGAGAGCAGTTGTAACAATGTCAGACTTTGTAAATAATTAATTTATTTACAAGAAAATAGTTATCTAATTAGTTGTGTGCACATCATAATAGAACTAGGAGTTCTAGGAGCCTCAGGTGTGCCCAAACTTGGGCCAGAGCACCTCAGGGGGACCCTAGCAGAAAATATCATGAAGCCCTAGTGATTGGGAAATCAAGTCTTCAATAAAGGGGTAGATAATAGCCTCTCATTTCAGGCTCAAAAAATTACGCGCGTCAGTGCGAGCACAGGAATGAGATGGGGTCCTTAGAACAGTAATCCTAAGGCCTAGATTATTTTTAAGGCCTTAGGATAAGTCAGTTAAAATATTTTAAATTGTTTAAATTGTTTGTGCCGGACCAAATGGCCGGACAAGTGCGAACAGGTAATGCCAGAGCACTGCCGGTACGGCATTGTACTGGGGAGCAGCTAACGTTTTCATAAGTAGCATCCATGTGTGCAGTTGTGAGTTAATTTGCATATTTCACTAATAGCCTAGAAACTTTTAAATGTAAAAGTTCAATGGTTTTTAAGTTATTAAGTGTGCCACTTGGCACACTTATCAATGCAAAGTGACTCTCTCACTCTCACTCTCACCCTTCCTCATGCTCTAGCGCTCCCTCTTCTTGCTGGCTATATAGGAGCATCCCCTCCCCCTCTTAACAGGTCGGCAGTGCTCCTACCCCCTTTATTGTGAGCGTGCTCTACGCATTGAAGCCCTCCATGGAAGCTTCAGAGCAACCCCTTGAGACATATGTGGTGGCCTCGTGCTCCCATTGTCTACAACAAGGGTTCTCATAGCCATAGCCAGCTTTTGGCGAAGATTCGTCGCGAGAAGTTGCAGCAGGTACTCTCTCCGTAGAGTGCGGTGGCTGTAAATTCTCTGTTTTCAGCCCCTAATCACCTCGATTAGTACTGTTTTCAGAGGAGCACTAATAGAATTTCCCTCCTCTCTACTTACCCTACGCCTACGCAAGTTTTGGGGCAATTCCATCGCGAAAAAGGCCTCGGTTTCGGCGTAGGAGTGCGCACAGGTAAGAATTTCAGGTTATGTGCAGAAAATTACAGTAAGCATGTTTGTGTGCATTTTGCTTGTTTCTCTCTTGACTTCAATGCATGAGTGATTGCGCATGAAGGGACCACACATAGCGTAAGATAGACTCTCCATTGTGAGAGCTTCCAACAAGCTTTTTGGAAGATAGACTCTCCTGGTGAGAGCTTCCAACAAAGCTTGCAGAAGAGGGGAAGTCCTCTTAGCAGATAGAGAGTGGAAACGCTCTCTCAGTCAGTAGTCAGAACAGAACTAAGAAAGAAATAAAGGACCGGCGTTTGCCCGATTCTTGTGCTTGTAAAGATTCTTCCTTAGTAATAAAGATAATCTATTTAGGGGGGGGGGGGGGGATCAGCCCATCTTCTGGTCCCCAATGAAGTGTCAAGCTTTCTCTCCCTCTCCAATTCTCTTGAGTATTTGAAGTACAATAAAAAGTCAGTTTACGCTTCCGTATTTTTGTGACAGTGGTATCAAAGCAAGGTCTCTCTCTTTTTTAAGGGATTGACGACTCTTGACAGACTGCACAAAAGGAAGGACGTGAGATAGAGTTCACTATCCTTCAACAGCAGATGGCAGAGTTGCAAAAGGCTCTCTCCCCCATCCAGAAGTCCAGAAGATTCTCCATACCCTTGAGAAAGGGAAGGAGAAAGTGCCGATGGGGTGGGGAGAATCCCGCAGAACCCAAAGACGCAAGAACCAAAGAAAGATCCTTTAATTGTAACCTCCCGCATGCACGAGAGACAAAGGAAACCTCCAGAACGTCGTGTGCGGTTTAATCTAAAGGTTCAAGAGCAGGATCCTCCTAATTTTCCTCAGTTTTCTTTCATGAAGGATCTGGATGACATAGTCGCTCCAGAGGACATGTTTCTTGACGATCCGCCACAGCAGGAAGTGCAGTCAAGGGAAAGACTCTTGTCCACAAGGAGTCCAAGCATAGAAAGAAGGAGCATCATAAGAAGAAGCACCACAAGCATAAAACATTCAAGTCAGGTGACAAAGATGTAAAATTTGACACCTACAACGGACGGCATGATAATGACAAAGCTTTGGCTTTCATCCACCAATTTGAACTTTAAGGAAATGTCGGTATGTACCTGAAAGGCACCGCCTGCAGTTGGTGACTGACCCTGATTCTAGAAAAACGCAAACCCCAAGATTGGACTGCTTTCAAGAAGGAGTTCTATGCACAATTCCTTCCTCCAGACTACGAGGAAGAAATAAAGAAAGAATGGGATCGACTCTCACAGTCAGAGAACGAAATTGTTCCACGGTATGTGGATAGGTTTTGGGACGTTCTCTTGAAAGTCACCCCATTCAAGAAGATTGAACATTTGGAGAAGATGTGCAAGTTTGAAGCTGGATTGCATGAAGCCTTGGAAAAGGCTATGAAGCTTTACCCTCGAGGTAACTTGCGGATACTTATGGAATCAACTCGCATAGCTGATGGTATACATGACAAGGGTACTCTCAGGAAGATGGAGCAAAGCACCTATCATGCCAAGCAGAAGGCTCTCCATGAACAATCTACTGCTACTTCTTCTTCTCAAAAGAAGAAAAGAACCACCTCCGATGTGGAAGCAAAGCCAAATCATCCCAAGAAAGGAAAATACCTCTCTCCTGCTGAATTGAGAACCTACATCAGCGAAAGAAGATGCTTCAAGTGTGGACAAATTGGACATATGAAGGGTGATTGGCCTAACAAAACCCCGCAACCACCTTCTTCCAATGTAGTCCCAGATGTACAGGGGAATACAACCAAGGATGGGAAAGAGAGAGCTCTTCTCAAAGCATGGGGTAGCATCAACAACCAACGGGCCCTTATTTTGTTTGATCCTGGCAGTAGAGACAATTTCATCTCTACAAAGCTAGCTGATGACCTAAATTTACAGCCCAACCGTTTTGGAGTTTCTATTCAAGCAGCATATGCTTTCAAAGGGTAAAAATCCAGTTCTACTCCAATCATAGGGAAGCTTAATTTAGAGGTCGACAACTACAAAGATCAAGAGTCTTTCTTACTAGCTTCACCTGAAGGGTGTGATGTCATCTTGGGAATGCCTTGGCACTACAAGATGCATCCCATTCTTGACTATGTTCAGAAAACTTTATCCTTTGATCATAAAGAAAAGCAATATATTGTACTTGCGGATGAAGGTGATTGGCGTATTCCCATCGCCAATCACATTGCAATCAAGAAAGTAATGAAAAAGTGTGTTTCAGTGTACTTAATTTTGGCAAGAGAGAGAGTTGTCTTCTTCACAACTTTCTTCCTCTTCAGAGCAAAAAAGAACCAAGTTACTAGAACGTTTTGAAGATTGTTTTACAGATGAACAACTCCCACCTTCTCGTCCTGAGGATCATACAATTGATTTGATCCCAGGAAGTTCTCCTCCAAAATCAGCCCCCTTATAGAGTCAGTTTAACGCAGCAAGAGGAGATCCTCAAGCAGGTTAACGACCTCTTGGAGAAGGGCTTAATAAGGCCTAGTACGTCTCCATCTTGTTCACCTGTCTTGTTAGTACAGAAAAAGGATGGCACATTCCGTATGTGCATAGACTATAGATTTTTAAACAAGATCACAATCAAGAATCGATTCCCAATACCTCGGATTGATGACATTCTTGATAAGCTACAAGAGCAAGTGTCTTTAGTCGTATAGGCTTGAAGAGCGGGTATCATCAAATCCGCATAGCTACTCAGGATGTGCATAAGACTTCATTTAGAACAACCTTTGGGTTGTATGAATTCTTAGTGATGCCTTTTGGACTCACTAATGCACCAGCCACATTCAACAGAATGATGAATAGAATCTTCCATTCATATAGAATGTTTATAGGAGTTTTCTTCGATGACGTTTTAATCTTCTTAGAGAGGGAAGAAGAACACTATAAGCATCTCGCATTAGTGTTTGAAGAATTACGCAAACACAAATTATTTGTGAATGCTAAGAAGAGTGAGTTCTTTCTAAAAGATATTCACTACTTGGGCCATATAGTATCTCACAACCAAGTGAGAATGGACCCTGATAAAATTCAAGCAGTTGTAGAATGGCCTACACAAACTACAACACATGACATACGAAGTTTTCTCGACCTCTACTCCTATTATCGGCGTTTCATTCGAGCCTCTGTCGCCATTGCAGGTCCTCTTCATGATCTGACAAAGAAGCGGATTCCGTTCCATTGGGGACCTGGACAAGAACAAGCTTCTGAAAAGCATAAGTATCTACTTAATCATGGACCTGTTCTCACCGTCCATGATCTTTGCAAACCTTTCGAGGTGTACTGCGATGCATCTGGAGATTGAGTAGGAGCAGTTTTGAACCAAGAGCGTCACGCCATAGCCTACGAAAGTCGGTGCCTTAAAGATGCAGAGTTGTCTGCTTCCATTTATGAGAAAGAGCTAATGGAAGTAATTCATTCTCTTTCCATTTAATAGCATTATCTATTAGAAGTTGATTTTATATTCAAGACAGATCATCAAAATCTTCGCTACTTTCTCACACACCTAAAGTTATCAGAAAAGCAGATGAGATGAGCCAACTTTCTTTCAATGTCCCAATTTCATATTTTACACACTTTTGGAACAAAGAATGCGGTTGCAGATGCTCTCTCCAGGCGTCCAAAGATCAATGCAATGACAACTATTTATCATGAGGAACTAAAATCTCTCAGTGAGATGTATCCTCAAGATCCAGACTTCGCTACAATTTGGGCGAATCTTCAAGCTCGTCACTCAAAGCCACCTTATTCCATTAGGGATAGTACACTATATCGTCAATAAGCAATATGCATAGCTCAGCCCTTAAGACAAAAGATGATGGATGAAGCTCCCTATGCCAGGCATCGGAGATTTGTTGCTACCACTAGTGCCCTCAAAAGATATTTCTTTTGGCCAACATTCCGGGCGGGCATTGAAAAATATGTACGCGAGTGTTTAGTATGCCAAAAAGTGAAATATGACAGACAAAGTTTCAGCCACTCCCTGTGCCTAACACGCATAGGAAAGTATTGCCATGGATTTTATTACAGATCTTCCTAGATCCAAGAATGGAAATGATGCAATCTGGACTATAGTAGACAGATTCAGTAAGCAAGCACATTTCCTTCCAAATAAGAAGACGATCAAAGCTGATCACATGGCTAGAATATTTCTAGCTCAAATTTTTAAACACCATGTATTGCCAAAGACTATTGTTAGCGATAGAGATCTATACGAGCATCCCCTCCCCCTCTTCACAGGTTGGCAGTGCTCCTACCCCCTCTATTGTGAGCGTGCTCTACGCATTGAAGCCCTCCATGGAAGCTTGAGAGCAACCCCTTGCGACATATGTGGTGGCCTCGTGCTCCCATTGTCTAGAACAAGGGTTCTCATAGCCATAGCCAGCTTTTGGTGAAGATTCGTCACGAGAAGTTGCAGCAGGCACTCTCTCCGTAGAGTGCGGTGGCTGTAAATTCTCTGTTTTCAGCCCCTAATCACCTCGATTAGGACTGTTTTCAGCGGAGCACTAATAGAATTTCCCTCCTCTCTACTTACCCTACGCCTACACAACTTTTGGGGCCATTCCATTGCAAAAAAGGCCTCGGTTTCGTAGTAGGAGTGCGCACAGGTAAGAATTTCAGGCTATGTGCAGAAAATTACAGCAAGCATGTTTGTGTGCATTTTGCTTGTTTCTCTCGAGTTCAATGCATGAGTGATTGCGCATGAAGGGCCACACATAGCGGAAGATAGACTCTCCATTATGAGAGCTTCCGACAAGCTTTTTAGAAGATAGACTCTACTCGTGAGAGCTTCCAACAAAGCTTGCAAAAGAGGGGAAGTCCTCTTAGCAGAAAGAGAGTGGAAACACTCTCTCAGTCAGTATAGTCAGAACAAAACCAAGAAAGAAATAAAGGACGGAGGACGTATGTTTGCCCGGTTCTTGTGCTTGTAAAGATTCTTCCTTAGTAATAAAGATAATCTATTTATTGGGGGGGGGGATCAGCCCATCTTCTGGTCCCCAATGAAGTGTCAAGCTTTCTCTCCCTCTCCAATTCTCTTGAGTATTTGAAGTACAATTAAAAGTCAGTTTACGCTTTCGTATTTTTGTGACAGCAGCAAAGACTAGATTGACTAGAGCTTTTGCGGCCTTGGGAGGCTTTGAGAGGACGTGTTCGCAAGTTCAGTTCCAGGAACCTCGGACGAAGTTATGGCTCTTTGATACTTTAGTAGCCTCAGCTATGTTGCATGGGGTGCAGATATGGGGACCTTCTGTAGGCCATGATGGTTGGAAATGTATGGAGAGACCCTTGGTATCTATGATCTCTTGTCTGATCAGAGCCAAGGCCTCCGTACCCCACGCTATCATTCGAGCAAAGCTAGCTGCCCCTCCTATGGAGATTGCGACGCTTACCAGATCAATCTCCTTTGTGCACAACTTGTGGGATACTACTAGAGACAGATATGCTTAGACGGTTCTCAAACCCTCCTCCAAGGGCCCCTCTCTCTATGGCGAGAGAGGTCTATGCTATAGATTGCACAAATCTAGTACAATCGTGTAGATGCAATGGACTTGTCGACGATGTCGACGAAAATGATGACAAGGACGAGGACGGGCTGAAAACTGAAAACGCTAGGGCTGAAATGCTAAAATCTGCAAAATGCTGACTTTCTGCTGATCATTGACACTGTGTCGGCGAGGATGGTGATGACGACGACTCGACGACGATGCGCTGAAAACTGAAAATAGCGGGCTGAAACTGTAAACGCTGGCTGATTCGACAGTACGGCGAGGATCTGTTGCAGGTATATGAGATCTGCGAGGCTAGGGACTGGATCTGCTATGGCTAAGTGCTGAAAACTGAGAACGTTGATGTGCTGGGCTGATCTCGCGCCGGAATCTGCAAACGCTAGGCTTGATCTGCAAACTGAAAACGCCAAACTGATTTGTAGCAAAAACGCTATCTGCTGCTGTTGGCTGAAAACGCTAGGCTGTCTTCTGCCGGTCTTGCTGAGGAGAGAACACTGCAAGTTGCTGGAACTTCTTCTGTCTCTTCTGCTTAAAAATGCTAGCGCTAGGTTTCTTTTATAGTGCCTTAGCAATTTTCCCTACTCACTTTTCCAACAAAAGTCACTTATTAAATAATAAGTGAAAAATGTGTATTTTGGGAAAAAGGGTTCTATGGTCTATAAAATACTCATGATGGGTACTGAATGTCATGCTGATGATCATGCTGTGTGCAACCAGAGGATATGCAACTAATCTAAGTGCCTGGACATGCACGGTCTGCTCACGGGCTCACAAAGATGCGAGAACACTTCCTAAGCTGACCTGAACCCTAGACCTAAGATAGCTTGTCCACATGCACATAAGGTTAGATGTGCACATGACATGATTCAACAAGACACCAGAAGGACATGGATAGAACCGACACAAGACCTTGACATGAAGATGGCTTTCATCTTCTCCAGCTCACAAAGGATGGATTTATGATCAAACCTGCCTATATAGACACTCGTTAATCCCATGGGATACGATGCGCTATTGGTCAAATGCGCCCACTTGTGTCATATAGAGCCAAAGACGGAGTTAAATCACATTTTTCATTGTCCATTGTACTATGAGATACGAGGCTGCTTTCAATGTGTATTCAAAGGAGGCTTTGGACCACTGGCCAGAGTCATGAGATATCAAGATCAGAGATGCCTCGAGTTGTTTTTGCTAGCGCTGCGCAGACACAGGGAGAGTCTCCTCAGGAGATTAGATAGTGGAAGACATTCACAAAGGGAAATCACTAATTTTTATAGCAAAGACTCAGCAGTTTGATAAGCAAGCTTCACAACAGACTTCAAAGTCAACCTATACCAAACGTATATTGACTAACAGAGTCATTGAGCTTGGGAGAGCTAGACACACACGTCTAAGAGGGTGACCACGACATCGACGAAGGCTCCATCAGAAGATCATACCTATTCTACCACGGCATGGGAGACGTCCAGTATTTACCAGCACAAACATTGACAATATTCTTCAGGATCGATGCAGTACATCCTCAAAAAGTGCTTGATGCCGCACATCATCGGACAAAGATGTTTATTTTAGTTTTTAATTTACTTCATTTTATTTCGTACCCGGACATTGTATTAGATCCACCAGGATTGTATCAGTTTGGTCTCAAAGGTCATTTTGGCCTTTTTAGGACATTTAATACATATGTATACATATATATATATATATATATATATATTAAATATATATATATATATATATATATATATATATATATATATATACATATATATATAAATATATAATATATATATATATTATACATATATATATGATAGTATATAAATATATGGCCAGTCATTCATGATACGAAAGTTAAGCACCGGGCCCCCAACTCAAAAGGTCAGGTCGGCGATTCATTGAATAGATAAGTCTCTATCTACCTCCATACTGCCTATTTTACCATTACCTTGCTAGAGGCACAAAAGACTTAAGCTGGAACTGCCAATCATCACACGAA